>NW_024343733.1:2788038-3033168 GCF_902729225.1 Pteropus medius | reverse complement strand
GCCCATCTCCTCAGCCCTAGAAGCCCTATTATCAGGGCTACCTCGCCATACTGTGGGGTCCTTCTGGAGTTTATACTATACTTGACTCTGCCTTTCTCCCCAGTCCCCAACTCAGTGGCTCCTAAACCAGTCTCTGCTGGATCTCTTTTCTTTTGTTCACTTTAAAACACCTCCCCCCAAACTAACTATCTATCATCTATCTATCTATCTATCTATCTATCTATCTATCTATCTATCTATCTATCTATCATCTATCTATCATCATCTATCATCATCTATCACAATTAAAACTTCATTAAGTTACAATCGACATGTAATAATCGGCACATATTTAAACTGTACAATTTGATAAGCTTTAACATTTGCATACACCTGTGAAACTATACCACAATCGAGATGATGAATATATTGACATTCCCAAAATTTTACTCATCCCCTTTGTCATCCTTCCTTCCTGCCCTGTGTCCTAGTACCCAGGCAACTGCTGGTCTGCTTTCTGTTTCAAATTTTATATAAATGGAAACATACAGAAGTCTGGCTTTTTCACTCAGCATAATTAATTTTAGATTAACTCATATTGTTGTCTATATCAATACTTTATTCCTTTTCATTGCCAAGTAGTATTCTGTTGTATAGATATACCACAATTTTTTTCCTTTCTTTTATCTATCATCTACCTATCATCCATCCATCCAACCGTCTATCTATCTATCTATCTATCTATCTATCTATCTATCTATCTATCTATCTACCTATCTACCTATCATCTATCTATCTATTCACTTCCTATAAAAGTGAACCTATTTGTAAAGATGTTCATCATGGCACTTATATTTAACTCGTTTCCCATTTGCTCCAAGAATATTTGCAGGCGGCGCTTGTGGCTTCAGTGTTTACCCCGAGATAACTCACAGATTATGGTCCTAACCTCACTCCCAAAGTTTGCCACAAAATATCTCGCTTCTATTATTATTTTTGCATCGCTCTAGTACATTGACAGTCTTTGGAAACAAATGTCACTATTGTATTTATAGCATTCTGTTTTGAGTAGTGGTATTTTTATTTACAAAATACAGTAATTCTCAATCGCTGAAAATGTCAAATCCAAGAAAACATAACATTCCTACACGATGTTAAATTAATGCCAGCGGCGAGCTGGACTTTTTTTTTCTAAACGGGAAAAGGGTTACAGCAAAAGCACTTATAATAACCTCCATGCCTGTAGGGAAAGGATTACATAAAGTCTGGTACAGGCACACAATGGCACACGACATAACCATTCAAAAGGATGAGGTAGTTCTACATGGTATCAAACTGGCCCTATTGTGGCCAATCTCAACATGATGTCACGTTCCAAAAGATCACCAGTCCCCAATCCCCAAAGGTTTAGGAATTAGGCAAGCAAAGGTGAATCCTCTTTAAAAGAAAGACTAAGGGAAAAGAGTGAGTAGTTAAGTAATATTTTTATCCCTAATATATATATATAGACATGGGAAGATGTCCATGACTCATTGTTGAGTGCAAAAAGCAAGTTACAAAATACTTGTCATTCTTGTAATAACTTAATTTGTCTCCTCTAGTAGATTATGAAGTCCCTAACCTCAGAGACTGTGACTGTATTTTGTCCCCTGTATCTCCACGGCTGGGTTGCGATAAGTCTTCTTTAAATATATTGTTTTTATTGCTTAATTAGATATTTATTAACATGTTAGTAGTGGATATCATAGATCATTTTCACTTGCTTGTTCATATTTTTCTATATTGTTTGATTTTCTTATAAAGGGCTGTATGTACTTTTCTTTCTCCCTTATTTTATCTCGCTTGTTTAATTTCTTGATATTATTTTCATAATCAGATAAAACAAAAAATTTAATTTTTTAAAAATGTGGATGGAAAGGTGGGAATTTGAGGCATTTCCTTTTGCTAAGGAGGGGGAATTTGGTACCCATTAACTGACATTCATTAAATAATACTGTGGTAGGAAAACCAAACTCAAACACCATGGAATTATACCAGTCTCTCAAGTCAGTAGGACTTTGTACTTGGCACACACACACAGCCCCCCACTGAGTCTCTCTCCAGCCTTTTTAATGGGTTGGGATCTAGGCTGCTTGGTGCCTCCCACTGGTTCCCTACAGCCTTGGGACCTTGTCAAAGGAGCACCAAATACAGAGTCCTAAGCCGGCTTGCGGTATCACCAGGAGGAGTGTGTCATCCTTTGTTCATGGCTAACTTTCTAATGTGCCCTGCCACAGTTCTTGATTGGATGAGTGTAAAAACATTCACAGACCCTGGCTAGCATGTCCATAGTGCCACCTCTCCCTATTTCTTTGTACTTCTTTCTATCCATCCATCCATCCATCCATCTATCTATATCTATCTAGCTAGCCATCAACCTATCAGCTATTGCTTATTTCTTTACTTATGTATATTTTCCTCTCTTTCCTTTGACCGTCCTTTATCTGTCCATTGATATTGATGAGACCAACAAATGTTCATGTCCTCCTATAGCTGGAAGAAGATACAGATTACTTTAATAGGAAATGTGATCATCTACTAAGAATCTATTGACTGCCAGGCTCAGTGTAAAGAAATCAGAAAGTGCTTAGCACATGGTCTGACACATATAAGTGTCATGGAAAAAAAAACATTATTTTAAGTTCCTTACTTTGTTAGTAGTTGTAATTACAGATCTCCGCCACTGCTTCAATAAAACCACACTCATTCATGACAATTGGTATGAAGGGCAGGTTAAGAGACCCTTCTGCGTTAAAGGGACTGTTTAGAATTCTTAAACAAAACGAACCTTTTTTCCTTTTGAGTACAGAGAAGAATTTGACAAAGAAAGTGTTCCCAAGTAGTATTACTTCCTGTCTGCTCTAATCAACATTTAAAACTCATCTGGATTTGGCAGGAATTTATTTGGGTAAGAGTGAGGTGCTCAAAGCCTTAAAGACTTGAAACGTTGGCTTGCACAATCTTCTTCGCCCGGCGACTCTGGTAAATTTTTCTTCACAGGTAGACCAGAGGTAAACTGCAGCTCAGGCCAGGTTGAATTATAACAAATTCCATTATTAGCACAGTTCAAATTAATGAGATTTTCCTTTACTTCGGTTTCAAAAGAGGCTCAAAGCCACTTAGTAACTTGAGACCTCTTGTGAATCTCATTACTAGAATAGTTTCTAAAATACGGTTTGGTCTTCGGTTACCATAGGAAATTGCAAAGGCCCAATGACTGTATTCCATTTTGGATCCAAGTTTTATGTCAGGCAGTTCATTTAAACTTTGATGCTTTTTTAATTTAAAAAATTCCCCACCAATGCTCAAAAAAAACAAACTACTAGCACACGGTGAACACATGAAAAAGATATTGACCAGTCAGGTTCATTGTCTGAGTTCTTTGCCCAAAAAAAAAAAAAAAAAGAAGGATGAAAACTCAACAAAACTTTCAAACTTTACAATAATTATCTTTAAGCTCTTAGTAGCCACGGATGCAAAAGTTTTCCTTGTGTTTTACGTCTGGCAACCTCCTAAATTAGGTTGGATTTGTCCCAAGGACCAAATAAGAAAATTAATTCATGAACCAAGGCCCTCTGGGATCTTTATTCCTTTCATTTTGTTTAGTCACTTTTATAGTCCTTTCCTTCTTCGAAGTAATTTGGATTTGATTGCTTCTTCGTGAAATTCTAATGTCAAGACTGTGTCTAATTTCTATTTTATGAAGAAATCTGGAAACTATACAAAGGAATGAATTGAGATGCAGAGTCAAATAAAATCTGTAATGTGATAACTCTATCAACTCTGCCTGGAAAGATACTGTATTTCAATTAGATCTTGAGACATGTTCTTACATAAACTGACAGCATCGGATTGACAGTGTTCATCTTCCCAGAAAACAAAATTTACAAGGACAGAGTGGTTGAATTTGGTTCTGTATTCCAAAGCTTTGTTGGGTTTCTTGCTTCACCCCAGCCTGAATCGAGGTGTGATTTAGCAGACAGTCTCTCTTTCAGCATTAAATAAGAATTGCAAACATTAAAAATTCCCCACCAAAAAAAAAGGGGGGGATATTTAAAATTTAAAGTAATAATAATAATAATACTTAGCATTTAAACAGTACTTTTACATCTTCAAAGCACTCCATAAACATCGGTTCCAATTCTCCAGGCGTGCAGCGTTCTTTGATGTGGAGGAGAACTCCACGCACAGTGGGAAATGTAGAGCTACATCCAGAAGAACTGGGCCCAATTAGCTAATTGTAACACTTTCATTTCTTCCCCCCGTTTAGTTTCATTTCTTTCCAACTACCTTTTGTTGTTCTCATTTAGAGCCCTCGCAGGGTCACCTACTCAGGCCTGCTGGTCGTAACCAGGCTCCCATCCAAACCCATGCACGAGACTCGCAGTGCATTCTCTTCCCCAATTCATGGTGAAATAGAAAAACCAAGTCCAAACGTATTCCAATTAGATTGATTTTATTCTCAGAGTTTGCCTTTCAAATTTTTCAATGGAGTGAAATGTCTTTTTATCTATAAAGCTTCAGGAGATGCTATCTTTTTGTAGATAAATTTGTTTTAGTCTTGATTTTTTTTTTTTGGTCCTTTCTTAGCAAAACAAGAAGTTGGTGGACCTGTGTCAGTCTTCGCCATTCTTTCTGGAGATTATATCCATGTCTGAAATCCAAAAATCAGGGAAGCACTGGACTGGCTGCCCCTGGGGCCTCCAGCAGTGTGGCTTTGACATTATCTAGTTGGTAATACTCAGGGCAGGTAAGGTTGCTGTAAGGCAGGTAATCCCCTAAAGCAGGCTATCTCCTCCAATCTTGGAAGAAATATAAATCAGTATAACCTTTTGCGATATCTGTGAACATTGCGATTTTGCATGGACTCAGCAATTTTACTTCTGGAAATTTGTTTTAATAAGGAAACTCACACAGGTTTGCAGAGAAACATGCAAGCCTGTTGATTTAGCCTTGTCTCCAAGTGAGAAAACTGGAAGGACCCAAGGACCCATGGTAAAGGACTAGTAGAGGAAACTGAGGCACAGCTGGACAGCAGATTATGTGATGTTGCTAGTGCAGGTTAATAACATGAATCTATATTTTCTTACATGTAGGGAAGTCCATGGGGCTTGTTCTTCCTACACACATTTTTTGAGCACCTATTATGTACCAAGCACTGTTCTAGACAGAGGATGCAGCAGTAAACAAAGGAGACAGTGTCTTCGCCCTCTTGGAGCTTACATTCTGATGGGAAAGTTTTTCCACAAGCAAATAAATACATATTATTAAGTAAAAACATATTTGTTAGGTTAAAAACAAAATTAAGGTGCATGGAAAAGCCACTTTGGAAAATAGTTTGGCAGTTTCTTATCAAGTTCGATTATAGACTTACTATATGGTCCAGCAATCCCACTCCTAATTATTTACAAGAGAAATGAAAACCTATAGTCACACCGAAACTTGCACGTGAATGTTTATAGTGGCTTTATTTGTAATTTCTCCCAAGCTGGAAATAACCCTAATGTCCTTCAGTTGGTGAATAGATAAACATAGTGGTACATCCATACAGTGGAATATTATACAGCAGTGAAAAGGAACAAACCATCGATTCATGCAACGACACGGAGGAAACTCAAATGCTCTATGCTGCATGAAAGAAACCAGAAACAAAGGGCTATGTACCCTACGATTTTGTTTATGTGACTTTCTGGAAAAGGCAAAGTATAGGGACAGAGAACAGATTTGTCATTCCTAGGAGTGTGGGGTGGAGGAAAGGGTTGATTACAAAGGGGCACGAGGGAATTTGGGAAGATGATGGAACTGTACCAAACCTTTATTATGGTGATGCTTACACAACTGTAGATATCTTGTCATAATTCACAGAACTTTACACTAAAACCATTGAATTTTACTGTATCTAAATTATACCTCAATAAACCCAATTAAGGGGGGAAAGCAAGATGCAAAAGCTATATATGATATGATCCCATTTTTGTAAGAAATAATACATGTTAGAATATACTTAGACAATGAATTCTAGTTGAATAACCGGTATGCCAAATTAGCAGTAAATTATCTGGGTTGGGGAAAGGGGTGCTTCATTTTCTAAATTACATATTTCTTTGATGTTTGGCTATTTTTATAGGGCATGTGTTACTTTCAAAATGAGAGGGAAAATCAAATTAGTATGCAAAATTTTATCCTCCATGCTGGCCAGGCTGCTGTGGAGAGGCACAAAACTCACTTCAGATGTTGTATGATTTGCCCCTAATTCTGGCTGTAGAGGTAATTGCCCACTCATGCTGTTGAAGAAGTAGTGTAACTTTGCAGATCCTTCTAGAAGCCTGGGAAACTCCCACCTCTTTGGTTTGGGACCCCCTCCCCAGTCCAGGCAAGGGAGTGTTACTGTCTCCTTCAGGCTGCTACTAGCGGAACTATCCCTCCGGGTCCCACAGACCTGATTTTTCTGGATGGAGGTAGAGTGAGGCTCAGAGCTGACATGGCCCTTGTCCTCCTGCCAAGGAGAAGAGCCGCCTGTGTTCAATGCCTGTGTTTAACGCTGCTGATAGTAACAGCCAACGTTTATTGACACTTGCTTGGCCAGTGCCAGGCATTGGCGGGGGACTTGCTATTTAGTATTATTTTGTAATTCTTTCATTTAACAAATATTACTTAAGCATCAATAATGTTCTAGGCACTGTGGATACTGTAGTGAACAAACGGGGAAAAAATCCAACAACTGCATCCTCGTGGGGCTTGTATTCTAATATTGAGTGAGAGATACAGGCAAAAATATATAAAAACAAATATATGTCAGGGGCTTTTAGATGCTGAGAGAAATCTAAACACAGTGAGGGGTGCAAAGAGGGAAGGATGGGGCATAACGTTTTAGGTGCAGTGGTCTGAGAGGGCCTTTCCAATATGGGGACATCTGATCGACGGCAGGTGGGTTCTGCAAGCACCAGGGCCCTGAGGCTGGGTATGTGAGTAGAACCACAGAGAGGTCACGGGCGTGCATCAGAGTGTGCACGGGGGACAGTGGCAATAGAACAAAGAGGCCAGGTCACACAGGGCCCTGCAGGTCAAGGCAAAATATTTGCATTTACTTCGAGTGCGATGTGAGCCATGGAAGGGCTTAGAGCAGAAGAGTGACATGATGTGACTTAGGTTTAAATCAGATTCCTCCGATGTCTATGTGACACAGAGAACGTAGTGGGGCTGGGGCAGAAGGAGTGAGAGCAATAAAGAGGACAGTGGCTTAGGTTTGGGTGGTGGCACATTTTGGATATTTCCATTTCATCCTTCATTTGTCCTATCTGCAAAATGGGATTATAACAGTATCTCTCTCACAGGGTCGTTGGGAGGATTAAACAGGATCATGGTGTAAAGTACCTGGCCCTGTGCCTGGCCCTGTGCCTGGCACATGGGAAGAGCTCAATAAATATGCCCGTGCTTGTCCTTCTTATTACAGACCTCCTTGTGAGGCCAGTATAATTACGCGTACATTATGGATGAGAACACTGAGGCTCAGAGGGGTGAGGCCACTCATCCAAGAATCGATGGCTGGTCATTGGCAGAGCTGTATTTCTTCAGGCCCCTGTGGGACATTTGTGGGGAGGCACACTTGGCCAATGAAGGAGACAGGAATCTCAGGACAAGGGGCAGAGGGTGTCTGAGGCAGGGGAGAGATCTCTAGCCTCATAATAATACCAAAAGCAGTTATGGCCAAGGTTCAAATCCTGCCTCGCATTACAAGCTGAGTGACCTCAAGCAAGTCACCTCACCTCTCTGAGCCTCACTTGTCTCATCTGTAAAATGGAACTGGGAAATGACCTATGTCATAAGAGAGTTGTGACAACTAGATGCCTGGCATAAAATGAGCTTGATAAACATACTTAGAAAACAGTCTCCTCCTGAAAAGATGGTACAGTAATGGGAGATGTAACTGGATATGTGGATGGGGGCACGTCTTAGCTGGTCTTCTAGTTGCACCACACAGCTCTGCTAGGAGATGAGATTTTGGTAAATGAATAGATTACAGAAAACAAGCTTGTTGGGGGGCACACACACAGTGACCTCTATACAAAACCACTAATAAAGAACAATGCAAAATATGCCTTTGAGTCAGGGCGTGGTTAACATGGAATAAATTCTGCTGGTTGGAAATCATTTCAAGGGCCTATTATTTTTTTAAAGTGAGAGGAATAATTACCGAAGTATTTTGGTAGAATAAAGAAGGGTCTTCTATGTTCAGTAACCGCTGTGAAATGCTGGTGGCAAATCCCCATATCACAACTCGCTAACATTTACAGAAGCTGTTGTGATTAAGTGGGAACCAAGCTACCGAAAAATCTACAACGAGAAGTCAGCAAAGTAAGATCAAGAGACTATAAAGTAAACAATATATAGAGAATGAAATGTAATTTATTTCCTTGGGGAAGCGCTCTGTACCGACAGCAGCAACAGAATGACTCTGTAGATGTACTCCACTGCCATCCACGATAGACTATTGCAGTCAGCACATTTGAAAATTGAGAAATTGTGTACGCAATTTGAAAAAGCAATTGATTATAACTCACCAGCAGCCTAAGAGGTTGGCAGCCCATTTTAAAAAGGAAAAACTGAGACTTAAGCAGTAGAGATATGCTGCTTGCCTCATCCTTGCTGATAAAACCCATCACTCAGCTGGCAGGGGAAGCCTAGTGAACCTGTCACTGGGGCAAAGTGAAGACGAAGGGATGACTCAAGTTTCATAGGTGGCATTTTTTAATTGCCTCCAAATTGTTGCCTGAGTGAAGACTGTGCTCTCTCCAAGGATTGCTTTTAAATAAAATCTGTCCCAGAGTGGGGACCCGGCCAGCAGGGAGACAGCACACTCTGCTTGGGAGCAGAGAAGCGCCTTCTCAGGCTTCAAACTTAAAGTGCCGGACAGTTTGGAGGGACCAGATATGGTCCCTGGAGGATGGCAGCCTTTGTCTAACATGCCAGGACTTGGATGTCGGTTCTCCAAGAGCAGTATCACACACCTGGGTGGTTAGATCAGTTGCCTTCTCACCTATCCAGACCTCGGCTGAAGTCCCTGATTTAGGCCACCAGTGAAAAGATATTTGTCTTCCTTATAAAACCTCTGAGTGCTTGGATCTGGCTTTGCAGCAGAGAAAACAGAAAGGGTGAGGTGTTCTGGCAGAACCGCCAGAGAATTTGGCATCTCCCCTTCCAGAGAACAGCCTGGCTCTGGGCCACCTGAGCAGGCCATTTCTTTCATGAGCATCATATTCACACTCGCACACCCCTGGAGAGGAAGAGTTAGAGAACCCATCTCCTGGGCACTCTCTTCTCTTTAAAATGATTTTGTTCACCCTGAAACACAAGTTGGCTGTTGTATATCGAGGCCGATCAGGTTTCAGGGATAAATGCATATGTATGTCTTTCTAGAGGAAACAGAATTTAGTTTCATATGATACATTTCACCACCTGCCATAGGCACAATGTAGAACATATAAACTTCGTGGAGGTCAAAAAATTATAAATATAGTCGCCTGTCTTTGGTCAAGCATTAGCGTAGTCACAGAAAAATATCAGGGGACATAGGTCATATATCTCTTTATTACTGGCTATTTGAAAGCAGTTCATCATGGGCTGCTAAAATCATTCTAAAGCCAGGGTTACCAGAAGCAAGAGAGTCTTTTTTATGTGTGTAAATGTGTAGGTAAAATGCCACCGAATACAGTTAACTTCAGCTCATTGGCATTTTTAGCAACTCAAATTATTGCTTAAATTATCTCTTCGATGGTGTTTCTTGGAGTTCAGTCTCCCATATTTTATAAAAAGAAGCTCTGGGTGTTGGTAAGAGTAGCTGACATTTCTTGAACACCTATTATGTGTCAGGGGGGAGGGTGCTGAGCGCTTTGTGTGCAGTAGTGCATTGAATGCTCACATGAGCTCTAAGAGATGGATGCAAGGGTGATTCTATTTTAGGGATGAGAGAACTGAGACGTAGAGAGGTTAAATCACAGCCCAGGAGGTCAGGACGAGAAGTGGCAGAGCTGGGGTTTGAACCTGGTTTTGTTCAACTCCAAGACTCTTGCTCTTACCTGGACCTCCAGCCCTGCTCCAACCCAGCAACAACTGCTGTTGTTTTTACTTCATCCTCTGCACTGTCTCAGGGGAGAGGTTGGAACAATTAGGAAATCCTCGGTGGTTATGAGCAAAGCTGTTATTGCCCAAGGCCGTGCAGCTTGATTGGTATAAGACCATTCTCTCAGAGGGAACTTAAAATATCAACTTAAAAATTGAATTATGAAAGCGAAGGAATGAAAAAGATAGGCCTGCCACATGGAAACATCCAGAGAAATCTTTATGGAATTATGGAATGAATTGCCTTGTCCATATCAGATGAGGGTGACCAAAGACCAGTGTTTGTCATTGTGCCAAGCCCCTTATGAGTCTCATTGGAACTGCATTTAGTTCTGTCATTTTAAGCTACTGACTTGAGTGGTCAACAAGAGGAAATGCAACTGCCCGATACATGGAAGAGAAGATCTACCTCATTAGAGTTCAGGGAAAGCAAATTCAAACGACGACGATATATCATTTTTTCACCACCAGGTTGGCAAAAAATTGAAAAAGATTTGGCAACATCCGAAGGCTGGCATGGTGGTGTGGAAGTGGACGCTCGCTTATTGCTTGAGGGAGTATGAATTGCTACACTCTTTGGGGACAGACTTCTGGCTGTATTTATTAACAATAAAAATACACATTTATTAACAATAAAAAAGCAATCCTATTTTGGAGACTTTATTTTACAGAAATAAAAGTGTCAGTACATAAGGATATATGGATACGGATATTTACTGCACCCTTATTTAGAGGAGGGAAAAAAACTGCAAACCACTGGAATGTTCAGGAATAAGGGAATAATTGGATAAATTATGGCATAGGTGTTCTATGAAACATTATAGAACTAATAAAGGAATGAGTTAGATCTAGATATATGGGCCTAGAGGTATAGTTGTGATAAATCATTAAGTGAAAAAAGCAGACTGCAAAACAGTATAGGTGACATGATCCCGTTTTTGTAAAAAGTAAAAAAAAATTCTCAGAAATGCGTTTAAACAGTATTATTTGCTATGAGCATGGAGGAAGGAGAGTGAGGATTCACAACAATTTCTTAACTTTGGTGATCTCCGTGGGGCAGAGAAGAGGATTCCCTTTTTCTCGGTATACTCACGTATCCTTTGACTTACTATCGCTAACATCCTGTTACTTTTGTTATTAACCTACATGTTTTTTTTCCCCCTTATTGGGATAAGCCTTAGGTTAAAGGGAAAAAACCTCCAAGTGACATGACTGGGTGCCACTTCCCATTGTTTAAGGATGGACAAGTGACCGTGTTTTAATTTATTGATTGCTGCTTATGGAGCTGGGCACTGTGCTAAGAATTTTCCCTGTGTTCTTTCACTCTGGGAGGTCGATGCACAGGAAGAAATGGGGGTGGCTGGGGTTAAATGACCTGCTCAAGCCTGCATAGCTAGTGCACGACAAAGCAGGGATTGGAACCCAGGTGTGTCTTGCATTGAAGCCACAGTCTTAACTCCTACAATATGTCCCTACCCTGCAGCTGTGGCAGCTTCCTGTGGTCTTTCTAATAGGTGGTTCCTCCTCTGGTCATATTTTTGCTTCCATTTTCTCTCTGCCATTACATTTGGTAACCATGAAAGGGAACTAACCTGTTATTCTCAGAGTAAGATCTGAGGTTTATGCAGAGTGGAACGTCTGTTTCCTGTGTGGGCAGCAGGCATTCTGACAAAGGGGGAAACTAAGTCATGACGATGCCTCTGATGAGCCCCTCCACCCCCGACACACACACATGGGGAAGTGGACTCCAAAGTTCGAGTGCCTTGTGCCGCCGCTTCGCTTCCTAGTAGTCCGTTGATGGTTTTGTTTTGTTTGCCTTTCATCTTATCTCCTGAGGCTTTCCATCAACTCCTTCTGCTTTCTCTATTGAGAAAGAACTCTGCGAATCTTTATCAGTCATCTCAACCGTGCAGAGAGTCAGAGTTTCGTTGCTAGAAATGACTGAAGAATCACCCGGGCTGCTCTTTTCACACATGGGGAAACTGAGGCCTAGAGAGGTTGAGTGGCTTGTCTAAGATAACAGGGCTGCTCGAGTGGCACATCTGAGACTAGATGCCCTGTTCCCCTGGGTTCTCATCCTGTGCTCATGTTGCCAGGGCAATCGCAGGCTGCACTTCTGGCGTTTTCTCATCCTTTGACAGTCAAGGAAATCTCAGATGAGGGTTTTTTTTTGTTGTTGTTGTTTTTTATTTATTTTGTGTTTTTTACTTGTATAAAGCCATTTGATTATTCTGTTTTCAATTTTATTTGATTGATTTGTGCTCTTTATAACTTACTGCATTGAATAGGTAATATACACATTTGATAGAAACGAAGAAAGAAAGGAAGGAAAGAAGATAGAAAATGGCACAGTAAAAAGTAATTCCTCTCCTCACCCTGATTCCCATCCCTAGAGGCGAAACTGATGTTATTCGTGTCTCCTGGAATCTTCCAGGGATATCTCAATTAATAATCTATTTTTGAGATTATCCTATATTAGTACACATAATGCTAACTCATTATTTTTAATGGCTACATGGGATTAAATTATATTGTTAACTACTCCCTAAATGATGGACATGTGGGTTGCTTTCAGTTTGTGCCCTGTAAACAGTGCTATGGTTCAGTTCACGTCCTTGTACTATAGCTCTTTATACCTCTGTACAAGTATTTCTGGAGGATAAACTCCCAGAAGCAGAATTGCTGGGTCACAAGGTGTGTGCATTATAAATTTTGATATTCTCCAAATTGACACCCAAATCTATGGTGCTATTTTATATTCCCACTGATAGTGCATAAGAATTCTGCTCCCTACATATTTGCCTAGGCTTTAAAAATATTGTGAATACTTATGATGGTTTTAGTTTCTGTTTTTATTATGAGTGTCTTAGTGTTCTCGGACTGCTAAACCAAATTACCATAGACTGGGGGGCTTAAATAAAAGAGACTTATTTCTTAGTTCTGGGTTGGGAAGTCCTAGATCAAGGTGCTGGCCACTTTAGTTCCTGGTAAGAGCCCTCTTCCTGCTTATGCCTTCACATGGGGAGTGAGAGAAAGCAATCTCTCTTCTTCTAAGGACACTAATCTCATTGTGAGGGCTCCACCCTCATGACCTGGGCACCTGCCAAAGTCCACATCTCCAAATCCCATCACACTGGATAATAGGGTTTCAACATGAATTTTAGGGGCACACAAACATTTAGTCCATAGCAACGAGTGAGGTTGAGTGTCTTTTTATATTTTTAAAAGCCATATGTCTTTCCTATTCTCTAAATTGCTGATGTCCTTTGCTCTTTTTCTATTAGGTTGCTCTGGTAGACTTTTTAAAAAGTTGAATCTAAGTTTGTTGAACAATGAGAATTTGGTGACCAAGTATGTAGGATGAAGGCCTCCTGGGATGTAAATACACCTAGATATGATGGACCTTCACACCGTCTCATTGTTCAGGCCCAAGTAACACCATGCATGTTGAACAAGTGCTTTGGCTTTCTTTTCTAAACACTGTCACCAACAGTCTCTTAATAAAAATGTACAACATTGGCCTGAGGTCAGTGAGTCAGCAATTAGGATCTCTTTTGACAGATTAGGAAATGAGGGTCAGAGAATTAAACAGCAGTAGTCCCCCCTTATCCACGGTGGATATGTTCCAAGACCTCCAGGGAATGTCTGAAAACTCAGATAGTACCAAATGCTATAGATACATTTTTCTACACGTACATACCTATGATAAAGTTTAACTTATAAATTAGGCACAGAAAGACATTAACAATAACAACTAATAAAATAGAACAACTATAACAATATACTGTAAAAGTTATGCAAATGTGGTCACTCTGATAACCAAGTTCGCAGGTAGCATGTACAGCACAAATATGATGGACAAAGGGATGATTCATGTCCCAGGCAGAACAGAGCAGGGGGGCGAGAGTCTTCATCACACCACTCAAATTGATGTGCAATTTAAAACAGATGAATTATTTCTGGAATTTTCCATTTAATATTTTTGGACCATGCTTCATTGCGGGTAACTGAAACCACAGAAAGTGAAACCGCAGATAAGGGGGCATCTGCTGTATGTAGGTCAAGGTAACATAACCAGGGGTGCTCGAGCTAACTACAGGCACCTGCTCATGGAGCCTCTGAATTCAGCTTGGGCTCTGGAGCTAGATAGGCCCGGGATTGAGTTACTAACTGGAGAGCTTGTAGATGTCACTGCATTTGTGAGACATGATTTATTGTCTAAGGACAATAACAGTATCTTCTTTATGTGATTGTTCTGATGGTTATGTGAAACAACGTATACATATTCATTATAACATAGTGTCAGCGGGTTATAACATAGTGTCTACCATGATAATACACATTATAACATTCTGCTGGTGGGTTTTGTTTTAGCAGTTATTTGTGGTAGTTCCAAAGCTCAATTCACATGTATAAGACTTCTTTTGTTATAACCATGTGTCTCTTGTTTTCTATTCTCCCCTCTTAGTTCAGTCCACCTAAAAGAGCTGGTTCTTCCATGTTTGGGAGCATGTTAGTGAAGCTGTTCTCTCCTCCTCACCTTTGCAGGGAGCAAACACCTTGAGTGCTGGGAGAGCATTCTCACTGGCACTCCTCTGGACTCCCAGGCTACATGCTCTCAGGAGGGTCTCAAGAGGGAGGTTCTGCTTCCAACACTGTCCTCGTACATTGCAGTTATATTCTGGCACATAGCAAGAGCTCAGGAATGATTTGTGCAATGAATGAATGAATGCACATAGTGCCTGTAAGGGCTCAAGAGCATTTCTGTATTCAACGCATAGTGCCTCGTATACAGTAAGCGCTCACTAAGTGGTAGCCATGAATATCCCTGGGCAAGGCTTATAAAATCTAGTGCAAGAGCTCGGCTTCACTGTGCATGGGTACAGGGAGTTCGAATTCCGCCACCTCTTCCCAGCTGTGCGTCCTCGACAAGTGACTTAATCTCTTTCACTTAATCTCTTTGTGCTTCAGTTTTCTTTTCTGTAAAACGCGGACAACGGAGTGCGACCTCCACGAGACACTCCCCGGAGCACTTGGACCGGCTGCCTGGCCCACAGCGAGCCCCCGCCACGCCAGCCGGCCTGCGTCGGTCGGGGGGCACAAGCGAGGGAACCCGGTCATTCCACTGGGGCCGCCACTGGCGTTCCAGGGGCTCGCGGTCGCGCACCGCAAGGATCTGTGCCCCCCGAGGGGGCGGGGCGCGGCGCCCAAGCCGAGCAGCCCACAGCTAGCCGGCCGCCGGCCGCCGGCCGCCGGAAAGCCCCGCCGCCGCCCGCACTCCTTTCTCTCGCTCCCCGTCTCCCTCCGTCTCCCGGCCGGAGAAACCGGCCGCGATCAGCTCAGCAGCGCCGCCCGTGAGCCGCCGCCGCGCCGCCGCCGCTGCGGCCCCTCCCCCGTCCACCCCCCGCCCCCCCGCGCGGCCGGCGCCCGTCACGTGACGCGGCGTCAGCCAATGGCGGGCCGAGCCGCGGTCGGCGGCCGCCATTGCTGTCAGAGCGAGCGAGCCCGGGGAGGGAGGAGAAGCGAGGCTGACTGGGGAGGAGGGGGGGGTGGGGGAGGAAGAGGAAGGAGGGGACGTCGCTCGGCTGCCGGGGTCGCCCGCTGGCTTCGTCCGCACCCCCCCCTTCGCGAGTTCGCGCTCCGCGGCGGCGGCGGCTCCGAGGCGGCGGCGGCGGCTCCGGGGCTCGCCTCCCCTCACGCGCCGGCGGGGGCCGAGGGGGAGTCGGTGGCTGGAGATAAACAAGGCGGCGGCGGCTGAGGAACAGGGAAGGCGGAGGCGGCGGCCGGCCCGCAGCGCCAGCCCGGGAGGCAGCAGCGGCCCTGAGAGGCGGGGAGGGCGCCGGGCCGCGCGGACAGCGCCCCCCGCCGCCGCCGGAGCCGCGGGAGCCGCCGCCGCCGCCGCCGCCGCCCGAGCAGGAAGGAGCCGCGCGGCCGCCGCGGACCCCCCCGCCGGCCCGGGCCCGCCGCCCCCGGCGCGGCGTCGCCGCGGCGCCTCCCGCCCGCCTGCCGGCCCTCGCGCCCTCCCCCGGCGGCGGCGGCGGCCCGGTCGCCCCGCGCTCCCCGGCGAGGCGCCGCCGCCCGGCCCGGCCTCGCCTCGGACGCCTCGCTCCGACATGCCCCGCTCTGGCGGCCGGGCTCGCGGAGGATCATGACTGCGGCAGCGAACTGGGTGGCGAACGGGGCGAGCCTGGAGGATTGTCACTCCAACCTCTTCTCGCTGGTGAGTAGCCGGGCTGCGGGGAGGGGGGCCTTGTCGGGGGGGGGTCCCCGACCTCCGCCGCCGACCAACTTTCTCCTCCCGCCGCCGGGACTTCGCCCCTCCCTCGCCTCTCCCCGCCGTTCGCCTCTTGCCGATTCTCCCCCTTTTGGATCGTCTCTCCCTCGCCTTGGATCCCATCCAGTGTTTATTTGGCTCTTTAAAAATCATTTGTGAGCGCGGCGCTCGGCGTGGAATTTGCATGTGGAAGTCTCAAAGCTGCTGATTCTGGGTCGCACTTCGAACGCCCACCCTCTGTTGCAATCACACCCCCCCTTCCCCTCCCCTTCCCCCATTTTTCCCCCTAAATGTGAAAGGCTTTGCCTTGTGCTGCCCGCGCCTGCGATAAGCAGCCTTCTCCCCCCTTGTCGGATCTGCTGCCCGCCCGCCCGTCTTTTGAATTTTTTAAAAAAATTCCATAATGACACCTGCAATTTCGCCCGAAAACAGTTGATTGAATGAGATTGTGTCAGTAAAGGACTCTTGCACCCGAAGCTCCCGCGATTGTAAACATCGACAGCCGCCTGCCTCTCGGGGCTTACTACGCTGGAGAGCCGTAAGGCCATTGCACCGAGCCGACGGAAGGTGGAGAAGGCTTTATTTTCCTTTCTCTCCTCCTGTGTCTTTTAAAAACTGTTTTCTCTATTCTAACAACGAATCCACACACACACAAAAAGCAACAAGCTGGGCGGTTTGATAACATCGCTTTTATCTGCCTTCGCCTCTCTCGCGCTCTCTCTGATAATTGACAACTTTTCCTTCGGATTTGAATCGCCTGCCTTAATCTTGAAGCAGTTAGGGTGTCAATTGTTCTCCGGGAAGCCTGGCACCCGACGTCGGCGTCTAGATTTTCGAAATTAAAAATGTATAGGGCTCCAGCAACTCTTCTTCCCAGGCGGTGGCAGTGACATTTGGTGGTAAATGCCATCTTTGCTTTTTATTGGGTCGTATTACCTAGCTCTGAAAACATTCACGTTGTTAAACCTGGCGTTTAGGCTAATAATTGCAGTGCGTGGTCTTTAAATATGTGCTTTGTGCATGAGTTATACTGTATGTATAGCTATGTGCCCAGGAGACTTACGAATTTATTTAAATATTGAGCAAAGATTTGTAAACAGATGTAAGGCAATTATGTTTCAAGCGTAGAATATAATTGGAAAATTGGCTGAACGGTTTGTTTAATTTAGCCTTAAAAATACCCCAACTTACTTTAAGTTATGTACCTTTTTTTCTGGGGAGGGGGGACTACTTTTTGGAGAGCATGCATTTTGGAAATTGTTTTCTGTAACCTCTGCTGTAGATAGAAACGTTATTTCCTCTTAATCCTTGTTTACACTGGGTAAATAATTTAGTGTTCAAATTGTAATTAGTTACATTTAATTATGGGTAGCATAGATGCTTTTTTCTTTGAGACTAGTGGAGAAATACAAATTCTCGCCAACTTTTAAAATGTGTTATTTTATTAAATATTTTTCATTATGCAGATAAAAAATCAGGACATGAGATTTTTATCTATAAAGACTCTGACATAGTATTTCTGCTTTCTCTATAGTAAGATCAGATCAATTTTTTTCTCCCAATATTTTTATTCAGCTATTTAATTAAAATTCAATTATAAGTTGTGATTCTTCCTCTCAGTGCTGTGATGATTTTCATTTGATCTTTTGATATATGGGAATAAAACTCATTTTGCCTTCTCTTTTCTCCCCTCAGTCTATCAGTCAGGTTCAGGGACTTTAATAGATTAGCAAATGTATTGATTAAGGGGTATTTAAACTGGTTTTTGTTTGGCGGCTGGTGACCACATTGACACTTTAACAGGTAATTAAAATAACCAAGTAGACCAATATTAGTGATGAGAGATCCGCTAAATTACCATATATCATGCTGACTGGTAATGGCTGTGTATATGTGGCTGATTTATATACAGTAGATTTTGTAGACAAATTAAAGTATATTATGTGTGTAAGTAGTCTTTAGGATATAGCATTTATCTTTTTTTTTTTTAAGTAAGGTTGGTAATGTTATAGAGATAAGATGCTTGAGATTCTTTTGGAGGAACAAACAATTTTGTAGGAGTGAGTTCTGTGCTTTATGACTCACTCGAGGTTTGTGCTTTGGGTATTTCTCTCTTAAACCTCTTTAAACCAGGAATTGATTTTTGAATATACTTTTAAAAAACAAAACAAAACAAAACAATTACTCTTTAGGTAACAACTTGGAAATGCAGAACTGCAGAAATGCATGGGTTGGATTTTTTTTTAAAGTACTAAAATGTTTACATTCTCTTAGAGGTAGAGGGGGGTGGTAAGGTGCTAATTTAAAAAAATGAATTAGTTCAAAAGCTGCTGATTATTTAAAAATTTTCTCATTCCAAATTGAGAATTTTTCTTCAAAATCACATACAGCAACAATCTAGAGTATTAAAAACATGTTGCCTCTAAAGTACATTGTATGGAATAGTTTAATTCCAAAGCAGATAAAATCATCACCTGTTTGAAATAAAGCATGTATTGTAAAAACTCTATGTGCTTAATAATAAGATAGCATGTATGTTTCTCTTTTGCCTACAGTTTTTTTGAGCAAAGTATTATTTATAGAGACTTTACCCAGATACTCACATTAACGCGGCTTGAAATATAAACTAGAGATAAAAGTCTGTACCACACTAATGACCAACCCACTTTTTATTACCTTGAGGTGTTCATTATGGTTTAGCAAAAGCTGATTGTGCAGTTGAGTGCCTTAAGACTTTTGTTAGTTCTTTACTTATTTTGCTTTCTGATTTTCTACTGCATCAGTTTCTGTGGCATCAGATTTCCTAAATTCTCTGTCAACCCTTGTCCCCTTTTCTAATGTGAAAATGCTGTTGTGTATATACGATATGGGTCATTGTATGTATTTCTTATTCTTACTGTTGTGAGGTTTGGAGCTACTGCCTTAAATGTGTGCCTGGTTACGCTTTTGTCACTCAAAACTTTTCTCATGCTGTCCATCTCATTTCTGGGAGACTCTTGTTAAATGTTCACTCTGTTATAATTCAGTTAAGTGTGTTAATTCTGCCTTTTTGGAAAGTGTAACAGTGCACCCTAGATGGCATGTCAACTCACCCTTGTGGGAAGACATAATTTCCAGATGTAAGTATATCTTTAGTTTTATTTCTCTATTGAGGTGATATTGAGAAAAGGAACTTTGTATCCTTTAACTAGATATAAGTATATATTTTTTGACATTAGGCAGTCCGATTCTTAGCTATGTATGCTCCACATTCATGTTTCATTTGCTTTGAATCTCCTTGTAATTGGGTGATAATATCAAATTCTTCCTCTGAATTGAAACATACATACACACATTAGTACTTAATTCCATCAAGGACCATTAATTCTATATTTGAAGCTTTTAAGGTAATCTCTTGTTGACCTGCTTTCTTTTTTTTTAAGAGTTTTTTTTTTTTTTTTGCATAAAGGGAAAATAGTTGTAAACATAGAAACTTTGAGATCTATTCTTTTGAGGTAGAACCCCCACAGGGAGGATTGTTAATTGAAAACGAGGGAAAGGGAATGATTTTTCTAATGTTCTCACATGCCAAAATACATATACAGAGTATTGTTTTCTATCCCGATTTCTTATTTTAGTATTTACATTTAAAGCATCTTTTTTTCATGATGGTTCATTTTCTTTAATGAAAATATTTATAATTTACTAGTGTGTGTTTTCTGTTTAGCCTTTTGTCATTAGTAGCACATGATGTTACAGTATTTATATATTTTTAATAGCAATAATTGCAACCCGGTAATAGTTGCCATATTAACCTCCGATTGCTAGTAAATATTTTTAAGTACATAATAGACAGCAATTTAAGGCATAGCGTAGCAGTTTACTGGACCTTTTTAAAGAGCCATTTGTATGTGTGATGAGTTCATAATTTTAAAGAGAAAATAATGTACACAAGACTTGTATGCTACAAAATATGTTTCTGTGTTATTGAGGTGCTCATTGGGAGGAAGTTAGGTTGGGTCTGTTTCTTCTTTGTGTGAATAAAGGCAGGGCGGGTAAATGTTTATTGAGTTTATGCCAGGTGCTTACACAGCTTAACTTTCTTTGGAATGTTTTGGTCATTTTTTAAATGATTGTTTTAGGTATTTATTGGGAAAAAATCATAAGGTATTCCTTTAACATTAAGTTATAGTAGTGGATTATATTAATTAGGTATAGAAAAATTGATTCATCTTTTTTGTTCACTGGCTAATTTAGGCTAGTTGATTGTGAGTTAATTGTATTCATCAAACACTTTCAGAGATCTCTACTTTTGAGATTAATACAGATACTCTGTCACCCATTTTCACTACATGCTATAAATTATAACCATTTGCAAAAGATAAGTATATTCTGTAGTTATAGTTGTCAAGTTATTTCAAATCGAGATGAAACTTCATGTACATAGTCATGAGATTGTTTATTTGGATTTTTGTTTGCGAATAGTTAATTGTTTCTCAAAGTTTGATTCTAAGATAGACTAGATATTTTTCTTGTTATTTGACTTATTTTTGGTAAGAAGAAAATAATAATGTTCACCTCCTTTAAATTAGTAGTAAAGGTGCTGATTTGTTTTTTTCTGAAAATGGGTACATTCACTTCACAGAAGCTAGCCGGCCAGTGAAGATTAGACAAATTTATGAGACTTAGTAATATGGTTTCGTATTAGGTATTATTACTGAACTGTGCATCATAACTATTTATTAGAAATGGAGAAAAAGAATTTTTGCAACATTGCTCTTAGTGTCATTTGTTTAAAATGTATTGTGTGCTAATCGGCCTTCCAAACCATGTGTGTTGTGTAGTGCTGGCTACCGGAATTTCTATTTTGTCATTTTATAAACATTCCTATTTTGACAACTTACATTTAATGTGTTGCAAAGTGAAGTGATTAGGTAGCCTCAAAATGTGCTGTGGGATATAATTAAATAAAAGAATTCACTCACATGTTTGTTTCATAGGACTTACTTAGAGTTTTGGAATTAATGAATCAATATTTGTAACGTGTTCTTGGAATTTAGGACTTTTTCTCCCTTCCTGAATCATTTAACTTCTTTCTGATCCAGTTCAGATAATTTCCTTTTATAGTATATGCTTTCATTGTTTATTTGAAAGATTTGAAGGTGTTAGCTTTGTTCTGTTGGGGGAATTCACTTCATTACATAGGGGAGATGATTTTCCATTAATCTTGGTAAATATTAACATAAACGAGGAATTGTAAATTCAGACTCATTTGCATGAATGAAATATGTATGCTTACCCAGTTGTTTTTTTTAGTATAAAGTCACTTATGTACATCAGCCTAGCTTTCTATTTTTGCTTTAGTTGATACAAAAATAGTTTTAAATTCTGTTAAAATGTTATGATTGGTGTTTGTTTATTTCAGAGAGAGTTATTCGATTTTTAAAATCTGTAGTATGGAATAGATTTTGTCCTCATAAATTGGCTATAATAGTCTTCTTTTAGGAACTCTTGTTTTACTCAGATTTATATTAGCGTGTTTTAGTTGTTTGTTGGAGTAGAGTTGTTTTCCTTTAAGCTAATAAAATGTCTTTTAGAGTACATTTAGATTCTGGTCTGAAAAAAATATGACTTTTTTTTCTTTCTTTGTAGATGAGAATTAGGAGAATCAGTTGCGTCCAAGGGAAAATGTTATGTCATTGACATCTCCATACTCTGGTTTATTGTGTATATTTCTGAATGTTTACTTTCTCATTCTAGATGAATTGTGGTGGAATCTTATTAAAACCGTATTTCTACTACTGTGAAATAGCACAGAGCCCTGTTTGACAGCTTTCTACATTTTGTACTTTTTCCAGTACAGCAAAATTCCATTACTGTTAAAGGAACCTCCTGAGTTGATTATATTAAAATTTTATTTGTGTCTTTATTCTGCATAGTTAAAATTTTTAATGTTAACTTAAAATTGGAAGGGGGAAGATAAAATTAGGTAAACTTGCAGGTAAATATTTTCTCAATCTTCACTGGATTTCTTTACTATAATAATTAAGTCTTAATTTGTATTAAATTATTGCATTAATTGGATAAGTTTAAGACATTTGATATTAAATTTGAAGAAATGATTTGTTTCAAATAAAATGTAATTCTGAACAGAAATTTTATAATATTGAGTGGAAATTTTAAAGATTGTTCATCTAAAAGGGTATTAAACTTCATGAAAACTACTGTGATTTTTCCTCCCCAAGGAACTTTGATAAATTTCTGAAATATTTTTTGCATAAGACGCATGAAGCTTCCTCATGTAGTTCCACATTATTTCATTAAATAGGAAAGATGATTAAATCCGTCTGGGCTTAATTTGAGAGCTGATAAGTAAGGTATTCAAAGGAGTGTAATTAGTGTGAAAAAACATTGTGTGTTGGCAATTCTCATGATTGAATTTTAATGTCCTAAAGAGAAATAAGGAAAACATACATATATCTAACTCAAGTACCACCTCCTAATTTTTTTTGCATCTGTATATATGCCTGGCACAGTCCTACTCATCTTTTAAGTAGGTCAAATGTCACCTCCTCTGTGAAGCTTTCCCTGACTCCCACAGGCAGAACTAGTCACTCTTGCTCCTTATGTGTACCTCCTTCTATATGCCTCTGATAAGCAAAGAGCTTCTGTAGGGCAGTGACCCTTTCTAAATCATCTTTGCATTTTCTTTATAGTTAGGTGCTCATTAACTATTTGTTAAATGAATGAATTATGAGACAACTATTTCTTTTCTCCATCTTATTCCCTACGGGAGTTTTCACTGCCCATTTAGTCCTGATCATAATTATGTTAATTTTCTTTGAACTTATTTAGATGTTTAGCTCTGTGTTCTGAATATACATTATCTAGGCTGTATGTACCGTGGCTTGGTAATACTTTAGATGAGTTTTAGAAAATCTTTATTAAAGAGAATTCCAGCCGATCAAGAAATCTGTGCTTATCATACCTCAAAGGGATAGGAATTCAGTATTTAGATTTTTCTGTAGTGTTAGGCAACCTATAGCGTTTAGAGCCTGTTGGAGATTTTGTTTGGAGCTTGATCCAGAATTCCTTCATTTCCATTCTTTAAACTGTATAGGAGGGCTTTTGCTCAATGTTCAGTGATAAGATTACTTTCCATGAGCTCAGTAAAATGGGCAGTGAACTGGTAATAAGGAATGTTGAGTGGCATTCAAATTTTTTCTAGTAACTAGTCAGATCACGTTGGTTGCATAATGGTTGTCTGCCTCAGTTTATCCTGTAAACTTTTGAAGTGTGGAGGGCAGGAAGTGTGAAGAATTATTTTGAGTACCTTTTAAGGAAAGCACTTTGTATGACTAGATAATATTCTTTAATAGGAAGAGACTTCCAGCAAATTACAACTAAAGCTGTAAAGTAGCCTTAGGCAATTAACCAGGAAGTTGGAGTGGCAAAATTGCTTGTGGTACGTATGGCAGCAGTTAGGTTGTATTTTTCTTTCTTTCTTTTTTTTTTTGGGTCGAGGGGACAGAAGATTAACTTGCTCTTCTTATGTCTGTCCTCATAAATAAGCCATGGTTGAGAAGAAAAACCTGAAATTTATCTTTAGATATTACAGCTTTTTATTTGTATATATGATTCATAGTTGCCTGGTGTCTTTAATGTGCTGGGTGATTTTGCTATACTAACTCTGAGCTATGACTAGCTGAGACTGGAAATTGAACTGTGGCTCTTATTTGGTAGTGTAAGCTATTAATTCCTTGGCAGCTCTGGAGTGCTCTTTGAACTTTAAATAGCAGTTCTATTAACATTTTGAGATTTGTCTCAGGGAATGTCAGAAATAGTACTTAATAAATATCTTTTTCTTCTTAAAGACTAAATCACATTTTAGTCTGACATACATGTCACAACCCTTACTATGTTTGAACAAAGTATGTATCCTCAACTACCAGCTAATTTCTGTTTTCCATTTAGTAATGCGGAACATCTAAAAATATTGTTTAGACCTTGTCGAAGAAAGAAAGCTGAACCTCCGTCCCCCAAATGTATAGTTTTTGTGTTAGTCATGATGAATATGAATAAGTTTTTATCCAGAGGCATAGAATTTTACTTAGAGGTGGTCACCAGCATTCTAAAATATTAGAAAGAGTTAATTTGTAAATTTGTTTTTATCTAAAAATCTACTCTTAGTTCTGTTGCTACAAATGATAGTCTATTTACATTGTGTTGTACTTAAATACTTGTGTTAGAGAACTCAAATGCTATTTATGGCAGCATTTTTATAGGAATGAACTTATATTTACTCTCTCTGTTTAGAATGTCAGGAGCACCTTTCCTCTGACTGTAGTGCTGGCAGTTAGAGCAGGCACTCCCTAAAAACCTTCCTGGCTACAGGCAGTGGGAGCGAGGACGGCCCAACCTCTAGGCCCTCTTCGGGGCCTAGGAGAGGATTGCTCTCTGAAGGAGAGGCTTGAAGGCAGGTTGAGAGGCAAGGTTGGCCCCCTGTGGAAAGTGCTGTAGTTTTTGAGTAAGGATTGAGGCAGATTTTCCCTTACTTTCCTGCAGTAGTCTACTGCTGCTTCCTTCCTCTTGGCTGATATACTTTTATTAGAACGTTGAGAGTAGTGGCAGGTCCTGTGATGTCATTAGGAAAGATTTTGTATCTCTTTGCCCTGTACCATGCTTCCCTTACTGTTTTTTCTTCACTCCACTGGAGACAAACTTTCTGCTTGCTGTTCTGTGTGGTAAATGAGGACTTCTGAGCCTGAGTGAAATGAAATAGGAAATGGGGCAGAGGGTGGGGTGGGGAAGGGCGGAATGAGAGTAGATGGAGTAGCCAATAAACTAGTATTTAGAAATGTTAATTTTTTTGTATGCTATGTTTGAGAAACTTAGGACGTATAATTCATTTTCAAATAATGTACAAACATAAGAAATGATTAAAATCTGGTTTGGGTGTACAAAAGGGCTAAGATTTTTATATGTGGGGAAAAGACCTATATGTACTGTTTCATTTCTGAGATGCTATATGGTCAGGGCAGAGGGAGAGCAACATGGACAGATAGTATAGTACCATGTAGCCAGAAAAACTCAGAAAGGGAGTTTTGAACTGATCTTGAAGGAATAGATGGATGTAGCTTGCTAGAGGAGTGGAAGGATGTTCTTTGGAAGCTCAGTTGACAGTTCTGTCCTTGAGAATATATGCTGAAGTGGTTTGTAGAAGAGCACTTCTATTTCATGGTCTTGGTTCTTGGTTTTCTATTAAAAAATAGTACAAAAACATTGAAATCTAATTTTTGTTAGGTGGAAAATTTGAAGTAGGGGCAGGCCAATTTAGATTAAGAAATGGTGATGTTAAAATCATCAGTTTTCTAAAATAATTCAGTTCTGAACTTTAAAAAAAACAGTGCTATATTACGCAAAATGCTAATGACTAAAGTGACAAATATTTCAGAAACTGGACAGACGTGAATCTTAAATGAGCAGATGGGATATGAAACTAAAAGTGGGAGATAATCCAAGATGATATAGAAACTATTATGAGAAATGAATTGAGGAAAAAGAAGTGTGTTAAGTGCTATTGCATTTAATAATGTGTTTAAAAGCCTTTCTAGGATTGCTCTTACATAGACAAATTAGAATTGTTGAACTGTGTAACCCATCATTCTTTACATTTTGTGCATTTAAACAAATTAAATTTTGGTCCAGGATTACTTCTCATGAAACCTAGACATTTAAGTCATGAATGTATATGTTATATGTGCTTTAAGTAGGCAATATAGTTTGTCTAACGTGCTTTCTCTGGCATAAAAATAAAGAGAATAATTATGATTTTCAGAGGCAGTTGTGGTGGACCTTGAAGGGGAGTTGTAAGGAGTGAAAGATGAGGCAGTTTGCTGTTTGGATAGCTTAGAAATCATTACATTTGAATGTTGAGGGTAGAATCTGGATTACAGTGGGTTGTGGAATGAATGAATGGTACACTTCTCAGTTGAAGAAGATTGATTGTGAAGCAAGCAGGGACTTGGGACTGAGGAGGGTAAGAGATTGAAAGATACATTGAAAGAAAGTTTTTAGCAAGCGAGAACCTAATTTGTGTTTGTGGATCTACAAGTAACAATAGTGGAGTGACAGAAAGATGGAAGATATAAAAAAAGTTGGTAGTTGATTGAACAAGTCTGGCTAGAACCCAGGTGATGGGGTTAGCACTGGAAAAGAGTAAGACAAGCTCTAGAAATAAAAGATGTGAGGATATAAGAAATGAACGATTATGAAGGAAGTGGGGACAATCTCAGTTGTAGTTTGAATGCTTTTTAAATTCAAAGGTTAAAGATATTGAGCTTGAGCCTGGATAAAGATTCTAAAAAATATATTAGCTAAAAATTTTGCATTTTACTTGAAATGCTTATTGCAATCAATCATCTTTATTTTTATTTTCCTTTAATGATCATTTTAAGTAGGTCAAATTTCACCGTCTTAAGTTGTATACTTTACATTTATAAAACTGATTTTGTGGTAGTCATACCAGAACTGATATACATATGCCCAGATGAGAAGTATTTTTCAAAATAAGCCCCCTTGAAGTGGATCATTGCCAATGTCATTGTTCATAGTATTTTTTGGTCCTTTTCCTTTGGAATCCCTTTTAGAGATGGTTTAGTTGACCACCTCAGAAAATCTTATTTTGAAGGATGCTTCTTTGGTTAGTGTCTTGTCTTTTCTCTTTGTAATTTATTATGTGTTCTTTTATTTTAAACTGTTACTTTCTGATGGGAGTCTTACTGATGATGAGCAAAAACCCTGGGAAGAGCTCTACTTTGGGGTATTTTGGCATACATACATTGTTGATGCGTGCCAAGAGTTCCTGCCTGCTTGTACGGACGCCTCCCAGGTTCTGAGTCTAGTGCTTCAGTGTACTTGGTTTTCGTACAGTTTCAGTGAAGGTGGATTTAGTGGTCCATTGATTGGTAAGACTTGCTACTGGGACAAATTAAATGGGGGGCAAATTTTTGGCAAATTATAAGGGGGGAGTAGAATTCTAAGTTGTACTCTGTATCTGTCTAGTAAACTTCCAGATACCATCCTGAGGCTGGTCCATTTTTGGCGAGACCGAAGTAATCATTAAGAAAAGCCTTGGGATAAATAAAAGTATCTTGTTGAGATAATCTCCTAAGGTTGTAACAGAAAGTTTGATCTGTGAGACCAAGGTTCTTACTTTGCCCACTCAGTGTTGCTTTTTACTCACTTAACACTGTCTAGTAAGCCATCTAGCATCCTGTTCATGATCTTTCAGCAATTTCTTCCACAGTTGAAGGTTAGGACAGTAGCATTCATACATTTAGGGTTTTACTTCATCATGATATGCCTTAATATTCAGTGTTAGGGGAGGTGCAGAGGACGTTCTACCTATGTAGCAGGCATGCCTATATCAGTTATGAGTTGAGTGGCAACTCAAGTTCTGTTTTTGAATTCAGGAATATAATGAGCTTTTTCTCAGTTAGCTTTGTTTCTATAGTCTTCAAGTTACATAGATAATTTTCTTTCTCTTTTTAAGTACTTCTCACATTAAAAGGGAATTGAAATCCTATCAAAAAGTATACTGATATAATTCTAGACTTATAGATATTTTAGGAAAATTTACTTATATGATGGTTATTCTAAGCAAATGACAGCCAGCACTTTTTGATTTTACAGACTTATATAACACCTGAGCAGTTTAACATTTAGAGTTTATACCAGAGCATAAATCTACATCTTAGCTCCTGAAGACTATAAATATTTATCTTCTGAAACACAAGTTCTTAACTGAAGTTTAAGTTATTAAAAACATTTTTCAAAGCCTGTTGATTTACATACAAAGTGTAGTCATTTGCATGGTTTGAATCAAGTTTTGTGATCCTAAATAATAGACTAAATTCATTAATTGTCTATTAATTACTTGAGAGGGATATCTACGACAATGATATTTTGTTGCTGTTTAGTGATATCATGGTGAAACTGAGCTTTGTAACCCGGACAGATGGTGCTATTCTTGAGTCTGTCTGCAGGATCCTATAACATTTAATTAAACAGTGGAATGATTCTCATGAGAACTCATACTTTGATATGTGTAAGCTAATAAACTGGCTTCTTTAGTGAATTTTATAAATTTGATTTGAAAAAGATTTACTTGTTTTTAAACTTTTCTGATGATTCTGTTAAGCTGAGTAGCTTGTTTGGGGCAATTTATATGATAAGCTCAAGGAATATTCTAGATGGAAAATGAATGAGACTAACTGAAGTAGACATTTATCTTCTAAAGTAATTTTGATTTTGTTGCCAGACTTTCTCATATGGTAGGTGCGATATACTGTTAAGAACCCAAAGAGCTGACTTTAATAATTTCCAGAAAACTGAGAAATTCGGTGTTACATGTTAACACTCATTTTGGAAAATAACTGCTAATTTAGATTCCTTGTGATCCACCTTATATTTTAGTATTGGAACTGAAAATAGAAATATTTTAAAAAGCCCAATCCAGTTTTAATACATTATGTGGATAGAATTTTGTTTAGCTGTTTTGTAATACAGCTAATATTGGTAATATTGTATGATTGGGATGAATAAGTTTGTCAATTATGTAAATAATTACATAAATAATACATTAATGAGTCGTACAACAACATTTCTAGACAATCTTGGGAATTGTTCTCTTTTTAAAATTTACTTACCTTTTATTTAATGCCTGGTCTTCAGTAGATGGGAGACAAGACTGAAAGGTGATGTTTGATGCCAGATTGGATGATACGAAGGAGCTGAAAGTTTATTCTTTATGCACATGAGAATGCTGAAGGGTTTTAAGGAGGATAATGACACGATCAGATTTATGATTCAGAGAGAAAACTCTTGTGGGCTCTGTGGTGTGTAGATTATAATAGCAGAGAAACGAAAGGCAGAGAGAAGGCTCTTGGAGTAGTCTAGATGTGAGAAATTAGGCAGGGCCAGTAGGAATGGAGAGAAAGAAATGGATTCAAGTAATATTTTGGAGGTAGAATTGACCAATTATATCTGTCATGGGGAGGAATCAAATGACAAACAGATGTTCTTGGTTTTATGACATTTGCATTCTTGCGTATACAAAAAAGAAGGAACAGTTGACAATATCCATGAGCTATAGTTTAGCAAGACTTTTACTTTGATCACAGGTGTGTAAAGATGAAAGTATTCACGGAACCTGGATTCTTGATGTTATAATTAAGTCCTACAAAATCAAAGTTTTAAAATTAAATCTCTATAGGGCAGAAAGGCAGGGGATAGTGAAAAGAAAGTAAAATCAAACAGTGGGGTTTATACTGTGCATGTTTTCAGATAAAATTTGAAGGCAGTGAGAATAAAAATTTCTTAAGTTGAGAGAAGGGAAAGGACGGGTGGAGAGAAAAGGTGGGGAAGAAAGGAGAAGGCAGGACTGGTGGGGTGGGTGGAATGGTGGTGTGGGTGGTGGGAATCAGAGTATTTTGGCAGAGGAGGAGCTAATGAAATTTTGATTGTTAGAAATAGGCATGGAGAAACCCTGATAGGAAGAAAGGAAATGGGGGAGGTACCTTAACAGCAATTGGCTCTATCAGCCTTTACTATATAGAGCCTCTGCTTTTACTAATGGTAAGCTTAGAAAGCAGATTACATTTTTTTTTTCCCTCTGCAAATCTGCTTTGGGATGTTTTCAGTTAATTTTTAATTTATAGGTTTTGTTTATATTAATTTCATATCAGTGATGTTTTTGGTAGGAGGGTGGAATAGACTTTTACCCATGTTTTTCTTCTTGCCTTTGTGGAATTTGCCAATTTTTAGGACTTGGCATAGTGGATAGAACAGAGAGGACATTTGTAGAGACTACAGTACAATGCGTGTCTTTGCCTGTTCTCATTCTGATTTTGGATACCTTGAAATTTTCATTCTTGTCATTCTAATCTTTGTTCCCTCAACATTTAGCTTTCTGATTGTACAATATTTTTATAGGTATTAAGAGTTTGTTACGCCATGTCACATTTTTCCTCACACATTGGGAAAAGTTTTCCCTTCTCCCTCCCTGCCCATCTCTCCACATCCTTTTCTTTTCCAGCGCATTCCTGGGCTCCGTGCGTGCTGGAACCTCCCCTGCTCCTATTGCACTTTCACTTGGCAGTGCCAGTTTTCAGTGAAGCGCTTAAATGTACATATGCACTTCAGAACCTTTTGATGTAATCTTCTTGGTGAGGGGATCCTCTCCAGTTGTTTTGAGTGCACTTATTGGCACAGCATGTGCTATCTATTGTCAATTGGCTGTAATTCATTCAGTCTTCCCATTTGGGTATATTTTTTTTACTTGGCTACCCTAAAGGTAGAGAATTGGCTTTCTTACAGTTATCATTTTTCTTTAATTTCTCTCTAAGTGAGGTAGTACTAATGAAATATGTAAAATATTTCTATGAAATAAAATTTCCAAGAAATTAAAACTAAAAAATTACCCATAATCCAGCCACTTCGTTAGATCATATTTACCCCAACTCATCTATTCTTGTTAAGGTGCTTGTGTTTTATACATAGATGTAATCACAGTGTAAATATAGTTCTTTATGCAGCTGTACACACTAACATTTTCCATGTGGTTACGATTTTCAAAATTAAAAATTTTAAAGTATTTTGTAAATTAATAAACCATTATACAGTTATTTTTAAATGTAAGTGATATTGAAGGATCTAACATAAAACGTGAAGGTTCCCTCTCCCATGGAGAGGTAACTACCAATAGTTTAATATTTATCATTCCAGGTTTTTTTCTTGCTTGTATATATTTGTGTGCTTATATACATATACGGTTTCAAAATTGTTTTTATTAGATATAGAGTAGATAAAAATAACGTGTAAATCATATAAAGTAGAAAGAATCTCAATACAATGGACACCCATGTGCCTAATACTCAGTAAGAAAAATAATATTTTATCATTTACGAAGTCCTGTGGTACTCTTCCCTCCCATTCTCTTTCTTCTCTCTTCAGAGGTAACTTATCCAGAATTTTATGCTGATCATTCCCTGTTGAAATATAGTTTTAATCACGAATGTTTAGTGTGTATGTGTGTGTATGTACATATATAATTTTGTATGTTTTTTAACTCTTTATAAATGGAATATGCTATATTCTTTTGCAGCTTGCTTTTTTGGTTTAATATTAATGTTCTAACAATGTGCATTGTAATTCACTCTTACATCACAGTTTATTTACGCATTCTATTGATGAACATATTTGTAGTTTAAAAAATTAAAAATGAGGCCAATTCTCCAACTTTTCCTGTAACATTGTTTTTTTTTCCTGTTTAACATTGTCTTAAAATATTTTCAAGTCAGTAAATTTAGATATACCTTTTCTATTATTTTTTAACAGTTGAATCCTGTTTCATAGGATGGGCTGTACTATTAAGAGTCTATTTTCTGTAGTGCAGTTATGCATTAAATTTTCTGTAGTACAGTTATGCATTAAATTTTGATAGTTGTAGCCATAAATTCTTCAAAAAGATGTTTACATTCCTATGGGCACTATATAAATGTGCATTTCTTCTGCCCTTGACTATGGTAAAACTTATTTTAATTTTTTCCACTGAGCAAAAATATCTCAATATTTTAATTTTAGTTTATTTCTAATGAGGTTATTACTGTCTTTTCATACATATGAGTGTATATATTCTGTGAGTTTTCTTATTTTTAAAAGTAATCTCTAAAATGTCTTTTGTTTTCTTTATTTAAAATTTCCAACTACTCACAAATAGGAACCTGTATTTTTTGTCAGACCTTTACATGTTGTGCACAGTCTTACCTCAGAGCTTTTGCTATTTCTAAGTAAGGGTCCTTACTGAATGTCTGGAACTGCTTCGCTGCTTGCCTACTACATGTATTTTCTCATCAAGAGCTAGATACCACTATTCCCATTTTTCAGATAAGAAAACTGAAGTAAGAAATTTAAGTTGCCCAAGTTCACGTAGCCCGCAAATGATGATGCTGGATTGTATGCTCTTATCTCTTCTATCTAAATCTGTTTAGGGCTTCTATGAAGCTCCCTCTAGCTATTCCAAACATTGGTCTCTTTTTTTCCCTGAGCCTTTTAAAAATTAACAGTGTAGACTATATAATTTAGCCCAAGCATGAAGGTAGAAATCACTGGAGCATATAGATTTGCTTGAGATTAATGGAGTGATAATACAGTTTACATTTTTTTAAAGTCTCATCAGAGATTAATGGAGTAATAATACAGCTTAAAATTTCTTCCCACAGATAGGCAGATAGTTTTTTTTCTCTTAGATGAGTTTATTCCAAATTGAGGAATCGTTTTGAAATGAAAAATTAGGATAGTTCATTTTTTTGATCAGTGACTGGGGCAAGGTAAAAACCTAGGTAACCACATAGCTTTTTAACTTCATCTCCTCACTAAAAGTCTTTTAGATTTTAAAAATAAAATGCCAGTTGCTGAAATGCTTCTATAAAAATGATTTATTATAGTAACGTAATCATGTGCTTATTAAAAAACAGACAAATATCTTAAACAAGATAGAAATTTATATATATACACATATACATATATACACACATGTGTATATATACACACAAGCTGCTTGGATGCAGGCATTTCAGAACTGGTATGTTTACTTCTCAGTCATCAGTGGACCCAGGCTCGCTCTTGTTAACTCTAACTCTGGCATCTTTAGTTTATCACAAGTAGCATATTGTCCAAGATAGCTGTTCAAACCCTAGTCACCATTGTGGCATTCTAGATAGGAAGGAGGAGGAAATGTAGGGAGGCCACACCTCTCCTTTTTAAGACCACTTTCAGAAGTTCCTCACAACATATTGGCCTTACTTAACCTCAGGGAGGCTGGGAAATGTTGTTCTTTAAGTGGGTACCTTGTTATTCCCAACAATATAGAGTATCTGTTTCTGTGGAGGAAGGAGCCATTCATGTTTGGATAGGCAACTAACAGTGTCTGCTGTACAGAGAATATAAATTTCTGTTTGTACAAGTCTTATTGCAGTTGGGCAAGAAATCATTCTAGCATCACTAATGAACTTCATTAAATAGTTCAATTTCCAGAAATTTCGTGAGTTCTCGTTAGTTAAGTTTAATAAATATAAATTATTAACTAATGTTCTCATGTAGTTAGGCAAGAAAATAATTTTTTGGAAAATATTATGTACTTTATATGAAATACACAGTTACCTTGAAGATGGGTAAGATGCTACTTTGGCTATATTAAAAATAGATTTTTTGAGAGTTTTTACATGAATTCTTTCATTAATACATAAATTTTTGATTATCTTTGAAGAATAATTTGCATACAATAAAATATACCCATTTTAAACGAGTAAGTATGTATAGTTTCATGAGTTTTGACAAATGTATGCATCTGTGAAACCACCACACTTCCAAGCAACCACTAATCTGCTGTTATGATATTCATTTTGCCTTTTCTAGAATTTTTTATAAATGCAACCATAAGTATATAGTTGTCTTTGGCTTCCTTTTGTTGCTTAAGTAGGTCATTCCTTTTTATTGCTAAGTAGTGTTTCTTTGTATCGATATACCACAATTTGCTTATCTATTCATTTATTAATGATTATGAAGTTAACATGTACTGGTTTTGTGTGGGGCATATGTTCTTATTTCTGTAAATAACTAGGAATGCACGTGCTGAATTATGTGGGAAATAATAGGTATTTCACTTTATAAAGTACTGCTAAATTAAAAAAAAATGGTCATACCGTTTTATTTCCACCAGCTATATATGAGTTCTAATTCCAAGGTAGCAAAGATTTTTCTCTTTCGATTTTTTCCTCAAGTTTTATTGTGTTAATTATTAGGTTTAGGCCTGGGATTAAGTGATCCATTTCGAATTATTTTATTTTTTTGTGGTGAGAGGTAAGGGTTAAAGTTGTTTCCGCATGTGGGTATCTAGTTATTACAGCATCATTTGTTGAGAAGACTATGCTTTTTCCATTGAATTACCTTTATATCATTGTCAAAAATCATTGAATGTAATGAATGTACATGTGTATATATATGCATGGATTTATTTGTGAATTCTGTATTGTTTGATCTACGTGTCTGTTATGCCAATACCACACTATCGTGATTACTGAAATTTTGTAATATGTCTTGAATTCTCCAACTTTTGTTCTTTTTCAAAATTGTTTTGGCTCTTCTGGATACTTTGCATTTCAGTATAAGTTTTAGAACCACCCTGTCAATTGGTTTAAAGAAAAACAACCCTGAGTCGGAATTTGATTGTAATTTTGTAGAATCTATAGATCACATTGGGGAGAATTGACATGTTAGTAATTTTAGGTCTTTCAGTCCATGAACATAGTCTAGCTTCCATTTCTTTAGATCTTCAGTTTCTGTCAACATTATTTGTGGTTTTCGGTGTACAGGTCTAGAACATATGTTACTAAATTTATCCTTAAGTAGTTCATATTTTTCCATGCTCTTATAAGTGGCATCGTTTTTAAATATTTTCCAGTTTTTCACTTCTAGTATGTAGAAATACAATTAAATTTTGTATATTTATGCTATATACTACAACTTTCCTAAACTTGGTTATTAGTTTTAGTAGCTTTTCTGTAAAATCTTTTAATTTTTGTAAATGTATATGATGTCTGCAAATAAAGATGGTGTTATAGCTTTCTTTCCAATCTGTATGCCTTTTATTTCTTTTTCTTGCTTTATTGCATTGGTTAGGACCTACAGTACAAAGTTTAATCGAAGTGGTAAGATTTTATATCTTTACTTTGTTCCTGGTATAAAGTATTCAGTCTTCCATCATTAATTGTGGTGTTAGCTGCAGATTTTCAAACATCCCCTTAATCAGGTTGAGGAAGTTTCCTTTAATTGCTAGTTTGCTTAGTTTTTAACATGAAGAGATATTTGAATTTTGTTAAATGTTTTATTTTCCATCTATTGAGATGATCGTAGGTTTTCTTCTGTTAATATAGGAAATTACATTGATGGATTTTTGAACGGAGCTTGATTCAAATTACATAGATAGGTTTTTGAACGAATTCAGCTAAGCTTGAATTCCCAAGATAAACTCCATGTGGAGGGTGTGTTATCATTTTATGTACTATTGGATTTGATTTGCTAATATTTTGTTACCAATTTTTAAATCTATGTTCATAAAGGATATTGACATGTAGATTTCTTGTAATGTCTTTGGTATTAGTAATGTTGGCCTCATAAAATGATTTCAGAAGTCCCTCTTTTTTCTGAAAAAGTTTGTATAAGACTACTGGTAGTTGTAATTATTGGAATAAAATTGTTTATAATAATTCCATTATCTTTTCAGTGTCTTTAGAATGTGAAGTACTTCCTCATCTTTCATTCCTGATATTGGTAGTCTTTTCCTTCTCTATTGATTAAACTAGTGAGACATTTGTCAATTTTATTGATCTTTTAAAATAACCAGCTTTTCATTTTATTTTTTTCTATTTCATTTATTTCTTCTGTGTTCATTATTTCTTTCTTTCAATTTTACATTTGACTTAATTTAGATTTCTTTTTCTAGCTTCTGAAGGGAGAAGGTTAGAATGATATTTCCACGACGAAAGCTACAGGTTTCTGTTTGAGCACTGTTTTACTTGTGTCCCAGACATTTTGGTATATTTTATTTTCATAATCATTTCAAAACATTGCTTAGTTTCTCTTGTGATATTTTTGGTCCTATGCATTATTTAGAATTATTATTTAATTTCCAGATTTTGTGTGTATCTGGGGGTGTTCTCTATTGTTAATTTCAAATTTAATTCTATTCAGAAATTTCAGTTTAAAAAATATATTGTTTTATGGCCTAGCATATGGCTTCTCTTGGTAAATGTTTCCTGTGCATTTGAAAAAAGTGCATTCTGTTGTTGAGTATAATGTTTTGTAAATGTCAGTTTGGTTGTGTTGGTTGATAATGTTTTTCATGTTTTCTCTATTCTTATTGATTTTCTGTCTACTTGTTCTATTGGTTGCTGAGAGGAGGCCTGTTGAACTCCAATTATAATGCTGGGTTTGTCAATTTCTCCTTTTAGATATATCAGTTTTTGCTTCATATATTTTGAAGCTTCGTTGTTAGGTGCCTACACATTTGGGATTTATGTCATTTTGAAGAATTGACATTTTTATCATTATAGAACTCTCCTCTTTATTCTTGGTAACAGTTTGTTTCTTGGAGTCAACTTTTGATATTAATCTAGCTACTTCAGCTCTCTTGTAATTTGTGTTACATAATAATCTTTTTAAAAATATAATTTTACCTTTAACCTAATTCGTCTTTACATTTAAAGTGCATTCCTTGTGGGTGGTATATAGTAGGACCTTTAGAAATTTTATCCATTCTGAGAATTGTTGTCTTTTAATTATAATAGTTAGACTATTTATATTTAATATAACTGTATTGATATGATTGCGTTTAAGTGGCAATCTTGACTTTTTCCCTATCTATTCCATCTATTCTTTATTCCATTTTTTTCGCTCTTTTCCTTCTTGCTTTTGGATTATTGGAGGTGGGTTTTTTTTTTTTTTAATGATTGCATTTTATCTTCAGCATTGGCTTATTAGGTATGCCTCTTTGTCTTTTTAAGTACTGGTCAAGGGTTTATAATATACGTCTAAGTTTTCATAGTTTACCTCTAAATAATATTATATTTCTTTTATAATTAAAAACCTTAAAACAGTATACTTCTGTTTTCTCCTTCGGGCTTTTGTTCTGTTTTACATTTTTCTTCTATATGTCATAAACATTCCACAATACTTTATCATTTTTGCCATAATCAGTTAATAAGCTTTTAAAGAAATTTAAAAAATTAGGAAACATGTTTTATGCTATTTTTATATTAACTTTCTGGTGCTTGTTATTCCTTTGTGTGGATCCAGGTTTCCATCTGATATTTTCTTTGTATTTGAACTTTTTAAAAGCATTTATTTTAGTTACCTTTATTACGGTGCAGTTCCATTGGCTTTTGTTCATCTTTTAAAAAAATCTATAATTTACCTTTATTTTAAAGAGTATTTGTCCTTGATCTAGAATTCTAGATATGGAGATTTTCTTTTTCTTTCAGTATGTTTTATTGTTTTTTGCCCTGCATATTTTCTGATGAGAAGTCTGTTGTAAATATTGTTTTTGTTTCCCCTTATGCAGTGTGTCTTTCCCCCCTTGACAACTTTTAAGATTTTTCTTTTTATCCTTGGTTTTCAGAAATTTAATGTATTTTGGTGTCATTTGTTGGTGGTGGTTGTTCATTCTGCTTTGGGTTCACTGAACTACTTGGTTCTGAGATTTATTGTTCTCATGAAATTGGAGACACTTTGGCTATTATTCAAAAAAGTTTTGTTGTTCCCCCCCTTTGCATTTTGTTGACCCTAATTCTATGTATATTAAACTGCTTCTTATTCTGAGTGCTTTGGCTTTACTCATTCTTTCGGTTTTAAAAAATTCTCTGTTCTTCAGCTTGAATAATTATATTGTATGTTTTCAAGTCCTCTGACCTTTTCATTTGGCATTGTCTAATCTGCTATTAAAATCATTCAGTGAATTTTATTTCATATTTTGCATATTTGGATTTAGATATTTTATTTTTTTAAATCTGCTATTTCTGTCCTTAAGTTTGTGTTTTCCTTTAAATCCTTGACCATACTTATAATAGCTGTTTTAAAGTGATTTTTAATTCTATCATCATTTTATATCTGAGTTTTTCTTCAGTTATTTTTCTCCTGGCCATGGGTCTCCTTTTTGTACTTTGATACTTTGAATGTCTTGTATTCTTTTATTGGATTCTGGACATTGTGAATATTATGTTGAAAGTCTGGATTTCGTTTTTTTAAAGAGTTTAATTTTGTTTTGGCTAATAGTTAAGCTTCTTGTAGATGATATGGTGATAATGATGATGATGATGATGCTTTTTGAGGCTTGATTATTAGGGTGCATTAGAGCAGTCTTTATGGAGGCCTAGTTTCCTACTTTTGAGTTGTGATTCTTCTGTGGTCTCTGTTTAGACCCAAGGTGGTTTATCAATGTTTTTTTACTCTCTTCAGAACTGGACTCATCTCCCAGCTTTGTGAGCTGTTAGAAGGATAGCTCTTTAGCTATTCTTTGCCTGGGTCCACTGAATTTTATTGTTTGAATGTGCTGCTTCATATTTAAGAATGGTCTCAGAAGAACCCCTGTCAGATCTCTGGAGCTCCTTTTCTGCATAACTCTCCTTTCTGGCCATCTGCTCTCTCAATTTCAGTTGCCTCAGGCTTTGTAAGGCCCACCTCATTGGTTTTCTCTCTCAGAGATCCTAACGTTGTGCTACCTGTTGTTAAATGTCTGAAAACAGTAGTTTTATATTTTTTGTCTAGTTTTCTAGTTTATGATGGGAGAACAATTCTGGTGCACTTAATTTATATTTTAAATGTCATATTTGCCTTGTGTATGTTACCCTAGTTCAGGGGCCAGCAAACTTTTTCTTAGAGAATCAGGGAGTAATTATTTCAGGCTTGTGGGTCATACAGTCTCAGTTGCAGCTTACAGTTCTGGGTCATAGTGTGAAAGCAGCCACAGACAATATGTAAACAAATGGGCATAATTGTGTACTAATAAAACTTTATTTCCAGAATAGTGGTCAGTGTGTGGGCCAGTTTGCCAACCCCTGAGCTAGTTGACAGATACAAATGACATTAGAGTTATGAAATCTATGGTTGGAAGGAAGAATCTTTGAGATTCATAATTCATGTTTTAAAGGAACCTTGTAAATGTTATTGTCCAATCAACCCTTTGATGTTTGAAGCCACATATAGTATTGACCTGCTTCTCCTTAACCCACCATATCTGTGATTCTCAGGGATCTCAGTCAGGGATTCTTTCTTGAGGGAGCTCTCACTGCTTTTGTTTTAATGATCAGTTTTTCCGTTCGATTCTCTGCTACCACTTGGGTCTGGGCTGAGCATATCAATTTCATCTTCCACATATCAGTCTTTCATATAATTAAAGACTTTTTAGATTACTTCAGAATCATCTTAACTCCATTTTAAATTCATTCAACTTAATTCAACTGTGACTTTATGCTTTTATTTTTGCTGCCATGTTTCTTTGCTTGAAAGGATTGAATATGAGGCCATATATAGCCTCTATCCACATGTCACGTTCATGTTTTCTCCATAATCTAGTCCTTCATCCACTAATTTGTTCCATTTTATCAAGATTCCTCTCAAAGTATGGAGCTAGGAGCTGAAAGTGATATTGACTAGTGACTTGATAAGTAAGATCTGTTGTGTAGGATCGAGATAACGATTCCCAACCTTTTTGGCACTAGGGACCATTACTCCTTTGATCCGATGATCTGAGGGAGAGCTGAGGAGGTGATGCTAATGCTGGGGAGCGCCTGAAAATACAGGTGAAGCTTCACTTGATCCCTTGCCGCTCCCCTCCTGCTGTGTGGCCCAGTTCCTAACAGGCCATGGACCAGTATCATTATATATGGAAGCTTTGAGAACCTTTTCTTTTTCTGTGGTGTTGCAAGTTTATAATACTAGGCCTTTTGTGTGTCTCTTTTAATCTTTTGTTCTGGGTTGAGTACCCCTGATCTAGATACTGTACTTTTATTAATATAGCTTAAGATGGCAGTGACTTTTTTAGTAGTTACATCATATCATTTACTTGTGTTAAACTTATTGTCAAATAAACCTCTGAGCCCTTTGCATTCATATTTCTGTTAAGCCAGTTTCCTATTTTTTTATCTTTATATTGTTAAATTAATATTTGTAAACTAAGGGCTAAAAAGCATTACAACTGAAGAAAAGAGTTATGAATCAGCAAATATATATGTTAGAAAGCATCTTTGCTGTATAACTTCATTGCATGGAGAATTATCACATTGCGTTTCTCACGACATGGAAATTCTATGTTAGATAAGAGTCATATGGGAAGCCCAAGATAAGAGTCACATGGGAAGCCCAGTGTCCTCCTCTCAGCCCCTCTGCAGAGGGCATCTCTGGCAAACCCCTTAGCTATGGAAGAATAGGTGGGAAGGGAGCATGCCTCTGGGAGTATGACTCTGCTTAGTTGGTTTTAGTAGTCCAAAAAAAGGAGAAAAGAATCAGACAACACCACATTATTTTAACACATAGTGAATAACTTTTTGGCATTTTCAACACAATTTGTGGGATACTAAGTCGTTCTTAAGCTTAGGAATTTGTCTAGAATCAGCCTATAAAATGGTGTGCATTCTTCTTATTAGTAATAACTTTTTGTATGTATTAAATATATTTATCACATATTGATTAGTTTTGTTTTTTGTTTTTCTCATTTTAAATTAGATTTGTACTTTTACACAGTTAAAGAATCAAATATTTCTGTAAGATTGATAACTAATAGCATTCCCCTGATCCTGGTCTCCATTTTACCTCCTCCACACAACCACTTTCACCCCTCCCCTTTTGTTGATTATCTTGATTATTCTTAAGTGTTTTCTAAATACTGAACTCCTAAAGTTACTTTTAGGTTTTAAATTCTGGATCTTCTACCACTGAAGATGAAGATTTAGCTCATTCTCTCTGCCTCCTGCAAAATAAACATCTTTTCTCCTTCCACTTTCCCAAAATGGGTATATAGTAATTTGTCAATATTCAGTGTTAAGTCATTTGATTATCTTATCAAAAGTATGGCTGAACCATCTATTAAGCTCGAATTACTTTTTCTTTTCTGTGTAACTTGAAGATGGTAATTCTCTTTTGTTTTTGACTGTTTACTTTTCTATGTCTTTTTAACTAACTCATTCCCAGACTTTTTGTCTATTGTCTGAACCTTCTTTTAAGACCTTGAACTATATTAGGTGTTCTATCAGTTTCATCTTCTTGACAAGAGTCTTTCCAGGAAACGTCTGATCTATCATAATCTGATTGGTTCTTCTCAACACTGATGCACAATCGACAACCTAGAATCATCTGATTATTTACTAATTTTAGAGGTTCATTTTGCTCTCTCCCATGTAGGCTCCATTTCCTAAATTTCATGGCTGCTTACTTGGTTAATTTCTCCTTTTGGTAGGGCACACCTCCGGCAGCTTCCTGAGAAAAAGGATGCTTTTATTTTTATTTTTTAAAAAGACCTTTCATATTTTAAAAATGTATCAATTTTGAGAGCATTTGAAATGTTGTTCCCCTGGCATATGTCAAGTCAAATAAACTCTTATAAAAAAATTAAAAAATGTATTTATTTTACTTCTACACTTTTGATCATTTAGATTGGCATAGTACCTAGTTTGGAATAATTTAACTTCACAATTTTGGAGTTATTGCACCATTGTCTTCTTATGGCATTGCAGTGGAGAAGTCAGAAATTGTTCTGATTTCTGATTCTTTTTACTATATGGAAGCTTTGAGAACCTTTTCTTTTCCTGTGGTGTCGCAAGTTTATAATAATAGGCCTTTTGTGTGTCTCTTAATCTTTTGTTCTGGAAACCCAGAGAGCTCTTTCAATCTAGAAATTCTTTTTTTTTCTGGGAAATTTTCATGAATTATTTTGTTAGTCATTTCCTCTTTTTCGTTTTCTGTATTTTTTCTTTCTGAAAACTCTTGTATTTGGTTTTGAACTTCCTGGGCTGCTCCTCTAATTGTATCTTCCCCCATCCCCCTACTTTTCATTTTTGTTTATTTGCTGTATTTCTGGGAGATTTCCTAAACTTTATCTTCCAGCCCTTCTATTGAGTTTTATCATTTCTGGCATCATTATTTAAAATTTTCCAAGAGCTCTCTTTTAGTTCTTTGTTCTTTTCTGAAATAGTGTCTTGTTCTTTTTTAATGGTTGCACTATTTTATGTCTTTAAGAGTATTAATAATAGATTTTTTAAAAAGGTTTTTCTCTAGTGTAGTCTGTTTCCTCCAAGTTGCTTTTCTGTTTGTTAAGCTGCTTTTCTATTTGTTTTTGTCTTTATAATAATTCACTGGCCTTCCTTAACTGTTTGGTAATTCCTGCTCTTCTGTTCATGTTTAGGAATAGTGGACTGAAAACTGGTTGGAAGTTCTGAGTATGTGAGTGGCTTTTGTTTACTGTGCACTTGAATGATCTAGGTGGGCTCTTTAGTTTGGGAACCTTTTGTGTCAGTATCTTACGGTTTTTTGAGCTGGTCATATTTCCCAGAGAAGACTTTTCCAGACTGTTTTCTGGGGGCATGAAATTCTGGCTGCTAGATTTCTGAGTGCTTAAAGGGAGATAGTGGGAGAAGGTGGTTTTTGACCTTCATTCTGTACGTGCTCACCTGATGCGCTGTTTTCATTCCTGTTTCCTGCCTTCAGTTGTGCCTGTGGCCCCCCAAGTCCAGACACCCCTCTTTTCTACTGTACCCAGAGAATACCCTTCCAGTTATTTACCGGGGTAAAGATGGGCAATGAGGCGAGTACCTGGATTTTGAGTGTCTTCTAAGCAGACTTTCAACCAGTTTTCCATATTTTATCTCCTGTCTTTCAATTCCACTCCCACAGGTACCTGTATGTATAATTCCTGAGGCTGAAGGGATTCTGTGTAAATTGGGTCTTATCTCTCCTTTCTTCACAGCTAGGATTCAGTTTTCTTAGGTATCGTACGTGTCTTTACCTCTTGAGCATCTGCTTTTTAGCTTTCAAAATCTGATTCTCTCATCTCCTGTTCTACCTACTATTGTTATTTTATAATTTAAAGGGAGAAAAAAACCCAAACCAAACTTCTTTACTGATGTTTTAGAGGGATTTAAGTAAGAGCAAAAGCAGATGTGTGTGTTTACTCTGCTGTCTTTACCTGGAGCTGATTAGTTATGTTTTAACAGAAGTTTTCTATTATCCCTTTTTTTCCCCCTATAACTCAAGAGATGACTTAACATGTTTACTGTATTTTACCCTGATCAACTATCACAGGAGGAAGTGAGGTGAGGCAAACTTGGAATTTCGTTGTGCACTCATGTTAGCCCCAGATGACCACAGCTGCCTTTTCTACACACTCTCCTAGAATCCTGCTCAGGATTAATATTAAGCTAATTGCTCTATAGTTTGAGAAATCTTTTCTTTCAAGCTTCTTGAAAATTCAGATGTCTTCTGGCAGCTCTCCTATTCCTGCTGATCATTCTAAGGTTCAGTCTCATTTATAAGTTGCCTTTGTAAGTGGGGTGTAATTAGCCTGGGCTAGGAGACTTGAAACTCATTTAGTATCTAGGTCAACCATATCACTTTACGGATTGGGAAGCTGAGGTGCCCTGAGATGGAATAGATTTCCTAATATCGTAGAGGTAAATGGTTGAAAAAGAGGACTTGAGTCTAGATCTGCTGACCTCTCGCCAATGTTCTTCCCATGGTACTATACCCTGGGTTCATTCTTACCAAGGTCTGTTAGTTTTACTCTGTTCCATGACCTCTGAATACAGTTTTAACTTGAGAGCCACACTGAAGGTATAGTGAGTGTATGCTTTTGCTCATGAGGGATTTGATCATTGGCCTTGGGTCAGTGCAAATAAATGACCTCCACTGGGAGAATTTATCAGCTCATTTCCTATGTATATAGTATCTAAAGAAGAGGATGTGAAGAATTAACATAAATTTTTCTTAAATACATTCATGCTGTTAGAAAGTGCATGTATTGTGATTCTGTTGTAATCTATTTAATTTGAACCATTCTGAACTGACTGTAGTGGCCTTCTGTTTGGGCCAATGAATCTCCACTTTTAAGTTCAATTTTCTGAGGACTTTGATTACCTGTACAACAGATAATAGCCATTGCTGAGAAATTTCCCTCTAGTCTCTCTTATTATTAGAATAGTTATCTTCTTGGTTTGTTATACATATCCTCTATGAATTAGGTTGTGTAGATACAGTCTTATAGTGGTAACATGTAAAAGAAGGCATATAATTATCTGAGTGAAATAAAAAAAGCCTCTTCTATTCAGGGGACGGTGTGTGGGCACTCATACTTGTTTTCTTAATACCCCAGGAAGACTAAAGAAAGATTCATGAACTTTCTTAAATTAGAAAGTATGGCCATGAGCTCTTGTCATTGCTAAATTGAGTTGATGACAGTTTCTTTGTACTATTTTATAATCCTCTAGAGCTAATTTTTACCATTAGCCCTATGAAGCAGCATGGCAGAGTGGGAAGAATTTATGCATTAAATTCAGTTATGCTTTAAATCCAGTTATATTTGGAATGTGCCATTTGCTACCTATGTGGTCATGGGAGAATTATTTAACCTTTCTGAGTCCTAATTTCTTTAGCTGTCTGTGAAGATTAGAAATTATATATGAAGACCCTAGTATGGTGCCTAGTATTAAGTGGACGATGAATAAATGATAATGGTTATGGTTTTTGTTATATGTATGTACATACTGTTTTGTTCCTTGTATATTCTAATTTTATCTTTTGATTCTATATTTTAAAAGCCATGTAATTTTAAACTTAAATGTAATTATGGATTTTTCATCTTTGACAATGAGAAATACTGCATTTTGGGGTAATTTGCATCTAGAAATATTTTAAAGAGTTGCTTCATTATTTTGAAATTAAATAATTTTGAATCTTGGAGAAACACATTTGTCAGAAATTGGGTCAGCAGAACTTTATGTTGAATTGATTTTTAAGTAACAAACATGATATCGTATATGAGGACGTATTTTAGTCTAATTGAATATACACATCTATGATAGAAATTTTTTTTTTTTGGACAGAGTATTTCAGTAACATTAAGTAGTCTTTCTTCTTATCAAACATTAATTCAAAAATTAAAGCTAAGTCTTTGAACATTCCATTTTGTACTTAGATATTTCTGTTAGGCTTGAATGGTGGTTCATTGTTATATTTTCCAATGAACAATGGTATAATATTTAATTTTAGCTTTAAGGTAAAGGAACTAAATTGTTTTAAAATAATTGGACATTTTTCAGTTATTTTGGCTAAATCAGTTATGAAGTGGTTAAGTTTGTAGCCTTGCTGTTATGTCACTTGTATTTGTGTTTTATCACTTGCTACAACAACTCCATGAAGAATATAGAGCAGGTGGCAGCAGCTTTCCTTTACCACTGAGACCATAGAAGCACTGATAGGAAGTTAGTGGAAGTGCTAGGATTAGGAAACCATTCTCCTGAATCAAAGCCAAATATTTTGTCTGCTGAACCGTGCCGGATGTTACAGGTGAAAGTATTCTAGTGAGCAAATTGCTGTTCATAGATATTTTAGGGGACTGACTCACCTGATGTTTAAATCTCTGATATACCTTAATTTTCTAACCTTTTAAATACAGTTAATGTAAGTATTAGTGATTCATATTTATTGGTATCTTTTTATTACCCCTCTTTTTCCCCTCAGGCACAGAACATTAGCCTAGGCAATAATAAAGTCTACTTTTCTGATTTCAGCTGTCCCTTTTTAGGTTTTTAATTGTTTCCTTCTTTGATGTTTATTTAAAAATTGATGCTAGGCTTTCTAATTAAAAAAAAACAACAACAGAGCTTTTATTTGAAGAAACGAAGGAACTTGTATGACAGAAAAACACAGAAAGGATATGAACAATTTAAAGAGAAATAGTCCTGCTACTACTAGTAATGATAATAGTATCATGTGTATTTTTTGCCAAGTCCCAGGTACTGTCCCTAAGTGCTTTATATGTATACTAACTCATTTAATCAATTTTATAAATACTATCACCCTCATTTTGCTAGTGAGGCAGTGGAGAGACAAAGGTTAAGTAACTTGCTAAATACTTGCTACTTATGTAGCTAGTAAGTACAGACAGAAATGGGATTCAAACCCTGGCAGGCTGGCCTAAGGTTATACTTCTGATCAAGTATATGATAATGATTTCCTCTAAACAGAACAAGGACTACAAATTAGTACAAGAAATATCATTCTGTTAAATTGGCAGGTATTTAAAAAGCAATTTGGGAGAAGGTTATTTGTATTGGTGGGACTATTAATTGAAAAGTAATATGGTAGCACTCATGCATGAGTCTTAAAATATTTATATTCTTCGGTAATTCTACATCAAGCAATCTCTCCTAAGGAAATAATCCAGAAAATAAAAACGTTCCAGAATGTTCACCAATTATAATTATAATAGTGAAAGGACGGTTGTCCAGTTATGGAATAAATTTTTTTCCAGTGAATAGGATATTATGCAAACATTAAAAATTGTTTTTGAAGAATAATTAGTAATATGTAAAAATATTTATAATAAGTGAAAAAGTGCAGGATATAAAACTATGCAGTATGGTTCCAACTTTAAAAATGTATATGTATGGAAAAACAGGAAGAACATACAGTTAAATGCTAATAATTATTTCTGATGTGATTATGGAAAATAATCCTGGTATGATTAGTTTCATTTTTAAAAATTTTATGAAGTTTTTGCATTGGGAATGTAGTGTTTATAGCTCGAGGAAACCAAGTGACATAAAAGGAAAGCCTAAATGATGCCAATACCAGCCTTTACTACGAATAGTCATTAAATATTAGATTTGCATATTTCATAGTGTAAAAAGATAGATTACTGAACTTCAGATGGTTTTAGTTTAGATGTTATTAACTTCGGAAACTTTTTTGAAGTGAAACTTTTTGGATCAAAGAAAATTGATATTTTTTCCCTAAAATGTGTTCATTACAGTGATTGTTTTAGTGCTTCAGATTTGTTTCAGTTATGTTAGTAGAAGAAATGTTTATTGTTCTATCCTGTGGTACTTGATTTTTGAAAAATAACTTGTTGACAAAAATGACTGTCGGTGGTGGTAGTGAGTGGAGAGTGGGGAGAGGAGTAAGGATCGAATGCAAGGATACATGGGCTCGTTGGTACAGAATCAATTACTAATCTGTTTTACTGTCAGTTTTGAATACATAGTTGTAGTTCATAGCTTCTGGAGTAAAGAATTCAACTTTCATTTGTTTTGAAACATCTTTGAAGTTTAGTTCCTTAAACCTAAGATTTAAAAAATTTTAAAATACAAGTTTCTGTAAAAGTATAAAGATACAGGTTCGGTTGTCAACAAGTTCCCACGTTTTAAAATATATTTAAAAAACAAAAGACCAAACTACATTAGGGAATTGTTATTGAAACAGCTTTTCTGTGTGGTACATGTCCAAAAACATGAATAAATTGTTGATAACTGCATCAGTTTTATTAGCAGCTTATTTGTTCATAATGAAGCACTATAGTATTGCATGCTGTTTCCTTGATTAAAAAGGATTTGAATTGTAGCTTCTGGATGGAAAGGAATTGAGGAAATTCTTAGAAAGAAATTATTTCAGTTCTGTATTTATTTTTTAATTTCTTACCTGATTTCTAAATGTAATTTATGAATCAACTAAGGAATAATAATATAGAAAACAGTTTTATACAGAGACTTTATAGTAAGTTTTTAGTTAAAAAATGGTTCGACAGGAAATAATGATTATCTGTTTGTTGTACTTTGATATTTAATATACAGAGCTCAGTAGAAATCTTGATAGGAAGAAATGAATTTTTTTGCCCTTTAAAAATGGAGGATTAACAAGTGGGAGAAATGTTATGATGGGAAGTGTAGTGTAAATATTTAGCAAATTTGCTTCTCCATGTTGAGGTCTTTTCTTAGTGTTCTTAACTAAAAGGAAAAATCAAAACTATTGTAATTTTTTTTTTTGTCTTTTTCCAGGCTGAACTCACTGGAATCAAATGGCGTAGGTACAATTTTGGAGGGCACGGGGACTGTGGACCCATAATTTCAGCCCCAGCCCAAGATGACCCAATCCTGTTAAGTTTCATCCGATGTCTGCAAGCCAACTTGCTGTGTGTATGGCGCCGTGATGTCAAACCAGATTGCAAAGAGTTATGGATATTCTGGTGGGGAGACGAACCCAACCTAGTGGGTGTAATACATCATGAACTGCAGGGTAAGGTTTTGTTTGTCCTTAAAAATTATGTGCATGACATATTTTTTGAACAGTGGTAGATTCCAAAGATGTTATTAAGACTTGCCAAGAAGAAAAATCCAAGTGTTTAATGGGTGCATCTCTCAAAGGAACATCATCACTTTCACCCTCTTCTTCCCACTCCCATTTTTTTCAAAGGCTCTTGTCCTTTCCCAGTCATGCTGGAAATCAGAACCTTGTGGCCATTATTACAAAAGGAAAGTATTGTGTCTCCTGGGTGTGTTGAGTTGGAAATGAGGCTAAGAGCCACTGTTTTAAAATGATAGTGAATTGTGATTAGCAAGTCAGTGAAACGAACAGAATTGTTCTTTCTTGGACTGTGGCTGTTGTTCATTGCCAGCAGAACCCTGGTGAAAAATTGTAAAGTGATAATGGAAACTTAGTGCAGGCTTTATTGGACAAAATTATGAGATGACATTGGCGAAGGGAAAGAGTAATAGAAAGGATTTGCCTAATTTTGGCGTAGCAAGTTTCCCTTTGTTTTGTTCCTGCTTTTTATGTAATTAGTTGATTCCAGGAAATATTTGTTCCAACGTTGCCTAATTTTTGACTTCAGATTATATCTGATACCTGGAAACTTTGAATTAATGTAGGAGTTTCATTATTCTAAGTTCTCCTGCAGATTTGTAACCAGAGAAAATTTTATCGGTACTCTGAATTTCTGGTAAAAGTTTTTACCTCTTTACCTAAACATTTCCATCTAGTATGCTAAGGAATTTTTCTGAATCAAGACTAATTCTGATCTTTAGTTAGAGTAGAGCATTAACTTTTTTTGACTTAGTCTCTTAGAGCCAACTTTTATTAGGTCCAAACTACTCTAAATTTTAATTCGTAGTTGAAAAATTTTAGATAGTGTTTGGAATGTTTTGTTAGCTGATATGTTTAATATTTTTTTAAGAAACCTTAACATATATTTGAGGGCCTCTTCTAAAGCCTGAAGGATTTAGAAGAGGCCCTCAAATATATGTTAAGTTTCTTAAAAAAAGAAACCTTACTTCTGCTTTACACCTTCCTAGCTTTTCTCTGCAGCCACTTTTTATCTGTGATATCTCCTGCCACAACAGCCAGAGGGCAGTAAACCACAGTGGACTAATTGAGCTGTTGACCTTATAGTCTATTTGTCTATTCAACTCTAATTTTTAGAGTATTTGATATATAAATTTAAGAACCCATTCTGGATAAGAATGCTTACTTAGCTGGATAATCAGCAAAATCTCAAAACTTATGTATCATATCTCAAAGCTTATTTTATGTAGTTAGCAGTGAACTCAAGTAAAATTAAACATCTGGATTCCATTTATCAGAATTTTAAAAATAAAATACCTCCTAGAAGATACTTATAACATTTACATTTGTTCATTTAAGTATCGAAATATATATTTTTGTTGGTTTAAAAATTTTTACACATGTAGTAGAGGAATATAGCATTTTTGTTTGTTTTAGTTTCTTCTTTAATTTTGATGATTGTTTTTGCCTCTTGATCTCTTAATTTCTCTACTCCACATTGATCCCTTGTTGTTTAACTTTTTGGTCTGGTACAAGATTTGTTAGCACAAATCAGTATTTTATAACGATAATGATACCAAACCCAACTGTTAATTTGGCTCATTTAGTTGAGGTATAGAGGAAAGTATATTTAACTATACCAACAAAGCACATGATCAGGGTTCTTGGAAATAGCTTATTATTTCTCATGGACTTCATTAAAAAGTTAACAAAAAGATGTAGGCTATTTAAATGTTTCATAGTTGCCTTACATTGTATATGTAGATTCATTAATGTATTAAATATTTTTATGGTAAAGAATTAAGCAAAGATTAACTTTTTAAGTTGTTTTTGTAAGTTACAGAAATACTACATTTTAATTGGAAAAGTAGGAAAACAGAACTACCAGATGAAGAGAACAAAGAAATAAAAATCCTGAAGTCTAAAACAGAGTTTTAATATTTGGTGTTTTTATGTATAAATGAAATTGTTATCATACTGTTTAGTAACTCAGTCCATTTCCTTAACAGTATATTGTGAATGTTTTCTCATGAGAATAATTACTTTATTTTTATTTTCTTTCCTACTGAGTCCAAAAACTGTGTAAACCGTTTATTCCTTTGTGTGCCACCAGGAAAGTATTACAGTGAAGGAACAATCATAACTCCGTTAAGTATACCTACTCTTTTTAATATGTTGAATTTATGAAAGTTATTAGATCGAAACGTGAAATTCCATTTTTGTAGATAAAAGTGGCTACAAAGGGTAATTTTATATGGTTCAACTTAATATTAGAAAATATTCGAAACTTAATTAGAACAATGGGGGCATAAAGACAACTTTGTTTCAGGTGCGAGAGAATTTGACAGGCAGAGCAACTATAAAAAAAATGAAGGACACGAAGGAAGTATCTTAATTGGTAGTCATGCAAATCGAGGATATTTTAGAATCTATTTTATTCTCTACTAATATATGTAAGAGTCATTTCATTTTGGGTGAAGTAAGTTTTAGCAGAATGCTGTTAAGCACGATGGTACTATTATTTGTAACATTCCTTTTATAGGGATATTTTACTTACTGTTCCTTAAAATGCTTTTAAGTTGTTATTAGGTATTTCACTTTGTCTTTGCAATATACCCCAAATAGCGTGCTACTAAGACACCTGACGATCAAGTGTAATACCCAAGCAATCATCTCTAGATTTAAACGTATAAAGTTATCCCTAAAGAGAATAATCCTGTAGAATACACATGAGTTGGTTTTGTAATATTAGACATTTTTTTCTTAAATGTTTGAACATTTATAAAATAGTCTGAGTGAAGACTAAAACACAATTATAGCCTTTCCCCGTCACTTGGATAAACACTTTGGGCTCTTGTATGAGAAACTGGTGTTTATATCGTGTGGCATAGTGATTCATAGAATGGGCTTGGGTTTGAATTCTTGCTTGGTTATTTGCTAGCTGTGTATTCTTGGTTAAGTTATATAATTTAGTGGTGCCTTGGTAAATTGGGTTGTAAGGATAAAAAAAAGTTAAAGTACTTAGAATAGTACAGAGAGCAGTCTATAACTGTTAACTATTGCTGCTGCTACTACAATGACAATAATTAACTCATACATCAACATTAAAACATTTTATTATTTTTTTAAATAATTGGTCTGTTCTGGATTACATTCAGTGCTTGCTAATGTTTGTCAGATATTAATTTTTAAAGTTATACTTTTAGGTTGAAGTAATCATGCTTTGAAGTAATCACGATCGCTTTAAAAATGGGATGACCTTTAGTTCCAGAACTAATGCGTAAGTGTTCGTAAACTTATAATAAGACCACTGTGAGCCTTAGTGCCAAGGGTTGATAACCTTTTTGGTTTCTCTTTTGTTTATTGATTCAGCCTCTGTTAGGCAAGGTCTGTAATCAGTCCTGGGTGTGTAAAATGAGTCCTTATCTTTAAGGAGCTCACAGTCTTATTGGAGTAGCTAAATGAATCCATAATTGTGATACAGTGGAGTAAGCTGTATATCATTAAGTTATGGGATCCTGCAGAACCATCAGATTCAGCCTTGAGGAACAAAGGGTAGGGAGCTGATCTGGAAGCCCAGAGTTGGCGAGGTCTGAGGTGAGTCTTACAGGATAAGTAGGAGTTATCTTGGTTGGAATGGAACTTGTCCTAGTCAGAGGAAGTAGCCTGTACAAAGGGACTGCAGGCAGTGAACAAATTGTGGGGAGAGCAGGTTTGCCTGGAGCTTTGGGTATGACTGAAATAGTCAGGGAGACTGAAAGTGGAATGGTGGGGCAACACACTGAAGTAAGCGTGAGGAATTTGGACTTAATACATTTTGAGGAATTGTAGGTTTATAACCAGGAAACAAAGAATTAGGAAGTTATACACAAAATGAATGTGAGCAGAAAGACCTTAATATTATAATAAATTGTTTTTTTTTCTAAATTGAGCTATGAACTTAAACATTCTGTTTAGGATACAGATTTATTTAAATTTAAAAATACCAATGGACTATGTTCTGAACTTTATACTACTAGTCTGCCAGTTTTATTTTATTATAACTTTGCCCATTTTGCTTGACTAAATTTTTCCCAAATTTTCACTTTGAATTTTGGAGGTTAATACAGTATGGCAAATTGACTTCTCCTAATCAACCAAACAAAATCAGTTTATAAACACAATCTTTTGGTCACTTCATTGCCTATTTGTCAGTGGTGGCAAGACTTGCAATCTTGAAACCCAAAAATATGACAGAGAGCAAGTATAGACTTCTAGGGACTGGCAATAGAGTCTAGTATGTACTTAATAATGTTTGTTGAATGAGTGAATCAGTGAATAAATGGAACCTATCTTATATGGTTCTAACGTAACATAGTACTGTATTCTTAGAAAGTCGACTTATAATAAATATACATAAAATTTTACATGATTTGATAATGTGAGGAATTTGAAAACTAGTTAAAATTGGCATTACTTCTGTTTTTAATTTCTAAGTAGGTAGAAATATCCATTTTATTTTCTGTATGTTCTGTAGAGAAATTCAGCTGTAAATATGCATTGCATAATTTCGAAATTTAATTTATTTCTGTTATCACTTTAACTTTTGATTAAGATTAATGTAAACTATAATGGGACTACACCTGTCCACCTCTAAAAAATAGTTGTCCCAATATCAGTATTAGAAGTCTGAGGAATCAGCTTTACTGTCAGCACAGGGGCAGAATGGCAGTTGTTAGTCCTTGTCATGTTTAGAGTATTGCTTTTTTCCATTTTTCATAGTGTTCCCACCTATGCCAGGGGATGTGGGCCATTGCAGAAAACATCATTACATAATAGAGTGCTAAGAAAAATGGATCAGGTGTTCTGACTGTGACCAGTGTAAGATAATTTAAGACACTCATAATACTATTGTTTATACCACTGAACTGATTGCAAGCCTCTGGAAGAAAAGGTGGGTACTTTATAGGCATGGGGGAAAGCTAAGAGAAGAGAGTAGAGAGCCAGTTTGCCAATATTATAACCTGTATGATTGCAGTCTTTAATCTCAAATGATGGGATTGATGTAACCTTGTTTAAATATCTCCAAAGAAGGACCTAACTTCTGCCCCTCAACTATGTATTTTGAAAAATATTTTCATGCGTATATGCAAAACCTTTTCTTTCTGTCTAAACGATTTGAAGGGAATTTTTAGACTTCATAATTTTTTTTTACCCCTAAATACTTCAGCATGTAATTCCTATGAGAATGTGGGACATTTTCCTAAAGAACCCTTATTATGTCATCATACTTAAGAAATTTAACATTAGATAATTAAATTATCTAATATTCAGTCTTTATCCAGATTCCCTCATGTCCAACGATGCCTTCTGTAGCCTCCCCTGCCCCAGTCTAGGATCCAGTTAAAGATAGCACATTGATTGCATTTAGATGTCTTGTCTCTTAGGTCTCCTCTAATTTAGAGCGTTCCTCAAGTTGTCTTTTTTGCATGTCCTTCAATGATGTTGATGTTATTTGAAAGGAACAGTTAGGTTGTACTGTCAAATGTTCCATATTCTGAATTTGTCTAATTGTTTCCTAATAATCAGATTTATTTATTTTTGTTTATTTGTTTGTGTATTTATTTTTATGCCTCCAGCACCTGGTCTTCCTAGGTGGTCTCCCATCCAAGTACTAACCAGGCCCGACTTTGCTTACTTTTTCATGATCAGATTTAGGTTAGACATTTTTGGCCAAAATATTGACTAGGTTATATGTACTTTCTGTGGCATCACATCAGAGGCACATCATGTCAGATTGTCCCAATATAGATCCTACTAAGTTTGATTACTTGGTTTAGATAGTATCTGCCAGATTTCACCAGTGTGTAGATACCCTTTTACTTTTCTGTAATTATTAAGTAAATTGGGGTTAAACTTGAGACTGTGTGAATGTCCTTTTCTCCTATAACTTGTCACTCAGTCCTGAGGAAAACTCTTACTTTAAGCCTATTTAAAAACAACAGAAAACGCTTTGAACTACCTGCTTTTGTAAAAGCAGTGAAAAGGTCAAATGAAGACTATGTTCTTAAGTTACAGGAAAGTTGTTATTTTTGACTAAATGAAATGAAATAATTTTAATCAACATTATAAATGAGTTTATTCTCAATTGAAATGAAAAGTTTGCTTTCTATAAAAGTAACAACCCTTTTATATATACAATTGGCAGGAATGAAATTACCGCTAGGTAAAAGATTAGTTTGAAAATTTTTTCTAAAGAGAAAATCTGGTCCCTGACTTTCCACCCTGTTTTTATATCTGTTTTTTCATTATTGGTGGTCAATTTATGATTCATTGAAATTAATCTCTAAGTCAGAAGTTTTTTAATTGTTTGGATTTATTTATTTTTCTAGTATAAAATTCTGGTGATTTTAAAAACAGGTGCATTATATCATTCTAGATTTGTAGTATTTAATGTATCAACACTTACATGGAGGTGTTATTATATGGCATTAATAATTCTTGAGATTAATGCGATGTACTTGAAAAGTAAATTTTACTTTAGCTTTTATATCTATTACTTTGTAGATAATAATAGAATAAAAATACATTTGTATTTCATGAGAAACAAGCACATTTAGGGAAAATGCATGCCCAGTGGTAACTGGTAAATAGCTAGTTCTAAATAGTTTCTGAATTATTCAAATCTTGACATAAAATTTTTGATTTTTAAAATAACTGCTATTTCTGTTTCCTGTGTTCAGTTTGAAAGAATTAGTTTGCTTCAGCTGTAAAACAGTCATAGTTTTCATTGTATGACGATTACCCAAATGATCGTATTGTATACTTACTGAAATACTAGATTTAATAGAAAATTATAAATTGTATCCTTTAAAGAGAAAACAAAATACTTATTAAAACTTTGCTAAGCAATAAATTTATATTATAAAATTATAGTAAGATCATAATGACTTCAAATTTTCTCATATGAAGAATAGAAAAAGACCTAATGGATTAGATAGAATTATTAAGCTAAATGTGCTTGAAATTGAGAGAACAAGCTAAAGTCTAACTTTTGAATGTAAATAAAATCGATGTGTTACCACAGGCAATTTACTGAACCATGTAATTAGTTTTTTATATGAAAAATGAGACATTTATACTGAGATTGTAGTGAAATAGCATGTAAAGGGCTTGTGTTCTAATGAAATGAAAATTAAACAGTTGGTAAAAATTATAATTTAAAGATTGTCGCTTTAGGGAAGAGTTATATCTGATCAGTTGATTTCGAAGGATGGGGAGATTTATGTTTTGGTAGGTATAGGCATTATGGTCTAATATTTTTACATTAACATAAAGTCACTGCCACCCATAACAAGCCCGATCCCGTCTGATCTCGGAAGCAAAGCAGGGCTGGGCCTGGTTAGTACTTGGATGGGAGACCGCCTAGGAAGATCAGGTGCTGTAGGAGTAAAAAATAAAAAAAAAAAAATAAGAGATTGTAAGCTGACAAGGTCCTTGCAGTCTGTGAGGTCAACCAAGGGTTGCCTCGTCCCCCCTTCCCCTCCAAAAATATATATAAAGTCACCTACTTGTATAAAGGAAACCTAAGTAAACTCTCATTAATGAGGTATTAAAATTACCACTGGAGCAAGTAGAGTTGAAAATTAACCTAAAGCTAGGTAAACTGTTATTTGGCATTGTATAATTTTTTGCCCTTGATATGTAAATAATTTTAGTGATGAATACATTTTGTTAGAAATATAAATATTTAGTTTGGCAATTTTAAGGATAGCCTGTTTGAGTCCCCCTCCCTTCATTTGTGCCTATGTTATCTCAAAATCTTGTTTTTTAATAGATAACTTTAAGATTTAGGTGAGATTCTTGTACCTGAAGGTGGTTATAAAGATTTTTTTGCCCAGTAAAACAGTTTCTTTACTTTATTTCGTTGATGTAAGAATCTGAATGTGGTAAATTGGATAAAAGGTTTAAGTATTAGTAGACTTGAAGGACCTAATTAATTAAAGAAAACATATGTTTGAACATTAAAATTGAATGGCAGAGATACAAAATTAGATATATAGAGAAAAGCAACTCTTGCTACAAAATTTACAAGCAAATTTATTGCTGACATGTTCAGATGACATTAGATCAGTCTTACTGTTTAGAGTATTTTATATTGGAGGTAGAATAAAAAGTCTCTAAAGTAAAACTTTTTTTTTTTTAAGGAAGGAAGATTGGAATACTCTTTGTGGGTTTTCAATGAGAGTACTCAGTGTCCTCTTCTAGTTATACTGTTGATATTAGCATACCCAAAGGAAAACTGAAGCTTAGAAAAAGTTCATAACTTCGTCATGTCTCTAATCGTAGTGAAACCCAAATCCATATTTTGTACCTTTTAAAATTGAAACCATTTTTGGCTGTGAAGCTATATATAACATGAAATGTTGTGATTGTGCCATATAAAATGAGTAAATCAACTTTTCCAAACTTTTTAAAATAAAATCTACATAACTATTACAATTCTATTTATATCAAATCGAATATTTTCAGTACATACCAAATCGATAACAGGAAAGTAAATAAAATAAATAAAAATAGTTTTGGAGTCATAAAAACTTGACATAAATACAATGCGATTGAATATCTAGACGATATAAAATTAGCATTTGCTTTTATAAAGTATCTTATTGAGGTAATTGAAAAGCTAGAATTAGGTATCTTTTGTCATAGAAGTATTTTTCCCCCCTCTCTTTTCTTTTTATAGATCTATTGTTATTGTCCTAGATCTTGAAAAATCAGAAATATATAGTAACTATTTGGATAACTAATCAGAACAGGGTAACTGTTAGGTAAAGCAGGAGGTGGTTGCTGAGGCTGCCATTTATAGTTACGTTACAATTGTTTTGGACCTGTTGAAAGTATAGTAGCCTAAACCAATTAATGTTCATGAATAATAATTTGAAAAAGCATTTTCAAATGGTTTCTATTTTGTTTTTATAATGCTTGAGCACATGATAACTGCAACTTGATAGAAATAAACTCAGCCATGAGCATCACTAGGAGCTAAGAGTTTTTATTCTTCTTAAAAAATATTTTAAAGGTAAAAACACATAAGCTTCTCTCCTCCCCCAAAAGATCTGAACAGTTTATAAATTTGTGTTAAACACTAAAGAATTATGGAATTGGATTCTGGTGCTTTAAGTATTTCATGACTAAGCTGTTGTCCTGATGTTACCTGAAGAGATTCTCGTTGAATATCATTATAGCTATAGTAAGTGTTTGATAATTTTCTTTAACGCTCCATCTATGTAAATATTTTTGAACAATTTTCCACAAGTACTGGGCCCCATACCTATTTCTCATAAACCCGACATTGATAAAATGCACTCTTTGTATAATTGGGTCTTATTTTGATCCTGGCTCTTTCATATTGTGATTTGGCAGTGAGTTCAACAGAATAAGCATTATCCTCTTGAGGCCCATCTAGGATTGAACTAAAGGGCTTCTACAATATCCACATGATCATACAATTAGTTCTTTTTTTTCTTTTTGTGCTGTGATAGTGTAACTGAATATGAGCTGGTTGCCAGGGTATTGTGGTAGAATAATACTCTGCATCTTGTAGTTAATCATGCAGCAGAACCAACTTGATTAAAAAAAATTTAAGAGTAAGATAAAAATTAGATGAAAATGAAGTGTCTTTGTGTCGAAAAAGATTGTGTGTATACAATGGTAAAATGAAGGTTAGAGTGTTCACGGTTCTCTTATTAGTAACTTCTTCCTATTTAATGTTATATGTAAAATATCTTCCATTTTACAAATTACTTTTATTTGTGACATTGCTAGTCTTGGGGGTGGGGGGTAGGTAAGACTTTTTGCTAATCTTCTTGAAGCCTTTCTGACATGAGTAGGAAATAAGTAAACATTTGTGGAATGACCGCTTGAATAAGGGAAGTGTAAATCTCACCAAGATGGAATCTCTTCATATTGTGTCACAACAATAAAGTAATGTATGAAGGATGTTTTAAAACAATCTTTAAGCTTTATAAAGTGTTATCACTGCTTTAAGATTATTTTATTTTTTCACAGGTTATCTTGGACTTATTTGAGTTTAAGCAATTTTGATGTTTGCTATTATTAGAGGGCATGTTAATCACATTGAAATGTATTCAGTTTAAAAGAAAAATTTAGGTACTCTCAGTTCAGTTTCAGGCAATAACATTTTAAATTTATTTTAAAAGTAGTCTACCAGATAATAATGGAAAAGGAAAGGCTACCTACCTTGGTATCCTTGGACAAATTATGTAAAACTCTAATTGTTTAGGAAGGAGATAACATTTGTTGACAATGGCTCTTATGGGAAAAATATCATGTCATTTATTGGTTTCACGAAGAGCGTAACAGTGGGGGCTCTTGATTTGAGTAGCAAATGTGGCTGGGACAGTTATCCCTATTGCTACAGTAAAGGCTTCATGAACTAGAAATCCGCCGGAGCCCTCAAACAGATTTTAGCGTACAAACCTCCAGGCCCCTCAACCAATCCACTGTAAGCACATACCACTTTACCCAAAAAAAAAAAAAAAAAAAAAGTTAAATATCTCTCTCTCTCTCTCTCTCTCTCACACACACACACACACACACACACACACACACACACACCCATTATCAGTGATTAGTTTAGATATGCACAGATGTCAGTTTGATTCCCAGTCTGGTTGTGGCAGTGATCCAGAAGATACTGGGGGGAAGGGAGCAAAACATTTTCATCTGATGTCTTTGGGTCAGTACTGATTCAGCTCAGTTGCCCATGCATTTAAATTTATAGTATTGTGTCACAACAATAAAGTAATGTATGAGGGATGTTTTAAAAACAATCTTTAAGCTTTATAAAGTGTTATCACTGCTTTATGATCTTTTATATTTATAATTAACATCATGTATTTATTCAACAGATTTATTGAGCCTACATTGCAGAATAGAGGAATGAATCAGAAACATATTCTGTTTTTCAGAAGCTGACAGTCTCATAGAGGAGGTAGCATATGTACATAGAGCATTTTTACAGATGTCCTAAAAGGGACACACATTACGGTAGGAGACAAAGCTTTGAGGAAGAGTTGATTGTTGAACTAAGACTTTAAAGAATGGGTAGAATTTGAGTATATGGTTATGTCAGGGCAAGGACATTTCACTTATATAGAATTGCATGTGTAAGGATATAGTGTATGAAAGTTTGCAATATCTATTAGAGAAGAGTTAAAGATGAGAAGTTGATTGAAAGTGCATATTTGTGCCCGATGATGATAGAGGTTATACACTAGACCAAGAAGTTTGAATTTGGGGTTTTGAGAGTTTTTGAATAGGACTAGATGGAAAGTTCCCTGTAAGCTGTAAACAGCACGGAGGGATGGGACCTACATCTATCTGACCTTTGTCCATCTTTGTAATTGCAGGTCCAGTCTAATTCCTGGCACATATTTGTTGAATAAAATAATTAGTGACTGAATGAGTGTAATGGAAGGTTGTATAAAGATTATCAGTCTAGCACCATTGCATACCATGAAATCCTCCCAGTATTCTGGATCACATGGGAAAATATGCTATTCTTATAGTAGACTGTTTTAAGTGAAGTATATAACCACATTTTAAAGATTTTCTTGTTGCATTGATTTCTTTTTAACTGCTTCTTGAAGTTATGTAATTTTCTTCCTTTTTTTGCAGTTGCTTATTTTTTATAAGCTGTAGTTTAATTTCAAGTTTTATTAAAATTAATTGAGTTATTTTCCATAAATTATTTTTATTAGTGTTGTAGATAGCAGGTAGATTGAGATTGGCAGAAATCTTGTGTTTTAAATGCCCTGTAGAACAGGATAAGCATACTATTTATTGGGTAAGAACTTAATGATATTTATATGTCGGAAGCCTTGTTAACTTATAAAATACATCATGGACTGAATGACCTTGGCTGTCCTACACATGTTATAAATCACTAGCCCAACACTAGAGTTGATATTTGCTATGTAGAAATGATTAGCTAAGATTGCTTGGCCGAGGCTTTCTCTGGGAACTGCATGTTTCACTGTAGAATCAAGTGACCGAAAGCTCTCATTGAGCTTTCTCTCTCTCACCCTGAAATCCTGAATTAATTACTAACTTGTTTAAATATCATGGCTATAGACTACGTGATAGAATGTATTAGTATATGATTCAAGCAAACATTTTCAACGAAATCCTTAATAGACATTTTTTAGTGTTAGTATACATTTTTTGTTCTGTTGTTGTGAAGATATCTTTTTGGTTCCATCCACTTTCTAAATATTTAAGATAGCAAGTTAGCACTTTACAAGTTCTGTAATTTTAAAATGGCATTTTTCAAAGACTGTTAACAAAGTTAATCTCTCCTCTCCAGAGATGCTTGCAAACACACTTGCACACATACCTGCAGTAGCTCAACTTTCTTGTATTAGTTGAAATTTCTCTTTGGCAACACGTGGAATGCAGCCATGCCTCTCAGAGGATGCTTGAAGAGTCCTTCTATTATTAGTGACTCACACCTTTCTGGCTAGGAACATCTATCATTCTTCTTTCCATTGATGACCTTAACTCAGCTGGCTTTCAGCAGAAGTATAGGTCATGGATTGTGAATTACTCCGCCCTGTTCACCCTCGCTTATCCAAAATGGAACAGAGGGCAGGAAGACATTTACCATCTTTTTATTATCTTTTACCTTTGGAGAAGTAGATACCGTAAGTATGGTAAATGAACTAAAAATAAGATTGAGTGTTCACACTGTGCCTTTTCCTGTGATATATGTCATCATGGAGAAGTCATTTAGATTTGCTTGTCTTTCATTATCTATAATATGGGAATTACAGCTTTTTTAAATGATATAGCACGAAGTGAATGTGAAAAGCTCATAGATTTAAATGCATTTCATGGTTATAGTTTTCCTTTAATGAACTACACTGTCAAAATATTTAAAGCTTCATCAGTTTTCATCAGTTTATTTTACAATTCACAGTTTTGGTAGTAATTTCCACCTGTAGATAAAATTTGAATTCTTTTTCACTTGGCATTGTCAGTATCATTTTAATTAAATTATATATAGGCATTTGAGGTTTTAAGAAATAGTTTCTTAAAACTGACTGTTTTCTGGCTTTGTCTGTGCAAGGATAATTGACAATATCTATGCCTTTACTCCTGAGGGGATTTTAGAGTAAAAATAAAATTATGTCCAATATTATTATAAATAGGGTTTATGGTCTAATCCTTGAAAATTACACTAAAAGTATAGTATATGCTAATTATCAATTGACGAGGGTGTTTTGGACTTTTTATTGATTATAACGTGATACAGAATTAGCAAGGATATTTAATTAACAAGGATTACTTCTACAATTCATGTTACATGCCATATTAAGCCTATTTCCCCTTCCATATTTGTTTTTTTATGTGCAGAATGGTTTTTATTTATGCTTATTGTGCCTAATTTTATGGTTGCAATAAACTAAGACTAAATGATGGTTTGAAATACTTATATGTTGAAACTAGAAACCAGACAATAATCAACTATTTATAGTTCGCTCGTTATGTGTTGGGCATCCTGCTGGCTGCTTGATGATCACTCTTGCAATTGAAAGTAGTTTTGGATTTATTCTTTCTTTTTGAATCTTGAATGATTTACAGGGAAAATTTTATGATTCTGATTCGTTTTTATACCTTTTGTGTTTATTAAATTCATTTTTATTTAATATGTGGGACAGATTTAGTAGTTATGAAATAAATAAGTAGCAGTCTTTTACTATATTGAGAGTGTTAATTTAACTAGTTGAACACTAGAGGGACTTCAAACTAATCACCGACTTTTTAGTTCAGTAGTATGTTCATTGAGATGATTTGTTCAAGTAGCAGAACCACATAGCCTTTTCCAGCTTTTTAGTTTTCTCAAGGTTAAGTATTGTGCCCCAAAGGTATCCTGTTTGGTTAATTAATTCTCAAGTTTATGGACTATAAATTGTAACCTTTGCCATTTTTGGTATATCAAAGCAAAAAACCCTTGATTGGTTATAGCTTCTTTTTAAACTCAGTCTATGTATTTCATAGCTGAATGGTGAGAAATCATGGACATTGGCTATCTAAATAATGCCTTTATAGTTTTTTCTTGGAAATCTCTGGAGGAATAGAGTTTGGGAAAAGTATATATTCACTGGAATAATAATTCAGATTATTTTATAGAGATTTAAAATTATTCTGTGATTATTGGATATGCATTTTATGAAGAGATCTATCAGTTTGTAATAGCAATAACAGAGCTAAGGTAATCTATATATTATAATTTTAGACCATTAAAGGTAGCTTTACAGATGTTTTTGCTATTTCACATTAAAAGCTATTTGGCAGCTAAGGGTAATTTGTGAAGAACTTTGGAGAATTCAGTCTTTAAGCATTGAAAGTTTGAACACTTCTTGAAAAAGAACTGTAGTTCAATTTTGGTATTAATATTTTCTCAAAATAATTTTGCCTTGGAAATGATACAAATTTAAAATCACAAAAATTTAATATGTATATAATAGATGAACGCTTCTGAAGATTTAGTTTGATGGTTATCCAGGGATTTTTTAACTCTGTTCACATCATGAGCATAAAAAATAAAATGAATCAGTCTTTATATTCATTCATAAATCCCCTCGTAAGGAAGTCCTAAAGACTAAAGATTCATAAAATGAATGAAATCTTTATATTCTTCTGAAATAAATTTCTTCACTTTTATATTTGTAATGCTGATCTATCTTAAGTTTATCCCATAAGTAGTTTGTTATAATACTGGAACACTGGTAGAAATAGACATTTCACCTTTAATAGTTTGCTAGACTTCTTTTTAATGTGGCAGAAATGTACACTAATAACATATAATTTAAATTTAATCCTTCATGTTTATTTCATTTTCCTTGATTATATATTTTTAAAATTCAGTACTGTATAAATTGAAAATAAGTCCAGTTATGGATAGGAAAAGAAAAATTTAAATGCCCATCTCATTGTTATTCATCCGCTTCTAACATATTTTTGAACTGACAAAAATGATGTATGGAATTGGTTTTTATACCTTAAATAGCTATTGACACTTTATTCTAACTTGTAAGAACTGTTATATAAATTCTTAGGTATACATTTGTTTAGGTCATTTAAAATTATATACATATAAATCCAGTTCATTTGTGTTCTTTATATAATTGAAATAGTCTTTAAAGTTATCCTTTGTGGGCCTTTGGATTTCTGAAAATAGTGAGAAAAATATAAATTACTATTGAATTCTAAATGTAGTCATTTCTTTGGAAAAACCAGCATTAGAATATTTTACTGCTAGTCTTAAGTGCTTTGCATAACGCTGATAAGTACTCTGTTAAATTGCACAATTTGTCTTGGGTTATTTGGAGAAGAAATTTGAAATTGGAGAGTATTTTACAACTTCATTAGCCTTTTCTCAAAAGTATAGTCTTAATGTCTTAAGACAAAATGTTGGTGTGTTAAGTATGAAACTGCTTTCTGAAGACTGGGTTTCTGAAAGTGCCAAAAAGTACATGGAGTACTGAACTGTGAATTCCAGAGTTAGGATAAAGGCATGCTGGATATAAAAAGCATGTTTTTGATTGGCTAGTTGACATAATTATAATTGTTGGCATTGCAAGACTCATCTTCAAGTGCCTGTTGTTTTCAACAGAATAAAAACTGATCCTGACTTTTATATTTAGGAGCAGTGGGCAATAACGGTCCAATGTATTAAATAATGGATTTCAAGGTTTTATTTTATTTTATTTATTTTTTACTTAGAGCTAGGTTAAAGTTAAGATTAAAGTTACTAGTAAGGAAAATTAGTAAAAATTTAAATCCTATCTTTTATTGTTTCCTCTTTTTAAAAAAAGTATTATGTGAGGTAAATATGATTACTGCATGCCTCTGTTAAAATATAATTCAGTGATAGCTGAAGGAAACTGGACTTTGGGTGGTAAACACACAATAGAATATACAGATGTGAAATTATAATGTATACCTGAAAATTACATAATTATATTAACCAGTGTTACCCCAATAAACTTTTTTTCAGTAGTTCCTAAAATGACCTGGCAAAAGTTTAATTAGAAAAAGACTACTTAAATAGTTATGTTATCAAATCTCACATTCGGAGGAGGAGGAAAGTGTAGAATTCATTTCTACAAGCATTTATTGAGTGCTAGGCACTGTGCCGTGTGCTGGGAATAACATAGTCAATTGCCTTCCAGGAGCTTGAAGTATCTAATTACGTGATCATTTTTTCCAGAAATTTGATTAATGAAAGTTTGAATTTAGTGCACCTTATTTTCAAACAATTCTCAGGTTGCTTGTGAGGTTTTAAGTGGATTTTCTTTACTCTTGTTGTGTCTTTTTGTTTATTTGGTCTTCAGGTATTATTGCGCTTTGAACATGGGCCAGATATTGTGCTAGATATTTGGCATTCACTGGTAAACTGGACCACTCATTTCTTTTGTTCTCTCAGAATGTACCCTTTAATGGGACAGTTAGATAAATACATAATACAATGTGATAAATGTTCTGATAAGGGTAGTACTTCTGCTCTGCTCATGTTTTGTCCTCCTCCAAGTTATTGTTCCTGCTGTGACATCAGGGATTTGTTTCTTCAGTTTAAAATGTTTAGCCAACTAAGTTTGAGTTTGTTTTTACGATACCATTACCTTGGGATGATAGAAAGATGAGCTAGACTTGAGCTTTTTTTTTCTTTTTTGGTGGGAGGAAGATGATTGGACTTTACTAATCTGTGTTTGAAACTCAAGGGGATCTAGTTATAGTTCAAGACAGCTAAATTTGGAGGTCCAAAATACAAAGTTTTAAAAAATTTGCTTCGTTGTTTGTATTTTCCTGCATCCCCAGATTAAGTTTTGCCATGTTATGCCCTTAATACCATAAGATAGTTGCTTATAAAGACTTGACTTCTCTTGGTGGGTTCTTGCTTCTTTCCCACATAAGTTGTTATCTTCATCCAGGTGGATAGGTCCCCAAGCAACCTCTTAGTCATGCTCATGTGTCACGTCGTCTTTCCTGGGCAGTGATAACCTTCATAGAGTGAGAGTAGACATTTCAACATAATTGAGTGAGGGTCCTCAATGAATATTCTATACTTTCCAAATTATCAGTTTTATCAAAGCTGACAGTGTGTTAAAGCTTTCTTCTAGTTGAAGACAATGGATTGTGCCCAAAGGTTTCTGTCCTTAATATCAGCTTTGCATAGATTATTATGACTTTTTTTTTCTTTTTACATAATATATATACTAGATCTCCAGTTAGATACACTTTTGTTGGGGATTTTCAGTGTCAAATCAAACACAGTAATAGCACATTGATCTTTGCTACAATTAGCATCTCAGACCACCAAATTTCTCTCAGACCAGCTGTATCCCTTACATGAATAGGGTGTTTGTGAGTATGGAACAAAAGAGGATGGATTCAAATCTCAGTGTGGCTGCATGCTTCTTACATTGACCAGTGAAGTGACCTTTCATAATTTCTCCCCAGTGTTTATATCACCAGTCAGTACATGTTTAAACTAAACTTAATGTTCTTGAGCAGCCTTTACCATAGTTTTCTCTTTTTCCAATTGCTTTGAGAACTTTACATAGCTTCCTCCAGAAGCATCTGTCTCCTTTTCTGAGACAAACATTGATTCTTGAAGTTGTTTTTAGATGCAGTGGGATTGATGACTATCAGTAATAAAATGCATATCCTCACGTAGTAGGACCATATTGGAAGTACAGATGAAGTGCTCTGGGAATTTGGAAGAGTAGAAATGACCTGTATTTACCCAGATTAAGCAAGTCTTTGGAGGAAGTGGTACTTAAATGATGTTTTTGAGAGTTGAATTGGGGCATGAGGGTTTCAGGGGCGGGAGGAAGAAAAGGAGTCTAGAAAAAGTGAATAACAAGGGTAAAAGCACAGTAAAGTATTGGCCGTAGCTAGAATTTCAAGTTTGGCTGTTGAGAAGGCTGTGATAAAGAGAAGAGGAAGAAATAAGTTTAAAAAGTTAAAATCAGATCACGAGGGATCTTGACTATTGGGTTGAGATATTGTCACCATTCAGTAGACCGTTAATGGGATCTTTTGAGAGTCTTGGGCAGTTAGAAGGATTAATCTGACCTGCAGTTATGTTAAATAAGTTGGAACAAGGAGGTTGGTGATAAGAAGAATATTAGGAGTCTCTTCCATCCTTTTCGGTAAGCTACAACTAGCTGTTTTGTATATTTTTAATTACATCTGGGTTTTTGATTCTTAAATACTGAGCTTTTGTGTGTTTTAATTTGTTGATATTAAAAACTAATCAACCTGAAGTATAAGGAAAGAGGCTAGATTCACATTTTATCCCTTATACATTACACTCTTTCTGAAATATTGTGATAGGCATTGTGGATCTTTAAGTAGGAAATATATGATGCTTTTATAGCACTTTATATAAAAGTAGGAAATATATGATGCTTTTATAGCACTTTATATAGCACTTTAGGATTTTGTATTTTTAGCAAGGTAAGAGAAGTCGAATTGGATTGAAGCTGAGTAACTCCAGGTGTTCAGGGATTATAGGATATGTGGTAGAAGAGGAGACAGGATAGAAGAAAGTTGTTAAGGCTAGAAAGATAGGTAGATAGGAATCAGATTGTGTAAGGCTTCCTTGGCTTTAAATCCCTTACACAACGGACAGACTTTGAAGGGTATATGGAATGCGTGGTGACAGATTTCTCCAAGACTGCTGAGAAAAATAGCCAGTAAATATGCTTTTGTCATTTCTGAAAGAAAAATATTAGGGAATGTTCATTTAAAGAAAGTATTGATTATCATTTATACAACTTCACTTGTATATAAATATATATTAAGCATATAATCAATATTATAGAATATTGAGCATAGCTAAAGCAAAAATAAAATATTTTTAACCACCTGTCCCCCCCAAATCTTTTTATTGTAACATTTAAAAGGAATTAGCCTATTATTAGTTCAATTTGTACATATATAATGATACTCTTTGAAATTTTTTTGTAGATTTTGATAATTTGTATAAATAAGATAACACTATTTGATAGTAGTTATGTGAGACCAGATTGGTGGGGTTACATTTTTAAATAAGGTAGCCTGAATTTAGTTTATCAGTCCAAGAAAAGCCTATGTTTGTGGGGCAGCAAAGATTATTATGTATGTAGGATTTTCTTTTTCAGCAATGAAGTCATGCAGAGCTAACCAAATACACTTGTTGGCCACTTGATAGACATTGCAATGAGTTTGATAAAAAGTTTTTAGTTATAATATGGGCTATTTTATTTACTTTTATGCATGTTGAATGAGTGATTTTGAGCCTTTTAAAATTTTTTAAAAATTAATTTCTAAGCTGTTTGAAGGAGACCAAGAGAAACAAAGTGTTATTGAAAATTATATTTTCCTTAGATACTGTCATTGCCTAAAGAGGGAGAAATTTTAGCCTGACTTACATTTTACCTAAATTTTTGATGAACGTAAATATAGTATTGAAATTTCAATTTTGTGTTAATTAGGCTTTTAGTTAACATTTTGAAAATATTTGATTCAGTTTCACATCTTTGACATAGGTGTTGCAAAGCTTTTTTTCTTTTCCTTTTTTACACTTATTGACAGTCTAAGGGAAGAAAGATGGTTTCTTGGTAAGTAATTCCAGTTTTATTAAATGACCCTTAACTCTCATAACTGAATTATTTCATAACTAGATGAGTCAGATGGTCCAAAAAACAGTTCAGTCTTTTTTTCTCATTGTTACCATAACTACAACATATTGGCAGAGGAATTTTGTATTTTGTAGTTGTTATTTGACCTGTTGATTTTTTAAAAAGTAGTTTCAGAACTTTGTATCCTTTGGAGTTGTTTACATCACTGAGGAATGCTACACTTTACTGCATGACTTAATTGTACTTTTAAAGATATCTCAGGGTTTCTTCTCTGTGGTCGCATGTGTGTGTGTGTGGGCGTGTGTGTTAGGGGAGGTTATAAAGAGAATCTATACGAGATAAATGTAATGCTGTGTTTGTTAGATATGAACTTTAAATTCTAGGCTTATGAGCAAAGATTTCAGAAAGCATTTCTGGCTTTTCTAACTAGTAACCACCTCTCTACCAGAAATAAGCCCCTTGAAATACAAGGATCTCTTAGTTGGTAATGATTATAAATTAGAAGCATCAAATTCAGGAATTAGAATAAATTACAAAATGTTAAAAAAGGTAACTTTTGCATTTCAGAAGAAACTTGCAAATAATTTTGGTGTTACTATTATTTTTTAAAACTCTCAAATATTTCCCCCTCCATACTTGCCTGTGTCTTATCTGGAAGCAGTTCAAAGGTAAAAGCTCCTGGTTTGTTTTTACTATAGCTGGAAGGTCTCCCCTCCTTCCCTCTCTTCCTCTTCCACTTCCAGCCCCTCTTCCCATCTATCTGTCAGTCCATCAGTTCCCTCCATCTTTGTGAAAGAGAATTGATAGGAAGGAAACCGGCTTGCTTTATTGAAGGAGAGTGAGAAATGAAGTTTAAACTGTAAAAGTTCATTAGGCCATGCAAATTATGGGAGCAGTAGGCTTCATACTTAAATGGCTTTTCTTCCAGCATTGGATTTGTGTTTAGATTTATGTTGAGACTATAATTGACATAATAGTTGCTTTTTTCTTTTTCGGATAGCCATCTCTGATTGCCATAGCAACATCTCAGAGGCATTCTGCTTGATGGCGACATGTCAGGGAGTTGCCTTGAGCATAACTCTTTGACTTTGTGTGATTGTCCTGGGATTTTTAGTTTCAGAGAGAAGATAATAACGTATAATTCTCTGTGTCCTTTTCTGCTGTAGTTTTGTTGTCTGTAAGGACTATATATTTTTAGGAATCACTTAAGATTCCTGATATTATTTAAAGCCTGTTGTTTTGTATAATTTGATTATTAGGGTGGGACATAATTGATAGTTTTTATTAAGTGTGCTTTGCTCAGACTGTAGGTTAAAGGTTTTGTTATGTTTTTGGTTATATGAACTACAGGAGATTAAATTTGAATACCGTATTAGGTTGGAGAAGAAGATTGTATTAACATGTTCCATATGTACTGTTATGGAATAATTTTAACTATCTGTAATTGGCCTTTAAAAAAATCTTTATAGTAGACAGGCCAGCTTGTAAGAAATACTGTCATAGTATTCTTGGACTAAAAGATCATAGAAAATTGTGATATCGAATTCTCTGATACTTAGAAGTCTTGATGATTTCACTTGAGGGAATCTATTATTTTTGAGTTATATTTGTTCAAATAGAAAAATAATAGTATCACCTTTAATCATTTATAAAAATTAATTATCATTATTAAACAATTAGTTACTTAATCTCATGGGTTTCTAAGAGAATGTATTTGCAAATTTTAAATTTAATTACAGAGGTATAATATGATTATCTGGTAGATTTGGCTTCAGAGAAAATGTTATATATACACATAATTTAATAAACATTTCAAAAATTGTTTTTCATTATTTCAGCTTATTTCAGTAGTTATTTATAGAGCTACTTTAGTCTTGTTTTTATGTTGCTTTATAGTGTTCTTAAGAATATGTCACAATACTATTAGAAAATGCTACTTAACAGAGCCATGTATAACAAAATTTTCAAACTGAATGTGATGAAAGATTAAACTGTGATATAGGCAGTAATCAAGAACTTTTTAAATTAGGGATGTAGAGATTTGCAATTTGAGATCTGTGATGAGTAGTTACTTTTATTTTTTAAAAAGATTCAACTAAGCAAAATCTTGGGCCTTTCTAGATTTATTTATTTTTCTGTTCTATTCTTTTGTCACTTATCTTGCCTGCATATCATAAAAATGATTTCTAACCTCGAAAATAAACTGTCTTAAAGTATATATAAAGCAGTTTCAGGGTATGCCTTTTATTTTTTTATACCCCCTGCCCCCTTCCACCCCTGACCTATGGATGTTGTTTCCTCTTCAGAACTGGATCTCTGAAGGCTGGGCGTCCCCTCCCACACTCTCAAGGTGTGCACCCGGGGCCTGGCACCCCCGGGGTATGGTCCATGGCTCCACCTAGGGCGCGACCCCAGGACCTTCTGCGTGTAAAGCAGACGTGCTATCTTCCCTCTTTTCTTTCCTTCCTTCTTTTTTGAGATGGAGGTAAACTTAGTTACTAAACTAGTTTCTTGATGAAAACCATCCTAGGCTTTTCAAGTTCACGGCTTCAGGTGGTAAATCTGAGTACTTTTTAGCATCCACTTTTCACATGATTTATCTTTTTGAAAAAATTTTAAGATTTTTTTATTAAATATATTGGGGTGACAATGATTAATAAAATTACATAGGTTTCAAGTGTATAATTCAGTAATATGTCATGTATATTGCATTGTGTGTTCTCCTTCCGTCATCATGTGTTTATTTGACCCCCTTTACGATTACTTACCTCCACCCTCCCACCTTTCCCTCTGGTAACCACCAGACTTGTCTGAGTCTGTGAGTTTTTTGTTTGTTACTTTCAGCTTTATAACCCACATGCAAGTGAAATCATATGGTTCTCAACCTTTTCTGACTTATTTCGCTTAGCATTTATCTTGATCTCCTGACAAGCTTTCATTTATAAATGCCACTTCACTTCCATTAGCTTTATTTAGAGGTTTCTTTATTCATGATCTTGCCAGTTTACTGTTTACATTTTTCCTAAACCCGGCAGGATTTGTGGAGGTTTATTTTGGTACAGTTCTGCTTATGTGATAGATTAATTGTGCCAGTTTTGGATTTTAGAATCCTTGGTGGCTTTTTGTGGTATATTTGTGCAGTGAATGTTAGGTGCTATATAGAACATAGGCATTTTCTCTTAGGGACATGCGGTTGGATTTTAGGGCCCTGTGATACTATTATAGAAACATCACATAAGCATATTTCGGTTATCTTCTGAGATTGATTTTGGGCTGTTTATTTATTTTGGGGACATGTTAAAAAGAAATTGTAAGGGATGTGATATGTGTTTTATGAAATAAGGCAGTTCATTTAATAAACATTTATTAAATGCTTTCAGAGGTTTGGGAGAAGTAAGAATATTATTCATACCATTTGCTTAGTGGTTTTTCTGATTTCCTTTAGGAATGTAAATGTGGCAGCATTTCAAAGCAGTCTGCTTTTCTTGAATGTAGCTGAAGACCCAGATGTGCAATCCAACTTATACTCTACCCGAAAATGATTTCACCGAAGATCCTTTGAATATAGTCTAGGGAATGTGTGCTATTGTGGTGATTGGAAATCATTTCGAGATGCCTCTGCTAACTAATCATACTTATAAAACTTATTCTTCAGACTAAACCTGCCTGTCCTCTCTCCCACATGCTATATTTCATGTAACGTGTAAATTGCACTGGGAAGGGAAGGCCATTGAATTTGTCTTCACTCAATTGGCTTAGTGTAGTTTGTGGCATTTGACTGTCATAACATTAGAAAGATTTAAAGAAAAAAACAGTTAACTTTCTTAGAGTTTTGAGAAGAGTAGTTCAGGAGGAAGCCTAATTTTGGTTAAGCCACGGTTAAATGTTATTAGTATTAAGAACCTAGATTATAGCAGAACCACTTGGAAATCTTCTGGGTTTACCACAGTTCAAGGACTCTCTATCATTTGAGGAAGTATCATCTTGATTTTATTTTGGCCTTGGCATGGTGTAAGTAGGTCTGCAACAAATCTCTCTGTGGTAGGAGGTTGGCCCTGATAGTTATCTGGCCACTCCCTCAGCAATTTGTAGGAAGCAATGAGAAACAGTAAGAAAAATACAGGATGGAAAGCATAGTTGAGTTAGAGTATGTAAACTGGGCAAAAAACAATAATTTTTTAGAGTTAGTATTTCAGAAAAGCATGAGATGATAATGGTTAGCTAGACAAGGCATCAGAAAGGACCAGAGGCTGATAATGTGGCACAGTTATAGTAGTAACCTTTCTTTTTAAAAACAAAAACAAAAACAAAAAACAACAAAACTGTGAATTTTTAAAGGAATAACCTCTAGATTGTGTGATCCACCACCCCCAGGGACAATTTAAAAGTATTTCCTCAATGTGGCCTTAGGTTTCCCATTTAATCCAAAGTAGAAGTTAGTAAAGGATGTCGAATATCGAGGTATATCTCTTTGGTTGTTAATTTTCCTCTGGAACCAGAAACTTCAGACTACCCTTGCTGTAATCTATTTGCAATATTTAAAGTGTGCTTTAGGTAATGGATACCTAAAATGTTGTCATTTTAAAAAATCATTAGGCTCTGAACACTCCCCATAATCACTGATAATTCTTGCATAGATTTTTTTTTTTGCATAGATATTTTACTTTACCAAGACCTATAGATGCAGACATGTAAACTGTAATGCATAAAATACATATGATGACTCTTTTTGGAGAGAGGGGTTAATATTTTCATTTTTTATATCTCACTTTTGACCGGGTAACACTATTTCATTTTTTTCTGATACTTTACTCTTCATACATTATATATGAATTAGTTTTGCTCCCTTTCCCTTATGATTGGAACATTTGAATCTCATTTGAGTTATTGAAATGGCAGGTGACTAGTATTTGAAGAAGACTTTCCAAAGACATTTTTATATATTTACTGTATGAAGTGATAATTAACAGTTTTTCTAAAGACGACCTGTGAGTTTTTATTTTTGAATGCTATTATGAACTCATGGTTTTAAAGATATCATTTAGTCATTTATAGTTGTTATCCTTCTTGTTCAAATTGTCCTATCTTTGGCAAGTAGAAGCCTGTTCAAGATGGCTTCTGAGTCCTTTTGACATGACACTAGTAGTCGTTGAGACCTTCCTTGCTCTTTAGCATGACAAGATGTTCCAGACTTATCTTGATCATTTTCTGCTCCAGATCTGGAATTAGCCATTTGCCTAAGAATTCTGATTCCTTTAAGTGGGGTATGGTATTCAGAGACCACAATCTGAGCCCTGGGGATTCTCGTTGCTACTAGTTTTAGTAATTGTTTAGGCCTTCTCAGTGGACAGACCTAGATACGTGTCCTTTTTTTTTTTTTTTTTTTTTTTAAACATATAAATAACAGTAATTCATACTGATATTTCAGGTTCTGGACTTAGGGTTTTTATTTAATGTCATCAATCTTGTGTCTGTATCTTCTTTTTCCAATGCCAAAACTACTACTCCTCCCCACAGTTTCTCATTTGCTTAATCCAGTACTTTAAATACAATAGTCTTAGAATCAGAGCAGTGCCATCAACAGTATCACTACTGAAAACAGCACTTTTGTTGTTGTCTGTTATCGATACATATGTATTTTTACTGATTATTTTGTTGTTCTTTTGTATATGCCGATAGGAATGTACTTTAAAGTCACTGAGGATAATTTCTCTCTGTGTGATTTTGTCACCAGCTGGTTTGGTTACACAGTGAGGCCTGTTTGTTTCATTTTATTTTTGATTCTTTAGGGTTTATTTGAAAATTTAATCTTGTTCTCTAATTATGTAAAATGTGATTCCAAAGTCAAATCTACAAAACAAGTCATATTCAAATAAGTCTAGAAAGAACACACATTTTCTTTTTTAGCTTGGTAAATAGCGAGTTATTTGGAGTATGCAGGTTTAATACTTTTTGTTTTATCTTCTTTTGGAATAGTTAAATAGAAACTGGTACACAGTTGTGATTCAACGCCTTTGAAATTCCTTATGTTCTGGTTCCTCAGGTAATTAATAATAAAGGGAAGAGAGCAAGTTAATAAAAAGGGGATAGACTGTTTGCTCTTTGATCTCTGCTATCCCTCTGACTTACTAATTTTGTATCTCCCTATACTTTTATCCTTTCTGTAAGTTATAGTCATCATTTTTCACTGATAGATGTTCACTGCTGAGACTGATGAGCCTTGAATGCACTGGTATAGGTAACTTTATTTCTGTCTCCCATGTGAAGAAGCATCATTTCTTCTCTGCTCATTAGAAGTAGTACAGCTTGGCTGTGTTAGCTTGAGCTTAAGGCAAGATTTTAGATGTTCCTATGCTTTGAGAACTTTTGAAATATAGTAGCTAATATTGCTCTATTTGCTGAAGGTAATTCCCTAAAGGTTGGTAGGTTTCTTAATTTTGCTGTTTTAAGTTTCATGTTTTCTAAAACAAAACAACTGAGTTTTAATTATGCAATGTATTTTAAATTCTTCAAAGAGGAAAACATTTAATCATATTAAATATATTTTTATGGGAGATTTAATATGTGTGCTTAGGATTATCTCAGTGATGAAGCTTTTTATTTCTTCAAATCAGGAGTTGTTACTGCTTTCTCAAGGTCCAGGGATAGCATAAGATGGATTTTAATGAAAGGGCAGGGTAGGAAAATAATCTCAAGTGGATTAGATTGGTGGCCATTTATCAAAACATATCTATTTTTATAATTCTGCCTGTAACCCAGTTTCTTCCTAATGGAATTGGTAGCCCAAGTTTTCCTCCTCCCTCTGGCCAAAGAAAGTAGGGAGGGAGGTGCCTGGAGTGGGAATGGCTTGGAAAAAGAGTTCGCTCTTCTTTTTAAAAGACTATTCTCTTTTTGGCCAGAACAGTTGAGAAGGTAATTCTTGTGGGGACAGGGGAGCAGTGACCATTTGTGCTTTTGTAATGGGTGGCAAGGAAGGAATCTAGTAATAACCCATATCTTTGGTCATCAAGTGACTGATGAGAAGAGTTCTACACCTGTTTGAGTGTCACTGAGTAAAAAGAAGCTAGGAAAAAAGGGGTACAAAAATGACTTGGAAAAAAATTTCTTAGGGAACATCTTTTTGAAATGCCATCTAATTTTCATGCGTTACCGGAATACATGTTTAGTGTGCATTTTGATGTGCTTATGAAGCTAGGACTCTAGAACAAATGGATGAAGATAAAATCTGACTTCTCGCTCCCTTTACTGTACCTTTGCTGTTTCCATCACTGCTTTCTCAGTTCTGGTTAGGCTTTGGCAGCAATGTGAAAATCGGCCTGTGTGCCCCAGAAGGCAAACCACTTGTGTAATTGGATAATTGTCGGAGGCCATGTGCAGTTGGAGGAAAGGGCTACCTCTTTGCACTCACTGATAATGTCCTCGGTTGTAATGAGTGGAGATGGTAAAGAAGTGAGTGGTATTTGTGAGTGAGTGCCAGCTGTGATCACCACGAGTAATGCACTGCTGCTTTTTCTTGGCAGTAGTGTTATTCTCATTTTATCTTAGCCATTTCATGTATTCCGAAAGGTATCATGATCTCTCCTCTGCCGATTTGTCTAGGACTCTGACTTGGTTAGCTTGTGAAAATAAGGTAGCAAATTGGGGTCCACACATAAGACAAGGAAAGTTTAGGATTAAGAGCAGGAATCAGGTGTAGGGAGTACACTGGGTCCAAACAAAGTAGAGGTAGAACAAAGGGAGGACACACACAATGGAAAGCAAGATAAAGAATAAACAGGAGGCAACCAGGGGAACTTATAGTGGGGAATGAGGCCGGTTTCTATACCAAAAGTCAGGGCAGCAAACACCAGGACACATACTAGAGGTAAAGCAGTTGATTAAAGGTTTATAATTTCGAAGTTAGAATGTCCATCTATAGTGAAAAAGAGGACTTTTGGGAGAACTGGTATGACACCTGCAGCATGGCTACTGAGACAGCAGTCTTTCCTAGCCAAGGAAGTTCTTCCGAGGCAGTAGCTGCTCCCAGAGGACAGCAGAGAACGCAACAATTCACTTTACATTTGGCAATTCATGACTCTCAAACAGCTGGTCTGCATCACTGGGGTTTTATGGTAAGTTAGGTTCTGTTAAGTTCTCTCTCTTTCAAAGTGGACAGATTTCTAGATTGTGGTCCATAAAATCTTAATCTGTATGCAGAAACTTTTAGTTAGGTTGACTTTTGGAAGCAGATCACTCGATTATTGTGATATAGCACACCATTGGCATTTGAAAGAGATGTTTCTTGAATCCTTCCAAAAGTCATTTTTGCAAATACCATTGACATGTAATTTTCCTCCATAAAATATAATTTTTGCCCTGGCTGTTCCACGTACCAAAAATATTTTTGCAGATGGCTTTTTCTTGTTTCTGACTAAGCATATGGTTCACTGGTTCAGTTCATAAGTCTGAGTGATCCCCAGTGACTTTCCTCCCTTGTATTTTTGGCTAACACTCGTCATTCCATAGGCCTCTTCACTTTGACCGCCAGCTCTAGCAATTGGCTGGTTTTTTATTTTTATGTCCATTTCTAATTTAAAAAAACTTTTAAAACAAGAGCTTCAGGAATGTTGCAGTGTTTCTGACAACAAGTAGAGAAACATAAGCAACAGACCAAAAAAAAAAAATCACAGCCCACACGTGGAGCTCATTTGCAAGCAGAATGATTGCTCCCTTTCCCCATGTCACTGTGCCTGCAGGTCACATTCTGGCCTCCACAGAATTGCAGGTCACTACATTTCAGTGGCCCTTTCTCTGCATCTTGAATAGTCAAAACTGAAAACTTTACTTCTGTCAATGCCAAGAATCTTCTATATTTTCTCCCTTTCATATGATGAGGATTTTCTTTGAAAAAATGTAAAGCCATTTATTTGTAAATTAATACTAACTAGCAATAATTGGGTCACAGGAATTTTATGACTCTGACCACATTAAAAAAAGCTCTTAAAAGCAGCATAGAGGGATTAAACAGCATATATGGCTTGTGCGTCAGTTTTCTAGTGTGATTTCCCTTTAGAACTTAATGAAAATAACATTTTAGATTTTTTTTTATTGTTCAAGTTGGGCATTTAGTTCTGGGAACAAATGTAGTGATGTAATCCTGCTTATATGGAAACAAATTTGTTTTTTTGGAGTTATTAGTTTATTTATCTTATTTGGAAATTTCATCAATTTATAAATACCTGTGGCTATTGTCATATGTTGGTGTACACCTCTGTACCCATGTTTTCTATTCCGTCATACCACCACTGTTTTTCATAAACACTGTCAATAACATAAATTTAATTTCCTGCCCATAGAAATAAGAAAATAAAAAGCACAATTATTTGAACCTATTGTTAAGGAAAGACTAATGTTTATTAAGTTTACAGACTTTTCAAAGTGTTGTGAATTTCTTAAGTTACTTATCTTTGAGGATATGTATTTTAGTATTACATTTGAAAACTATGGTTATATATATTTAATACTTTATGAATGAAAATTTTTTGATGTAGAAGAATTTTGACATTTACAGTGTTATATATTTTGTTGAATTCAATCTTTAGAAATTCTTTTGGTAGAATAAACTTAAATTTAAATATTTTATAATGAAATGTATCTTTGTTTTACCTACTCTTTGAATTGTGTTGAGGGTTTTCATTAATTTTAATACTATGATATTACTTAAGAAGTAATTCCAGATATCTTCCAGTATTAAATGGATATTGCCAATTGGTATATTTGCTGCAAAGCAACTTTCTGTGAAACAAATGTCATTTTACTGTTAAATTCCATTTCAAAACGATAGTCATAAACTTACAGAAAGTCAGAACTTTAAGGACTATTTATATTATGCATCATTTGCAAATATAAGCAGAACCTACTTATAAAACAGTCTTACATGGTTTTACCTTGTAAAACTGAAACATACATAAAATAATACAGTTGTTACTCTTCCTGCTGGAAGATGGTGTGAAGACATTTGTCCGGAAACCTATGAGGCACTTTCATAGAACCTGAGAGTTCAGAGGAATGTGGTTAGAAGGCCACTAATTTTAGTTCAGCCCTCCCATTTTGGTAGGTGAGGAAACTCAGACTAAAGGTCCTATGTAGATTTCTGTGGAAAGCAATCATGAAATAAATATGAAAGTTTTAGCATCGCTCATCCTCTTGTTTCCAGATACTTAGCATTGGTTCCTGGTAAGAACAGAAGTGCTTTTGTAAAACTTTGTAATTTCTCTTTCTTTCATCCTTCTTTTGCAAGATGTTCCTACACGTTTGAAAATCTGCTATCTTTGCATTTACTCCCAAGCCTTTTGTGAGAAGTAACTTTAATTTTCCTAAAGCATTAAAATTGTTTTAGTAAGAATGACTTGAGTGAATCTGTGGGAAGATGTTAGCTATGAAAACCCAGGAGAGACTGTGCGGGTGGTTAGGGGTGGGCGGTTATTAGGGGAGATGAGGGGATCCTTGTGTATCTTTGCCGCGGGCAATTTAAAAATGAGTAAATCAAGGCACAAAGAGGTGAAGTAACTTGCTCAAAGCCGTACAGTTTGTTATTGGCAGAGCAACTTGATTTCTAACAATGCTGTACTTTTTCCTTTTCCATTGTGCTCTTTTGCCTCTAACTGTTGTCTGGAGAGCTGTAATATTTGAGATGATACAGTGTTATATTTCTCAGTAGATGACATTTCATCCTTAAATTCAAGACTTAGAGTTTTTCTTTATCTTAAAAGAAAATCTTAAGCTGTGTAAAATGATTCTGCTTTGACTGAAGGGTACTGATATCTACCAAAATCATTATCAGGCTTCTCTAGTCATTTATTTTCTTGAAATTGAAATGAAACTTTCTGAACACAGCCTTACTGAATATGGATTTCAGAGCCGTAATAATGCTTCTTGCCTCTGCAGATTTTGAATTGATCTGAGTTTGGCAGTGAATTATGTATGTGTTATTTCAGGAATCTTGCACATGCCCTGCTTTAAACCACTGATTATTTTTGTAAAATGCTGTTGTGTGGATTTGGCTCATTCCATTGACGCTGAACTCATCAGATGGCTATATTGTTTCTAGGAATGTGACTTGAATTGATTAAATGGCACAGGCAACAACATCTGTTTTGTAAAGCTAGTTCAGTTTCCTAAAACTTTAAATTTTCAAATTTACAGCTTACAAATAGAATAAAGTATATTTCTTTCACACTGTAAAAAGATTTCTGTGGATTTTTGATGATAGCTTATTTTAACCTTATTTTTAACCTAATTATTCTCATAGCTTGTTTTCTTACTGTATTATGCACTTTTGCAAGGAAAATTAACATTAGGAATGTTGGAAACATAGTTTTGTATGAGTGACTCTTAACTTTTCTAGGTCATTTATGCATTTGAGATTTGCAGAAAAATAAAATATTTTATGGTATTGATCTACATATGTATAATTTTTATTTCTATCTTGCCTATTTTTCTTCGTCTTCATCCTTACAATTTTTTTCAGTGAAGGAAACATATCCATCTGAAGGTTTCTTGATTTATTATCATAGCCCTTATTTGGATACATTTGATAACCAAAGTTTATATCATAGATTATGTGGTATTAAAATAAAAGTATGCGTGTCTGATTTTGTCTTGTAGAGATTCTTTCCTTTATGCTTTCTATGTATAATATTTCCAAATGATATTTTTAATTTGAGTTAGAGTACTTGAGAGAAAATTGAGACTTAGTGAGAGCTATATACTCTCATGACAAGCTTATGGGGTCTTGTCGATCAAACTAGTGGATGTGTATTATTTTATTTAGCTGATGCAGTAGCCTTCGTATAGTCAATTTTCTTTTACAATTTGGAATCTTGCCGGTGGCTTCAAGGCTAGCATTTGAATTTACTAATTAGTCTTGAGGATGGCTATTCTTTTGTAACCTTCTCTGTCTGAATCAGATCTCTATTTTAAACTCAGAGGATGGGCCCATTTGTGTGCCTTACTCCCGCTTTTTTGAGTTATAACAATAGCTATCATATCTGCTATGTGACAGGAACTTTTATGATATTCTCTACCTCTGGCCTTTTTTTTTTTTTCCTTCAAAAATTTAACATGCTCACCAGTACTCTCTAGTTTCATCAGTTATCTTTAATCATTAAAACAATTTAAATTTATTGATAGAAAATTGAGGTTTAATGAGGGTACTATCTTTGTAGTGTGTTTCATATATCTCTGTTATGTTGTTATAGGTTTCATGCACCAGAATTGTTGGCTTACTGTGCTTCTTTCCCTTTCCTTCTTTCCTTCTTTCCAGTGGGCTATAAGCTCATTGAGGACAGTCCCCATTACATATTCTTAGCACTGTTAACATAGTGTCTGCTAAATAATTCAACAATAGTTGAACAATTGCTAGTTGAATGAATTCCCAAGAATTTTACAATGAAGACCTGATAGGAAAGATTATTTTTCTTCACCTGTTTCTCTTGATGTTTCAAGTTATTTTGAACTGCAAATGGTGTTTTAGTAATAACTGTGACAATTTATTGTGAATATAATAGATGTCTTAGTTTAGCATCATTTATGCAGTGTGTGATGACAAAGGCTAAAGTATATTAAATTGTTAACATTGTAAAAAGTACAAAAGTGCTTTGGAAATGTTGAATGACTGTCATGGACATTACTGCATTTTTCTTCGTCTAAGAAGGAATTTGACACAAAAGGCAGAGGATTGGTGGTGTCACTTTATCAAATAAGTCTTAACATTGGTAAGTGAATTTAATCACATGATTTTTTTTAATAGACTACTTAGACTGTTTGTTTTTTCCTCCCTTATTTCAACTATAACAAAGTATTTTGACTCTGCTGATTTCAATTATATTACCTAGAAAACACAATCTAGGATGAGAAATGCTCATATGACCTTGAATTCAAATTTGTCTTTCCAAAAAAATAATTTGTCCTAATCGATGCCCTTTACTGTATGAAAGAATTAGTTTTATTTGATTAACTTCTTAAATGTTGGAAGTATGACGTTAGGACAGATACATTTCTTTTTTGGGGGAACTGTCAGGGAGTATAGGATGTGAGATACTGGACCAAAATATTATTTCTCCTGGTACAAGTTTGAATTAAAAAAACAAACAAACAAAAACAACACTGTTCAATAAGTATGGAGTCTCAGTCTTAAAACTTGCTGACTGTTTAACCAAATGGGAACTATTTTTCTAAAAGTGCTTTAGGGCAGTCAGTACTAATGATTTTATACGCTTACTGAAAGTAGAAATGTAGGCATTTGATGAAAGTCTTCTCTAATAGATAGAGAATGTTTAAAAGTCAGATGATAAGTTTCTATAAACCTCAAGGGTGACACAGTTTAGTACTCCTAAATAAGGACTTAGTGTTTCCTGCTGATGAGGATATTGCTATAGGAAGCTATTTGACATAAAAATAAAGTATGCTTGAAACCTATATCGCCTTTGTGTAAACTCTATTCTTGATTTTCTTAGGCAGAAATGGATAAGATTATGTTTACAAAGACTATTAAAATCAAAGCTTGCTTTACTGCATAAAATAAAATGTCTTTCTCTGGCTGACTAGTTTTGTATAAAATGGGTCAGCCCCCTCATATTAAAGCTGTTATAGAATAAAAGAAGAGATAAGAGAGACAAATGGAACTGTAGAGAAAAAAGAGTCACGGTGGTGGACAGTTTCAGATGCTTAAAGCAAAGAGAAAAAACAGCAAATTAGAAAATGGTAACTTTTTCTCCGAATGGATCAGATGGGAACTCATACAGTCCCTAATCAGTGTGTCAAGCTGTAGATATATAACTTTTAGTGGTTCCTAGGGCTGAGAAGTGGGAATTAGGACTTAAAGAGAGGTAGTAGGAGATCTTAACTCTGCAGTTGTACTCTTAAAAGTCTTATGTTCCTTAGCATCTGTGTCTTTATCCAGAGCTATAGTTGTAATTCATCGTACTGATTTTCTTAAAGTGAGTTCATGCATTCAGTCTTTATTATTCATCAAACAGTTTTTGCCTGCTTATTATGTGGAGAGTATGAGCTGTGAGTGATAAGAGCTGTGACTGTTAAGAGGCATTTCTTGAGTCCTACCTTGAAAGGGCTCTTAGGCTAGGGGAGGTTTTGGAGGCAGGATGATAGACACTAAGAAAGAGGTAACTATAGCACTATAAGTTATGGCAGCAATCATATTCAAGAGTATTTTCCCAGCGAAACCCTCTGCTCCCTCAACCCCTTGAGTGAGGTCGTCAGACAAGTCTCAAGGTGAAGAGGCAGGCCTAAACTTCTACATGGAGAGAAAGTGATTTACTCTATTCGTCTGTTGGTGAAAATTTTGCAAAGTAGTCATGTCTACTGCCTTTAAAGAAGAGTAGGATTTCACCAGGAGGGGAGGGAGGGAAGCTACTAAAGGAAGGTGTGTCACTTAAACATAGAAATTTATGTCAGCATGTCAGCAGGGAAGAAGGGACAGGTTGAGGCCAGGTTGTGATATAAGATCAATTGTACAGTTCAGACCCTAAGTAGAAGAAAAGATGAATTATTTAAAATTTTTTTGGTATATTTTAGTTTTTTAGAACTTTTTAAAATTAAAATTCTTTTCTACATTCAGTAAAAAAAAATTATTCAATTCTTGGTGTGTGGAAGGAAAGTAATGAATAACAGCTCATGTTTTAGTTATTTGCCATAATAAATAAACACTTGATAATGAGAGTTTGTGATTTCATAGGCATTTTCTAAGTGTTCTCTTATGTAAAAATTTCTTATCAAAGTGATTGCTTTTATGTGAACAAGTTAACTTTTTTTTTTTCCTTTGGCTTTCTATAAAAGAGGATGGATTGCTGGGTGGTAAATGCCAGTTTGAAATGTTACGCTCCTTTGATTAAAAAATCATAAAGTGTTGCTTTCTAATTTTCATGATTTTAGCTAGCAGCTGGTGAGTAACTGCTTTTGTAGCAGTTTGAACTCCCATTTTTGTCTCAGAACATCTTACTGATGAATAGAGTAGTGGTTGTGCTAAATGACTGCAGAGTGGACAAAGAGATAAAGCACAGAACAGAGATAAGAGTTCCTTATGGCAGCAAGCCAAAGGCCTACTGACATTTACACATAACTGAAAGAGCACGTGGTATGTTTCTTGTACTGTCAGATAGATGCTGACCCAACTGTGCTGGTTAGCAAGGTGAGCCCCTCCACTATATACATAGTTCCATTTTTACAGTTAGGCTGCATGTCTGCTGCTGCTAGATTTTCATCCACTGGAACTCAGTATAATTTTATGGATCACCTGGGTGGAGATTTAGACTGAAGCAAAGTGAATATGCTGTTTATCGGCAGGAAAGAATATACTTATTCTCGATAAGGACACTGAACTGATAATCTATCCATAGTTTGTGTTTCAGGCTTGTGTGGTATTTTTCAAACAACTAAATATCTTTGAAAGATTCCTAAATGATATATATTCCCATCAAAATAAATGATTAATGTAACTGATCGTTTGAAACCATGTCTGCATAATGCTAAGATTAATGCACTTTCATTAATCTAGTAGTCCTGCTAAAATACACAAAACTTTAACCAGTTGTGTATCTTAACTAGCTCAACCAAACCATTAGATTCTTCAGCCTATGGACAGCTGAATCACCAGAAAAACTCAGAAACTTCATAGTGTAAATGCATCTTCCATTTTCAGCGTTATTATTTTTCTACTTATTTTAAATTGAGGGAAAAGTTAATAGAGATTTTTTTTCTTGAATAACTTGTTGATACATCAGTTTTACTTTTTGTTTATATGTGTGATTTTTTTTTTAACAAGAAATTTTATTCTTTACTGGAAATCCTGTTATTCAATTCCATAATCTACAATTCCTTTACTTTTCTACCCCAATCACAAGTGTTATTACCACAGTTTTGAAAGGAAAAGCACTGTCATCTTCCTTATTTCTCTGGTTGTAGAAACTGAATTTTGAGGACTGTTGCATTGCAGCTGATGACTGGGCCAGACTTTTTTTATTTATTGGTCCTCCATTTTACTTGCACTGTGTGAAAACACCCAGAAGACCTCTGTGGTGTTCTTGGGGATCATATAGGCATATACAGGTTTTGGCTTTCCAAGACAAGGCTGCCTTAAAAAAACTTTCAAAATATAATGTAAAAATCTAGGTTAGATAAGTTTTTTTTTTTTTTTCTTGTCACTTGAAAGTTAGATTACACATTAGTTTAGAATGTCCCCTTTGTATGGTTTCTTATACTTTTCATCTATCTGGATAGTATGTGTGATTCAATGTAATTTTTCTGTTTTCTGATATAGGTTTAATTTCTTGCCATTGCCTCTGCTTGTTCTGAAACTGCTGTCAAATACATCTTGGAACCTTGTTATATGTCCTTAATAATATATATTTTTAAAACCTCTGTCTCTGCTATATCCTAGTTAATTTCTTCATTATTATCTTCTAGCTTAGTAATTCCTTTTTTGACTTTTCCAGTTTAAACTTTATCCCTTCTATTGAGTTTTTAATATCATTACTTATTTTAAATTTCAAAAATTTATTTTCAAGCTTTCTAATTGAGTATTTCCACCTAATATTATTTTACTTTTTTTAAATGATTTTTTTTCCTATTTTAAAAGAAATTTTATAAATTATCTTAGGTTTATCTTTTAAGAAATATTAAACATACTGTTTTCAGGTTTTTTCAGACTTTTCTCATGCTATTTTGTTTGGAAGGATTTCATATTTCAGTTGCTGTATTTGTAGACTGTTATTAGCTTTCTTCTCATGTCATGGTACAAATTTGACTGCCAAGTCTCTTCCTCCCCACCCTTTTGCAGGTGTTCTTAACTAGGTCTCCCTCTGTCTCCCCCCTGCCCCTTGGTGATTTAAAGTAATTGAACTTTTCAGTTTTGATGCTGTAGTACATTTAAATTAAACCTAGATTTCTATTCCTTTAAAATTCTGTTTTACTTTTATTTTATTTTTTATTAAAATTCTCATTTTTAAATTTGAGAGTTAACAGCTGTATGTTTAAATTCAGAGTTTGATCATTATTTTACCACTGGATCCCTGAGAGTACCACTGCAGTTTTTAAACTAAATAGTGATTAGAGATAGAATTTTGTTTGAAGGATTTGACAGGAAATGACTATTTCTTGACTGAACTAAGTTGTGATTTTCAAGGTAGCAGCAGAAACATCCAGGATAGGAAAGTCTCTCATATTTTCATTGACAAGGTCAAAGTGTATTGTTTTCACATGTTTAAAACTGTATAGTACTACATCACAATTTACACAGAAATTATAACAGTGAACTTGTAAAAGCAAGGAATGCAAAAAGGAGTACTTAGTTCTGATGAATTGATTTAACAAAAAATATGAGATTGTCATGTTGCCCAATTGATCTTGTTTTGGATTGCTTCTTGAAAAAATAGGACTTGAAGCTGTTGACATAAAGCATATGTTGTAGAATAAAGAGGAATTCAGAATTTATGTAGTGAGCAGTTTTTCTGATTTCACAAGCTTCATACTTAACAAAAACGAACACAACTGAAAACTATTTCTAAGTAAAATTTCATGAATTCTCTTTACAAATTGTGATAAAGTCAAGTCTAAAAATTAATATCCATCCATGATAAAAATTTTCAGAAAAATGGTCATGGGGGAATTTTCTCAACTTGATAAAGAACATCTACAAAAACCTACAGCTAATATAATATTTAATTACGAAAGACCGACTACATTCCCCTAAGATCAGGAACATGGCAAGGATGTCAGCTCTCACCATTCTTATTCATTATAATGTTGACAGACTAGCCAGTGCAGTAAGCAGTAAGGCAAGAAAAAGAAATAAAAAGCTTGAAGATCATAAAGGAAGAAACTGTTTCCTATTTGCAGATAATATGATTGTTTTTGTAGAAAATCCCAAAGAATCTACCAAAAAAAAAAAAGATCTAGAACCAATAAGTGAGTTCAGCAAGGTCGCAGGATACAAGTTAAACATACAAAAATTATTTGTATTTCTATATGTTAGTGATGAATATATGGACAACAAAATTGAAAATACAGTATTGTTTATAATTGCTCAAAAAATACCTACATGTAAATCTAACAAAACATGTACAGGTCTCATGAGCTGCAAATCCATACACCTTTTCAACCATGGTAGTAGAGTAATTGAACATCCATAGGCAAAAAAATGTACCTTGACCCAAGTCTCATACTTTATACAAAAATTAACTCAAAATGAATGAAAAGTTTTGAATGTAAAATTATAAAACTTTTGCCACTCCCACCTCCAAACTTCTTCATGATCTAAAACTGGGTTAAGAGTTCTTAGACCCGATACCAAAAGCACAGTTTATAAAAGGAAGATTTGATAAATTACAAAAAAAAACCCCTAAGAAATTTTGCTCTCAAAAACTGCCTTTGAGAGAACGAAAAGAAAAGCTAGAGTAGGATAAAGTATTTGCAAACCCAATATCTGACAAAGAACCAATAGCGAAAGCATGTAAGATTTCTCAAAGCTTGGTAGCAAAAACCCAAATAGTCCAATTAGAAAATGTCCGAAAGATATGAAGAGATAAATACACAAGGCAAAAACACATATTAAAAGAGGTTCAATATCATTAGCTATTGGGGAGATGTAGATTAAAACTATAGTCAGTTATCACTACATACGTATCAGAATGACTAAAATTAAAATAGCGACAGCACCAAATGCTGGAGAGGATGTGTAGAAACTGGATTGCTTATATGTTGACGGTGGGATTATAAAATGGTACCAGCCACTATAGAAAATAGTTTGACAGTTTTTTAAAAAACTAAACATGCAACTACCATACAACCCAGCAGTTACACTCCTGGGCACTTATCCCAGATGATTGAAAACATATGTTCACACAAAAACCTGTACACCAATGTTTATAGCAGCTTTATTTGTAAAAGCCCCAAATTGGAAACAACCCAGATGTCCTTAAACACGTGAAAGGTCAAACAAACTATTATATATCCATACAATGGAATACTACTGGTTAATAAAGAGGAACAAGCTATTGAAACACAAACAACCTAGACGACTCTCCAGAGAGTGAAAAAGCAAACCCCAAAGGTCATATACTGTATGATTCCACTTATATAACATTCTTGAAATGACTTAATTATAGAGTACATATTAGTGGTTGCCAGGTAACGCGGGAGGGGAGGAAAGTTTTGTTATAGATGGGGAACACGAGGGATCCTTGTGATGATAGAAATGTTCGTTATCTGATATGTCAGTGTCAGTATCCTGCTTGGGATATTGTACTATAGATTTGCAAGTACTTAGCATTGAGGGATACCGCATAAAGGGTGCATGAGATCTTTTGGGTATTATCTCTTATAATTTCATGTGAATATAGAGATATCTCAAAATGCTTAATTAAAAATTAAATGAATTATTTTTCTTTTCACTAGTTGAAGATTTATTTTCTATTTTACTTAGCTTCTTGGCATCTGTATAGTTTGCTGGCTGTATAAAATTTGAACTCAAATCACTATTTCCATGACTATTCCTGTCCTTTTTTACTTGTAAAAAAATTGAGGTGCTTTAAACAATATATCCTTTAATCTGGGCATAGGTTTTTTTCCCCCTTTACTTTTTTGCATGAATACTTAGCTATCCTCAAACTACTCAAAAAACATGGTTTTAGCAATGCAAAATTGGTCTCGTTGGCCATAATATAATTAATTTTTTCTTTCATGTTTAGAATTTTTTAGGACTAATAATAGCAGCTGTGATATGTCAGTGATTTCATAATTTATTAATTATGTTAAATAAAATGTAATACTGGTGAGGCGTTAGTAACATTGCACAGATTATTGTAGTCCTGAAAAAACAAGAATAAATCCAGTGAATGAGAAAAGTGACACTATTGTTGGCACTCTGAAATTCTGCAGGAACTTACATTGTAGCTAAAATCAACCTTATCTTCTTGCTGTGTTCAAGAGGCTTTTCATTGATTTCTGTTGAGATGAAAAGCCTTTTTTAACTTAAAAAAGAAAAAAGAAAAAAGGCAGTACTCTCCAGGCCCTGTAGATTATTAAGATCTTTTAGCAGGCACTTGCTCTTTCTCTAGGAAATTGGCTGTTAAAGTCAGAAGGAACTCTTAATAGTTTGCATGGTGTTTGATTAAATGGAACAGTTGGATCAGTAGAGATTCCAGATATAATGGAGCAGATATTCACTTCTATACATCCCCTATGATTAGCATGGTTATATATTTTATATTATAGAAATAAAGTAGCATATATTGTTTTGCATTATAAAATAAAAAATATGTTAGAGAAAACATGATAAATTGTCCTTTTTGGGAAAGACTTAAAAGCATCATTAAAATATAACATATATAAAATAGTATGTGTCCAGTATTGTGGGTGGGATAGTTAATGGTTCTGCAGAGATAAAACTAACAACCATACTGGAAGAAATGATGATGATGGTTTCTAATATTGGAGCATTATTTACATGTCAGGTGTTGCTCAAAGCAACTTTTTGTATTAACTCATTTTATCATGATATTTTTATTGTGAAGTAGGGACTATCCTGTGTATTCTTGTTTATAGATGAAGAAACTGAGGCATGGAGAAGTCAGAAGGAATCTTCCCTGAGGACACATAAGTGGTAGAGAGGGGCGTTTAGTTTTAACTACCACTTTATATTGATTTCAGAGAAATAAGAGCACATATGATAAAATGCAAAATGCGAATTCATAGGTAACAAGAGGCTGAAGTCTGTGGACTGGAGTCATTAAGGCAGTTTGCCTGGAGAAAACAAAAAATTAGGACAAGTGTGGGTAGTAAAGTGAGTGATAGCAACCCGAGTACAAAGCATTGAATATTAATAAACATGCTGTATGTGGCATGGCAGCTGTTGGGAGCTGAAAGTTTGGGAGAGCAGTAGGAAAGATGGGCTAGATTAGTTAGGATAAAAAATTTGGATTGCAAAGTATGGGCTTGGGACCACATTTTCTAGGTTGTGCTGTTGAGAGGAGCAACAAAAATCTGTCAGAGATGCATTAAATATGGACTCTTAGAACTAGAGAAGACTATAAAGGTTATTATCATGTCTTTGCTCTTTAGTCTGTCTACCCTACCCTAAGTTTTATATTTTAGTTTTGCTACTGATTATCCAGAAGCTGGATAGTGTGGGAAAACAAAAGCAATAAACTAGGTATCACAAAGCTTGGATTCTGGCACCAGCTTTTCCATTTTCTTGTTGGAATGACCTTGTCATGGGTTACTTAACCAGTTGAGATTTAATTTCCTCAGTTGTGTCTATGGCTATGCTACCCTGAATAAGCCCAATCCTGTCTGATCTCGGAAGCTAAGCAGGGTCAGGCCTGGTTAGTACTTGGATGGGAGACCACCTAGGAAGACCAGGTGCTGTAGGTGTAAAAAATAAAAAATAAGGAATTGTAAGCTGACAAGGTCCTTGCAATCTGTGAGGTCAACCAAGGATTGCCTCACCTAAATAATAATAATGATAATAATTTCCTCAGCTATATAATGGACTTAGTATCATATGCCTAACCAAGGATTCGTGACAATTAAGTGAAATAGTCTAAGACTACCTTATTGAATTCATATAAGTTATTCCTGAAAAAACAATTTGCTGTGCAATAAACCCCCTTAACTGGAATGAAAATGCAGATATAGAAATTGAAGCTCCCTCTTCCTCCATGGAATGAGTAGGAAGACTTTGTTTTTTCCTACAAACCTGATCTCTCTTCTAGCTTTGGGTTTTATGGCTCACTGAATGTTTTATTTATCTATTTATTTAAAATTATAGTTGACACACAATTTTATATTAATTTCAGGTGTATCACTGAGTGTTTTGATTCAGCAGGTGTGACCCAATCACAGGACACTCAGTCAAGTAGGGGAGAGAAGACATTGAGTAACTAAATATCATGTTACATACAAAATGGTGTTTCATGAAATAATTATACCTGTGCTGTGGTAATTCAGAATAGAGATTATTGATACTTGGGAGAAATGAGAAGGCTTTGTGGAGGAGGTAGTATTTGAAAATGATGACCTTTGAAAGAAGGTGTGATGAGATGCTGAAATGAACAGATTTATTTCAGGAGAAGGGAGTATAATGAAAAAGACATGGAGAAAGAAAAGCATGTAACCAAAAAATTGGTATTTTTGTAATAAGTAGGCAGGGCCAGGAGTAATAGGAAATAGGTTAAAAAGGTAGGATGGAACTAGATTACCGGGGCCTTGATAAATATACTAAGGAATTTTGGATTGCAGTTGTTAACCGTCATGATCAACAATCCTGTTGTACCTGAGAGCAGTTTTAGGCTTACAAAGATCTTTGAAACACACTTGTAAAATTTGTCTTGGAAATAACACTTCAGGAATGAACTTGTATTACAGTGATCAAGTGAGTTATTATTCATATTCCAATTAGTATATATATTTCCTGTATTTTTAAAAATAAGAAAGGTGGTGTTACCTTTATCTGTTCTTTTTGGTTATCCAATAATACTGCTATTTATTGACTACTTATAGGAGAGTAAAAATTTTGTAGTTTTTCAGTTTGATTAAATTGAATCCCAGTCTTCACCACTTATGAATTTATATGAAATGAGATATTTCAGGAATAAAAATGTTTGTATGTTAGAATTTGTTGGTGTACGTTTTTGATAAAATTTATGAGTTGCTGCCTGCTGATAGTAGTACAAAACAGATCTTTTGGATATGCTGGGTGTCCTTAGATTTTTTGTGATTAACACTGGAGACACTTCCTGTGATGATATTCCTAAATATAGCCTTTTCAAACTCAAACACTGTATTCTTGTGAAAAATCCTACCACCATACACAATACTATTTGTGATAGGTATTGGTCATAAATATTTGGTAGCGATTGTCAAATAAGCCTATAAGCTTTACATAGTATTGAAACTTTAATGGGAATGACTTTTAGTTTTCTTGTAAAATGGAGAATGCCAATTCAAGTGATAAATAGTTAATGGTTTTTAGATATGTGATTTAAATCAAAATAATGGCTTTTATTGATTTTGTGTGTACGTGCATGTGTGAATATTTGACATCAGAAAAGTAGTTCAAACCTGCAGCTTAGATAGAGGTCTGGTATAACTGACATCTCTGGAAATTGTTCAGATTTCAGGTTGGATAAATGATTTTACTTTACTGACATTTTGAATATTTGCCACAGAAATTTTTCTTAAACTGTGTTTCTTTGAAGCCTAAAGTTTTATTATTCTTATTGCTTCCTGGAAAACCTCATTTCAGTGACAGATTTGATTCAAAGTGAGACATTGGCTAGTTGCCATTTAGCCGAAAACATCCCTCTTTTCTTTGTTACACAAATTCCACATTTTTTGAAGTATAGTTTTCATTTACGAACTTTGAAACAACTCTATTTTGCATACCATCCATGTTTTGTAACTGCTGACTTTTGTTAATTTTCATTATTTAATATTACTGTAGAATGTCATGTACCCCATCTCCTGTAGATTGATTGTAATTATCCCCAAAGTTTAAAGTTTAACTAAAGATTGTGGCAATCTTACCAGAGGGCGTCTGACTTTCTGAACACTGAATAGCCTTCTTCAGTGTGTTCTCTGTAGCTAATGAAGAGTACATTTGCTGAAACCCATGTTTGTTTAATCAGTTCTTTGGATTCACCACTGAAGCAGTGGCACGGCGAGGTTAGATTGTAGGCAGTAATCCTCCTTAAATGAGGCTTAAGGGGAGTTGGCATGGTGGTTCATAAACTGTGTTTGGAGCTTTGCTGGCTTCTCCTCGGTTAATGTTACAAACCTTGGAGTTTTTGTCCTAACCCAGTTATCTCAAAGACAATTCTCTCATTTGTTGGTTAAGGAAACCTTTTGTTGTTGTTCATCTTCTTTACACACACACACACACACGTCCTTTTTTTCTACACAAGGAGAATTTGTAACCCATTTAGGGGAAGAATCTGATGTTGATTTTCTGCTCTTTACTGAAAAACTAGTGCTGTTTAATTTCATTGAATCCTATATTTTTAAATAGAAATAAGGTAACTTGCAGAAATTTTGAACACATTGGAGTATTTGTCTTAACAGTCAAAAATGCATTTCACTTTAATGGGTGTTTTGCTTGTATTACAAAATTGACTTAAAGGTCTCAGTACCAAAGTACATATTTGTTTATAAACACTAGGAATTGGAAGTTCAGGAATTTATAATTTATAATTTGTGTTCAGAAATTTGAAATTTGGTATTTTAAAATCAAATATCATTCTTGGTGATAGTTGGTCGTTTTATTTGGTATACTTTATAATATTATTTTATATATTAAATCAGCTTTACAGATTAAGATTTACCATTTTGTATTTTAAAATGTAGCCTGTAAATTTTATATTTAAATATCACTGAACTGAAGGAGTTGCTCATAGGTGATGTTTCATTTAAAAACTATATTAAAATGTTTACTTACAACATGGTTTGTGAAAATCAGAAAATTTAGTGGTTTTGATCTGCAGAGCAGCTTTAACCACTATAAATTTATTTCGCAATATTTCTACCTAAGCAAGTAGCTGTTATAAACTGTTGTCAGTGTGGATTCCTATTATTTTCAAATCCTTCCCTGTTCCTTTTTAAAGGTGATTGTAATACATTTAAATCAGCTTTTCTCTCAACAAATTTTTGGTCACTTTTTTTTTTCGAATTTGCAAACTATGAGAAATTCATGCAAAAAGGCATTTCTTCCTTCCTTTGATGAACATTCCCTGCCTGCCTGCTCTGTGCCAGGTGGTGTAGTTACTAAAACACAGTCTTTAATCTTGAGCTTAGAATCTCAGGAAGGGGGGTAAAAATACATATTTTTCTGTAGTACTCGAAGAGCAGCACGTTAGCAGGGTGATCATAGTACTCTAAAAGTGCCCTGTAGGAACTTTGGGATAGGGGTTGGGAGTGGGAAGACTTCTCTAGGGGGCGATCCTTGAAAAGTTACCAAGATTTCAGGGCGGGGAGAGTAAATATGTTTATTGGAATACATCGGTTTCCAGTTGTGTTTTGTGGATCTCTACGTTCGTGAGAAGGTATGTATGCTTTTCTGCTTCTCCTCTCTGCCTTTTTATTTTTTTTAACTTGTTTTATATGTTGGGAACGATACAGTAGGGAATGAGAAAGTGCCCAAGAGGATGGGCAGTGTTCTTCAGCAACCTATAGGAAATGGGAAAAAGTACAGAAATAAGGGGTTGGTTTTAGATAGCAGTAAGGACATATCTGTGGTAATAAGAGAGAAGGCAGAGTTGATGCAGTTCGATGATAGATGCGGAATGTGGATTTCCCTTTCAGTGGTCTCTGTCATTGAAAAAGGAAGCAAGGTCATCACTTATGAGCAAAGAGAGAGGGAGAGATGTCAGGTTTGTGGAGTACAGAAAAAAAGGGTTAGTCTGAGTTAGGAGAGTGGTAAAGTGAAGGACCTAGAGAAACGTCATTAGTTCTGTTTTACAATGGCAAGGGCTCACTTAAGTTGTGGTTTTGAGTTTAACTTAAGACCAGTTTGTGTGGGTGTGGGTTTTTTGCAGTCACATTCAACTGCACAGGTTTAGGCACTGATTAGGTGGGGAGTTAGTTTAACTAGGATTTTGCCAGAGTATACAAAAATATGAGAGTGGGCCAAGGGAGATGAAGGTTTATGCACAAAAAGGATTATGATGACGGGCCATGGAATTTAAACTGGGAGCAGGCATGAGAGTGAGCGAAGGATAGTGAAAAGTGGTGAGACCTGTAGGTTATAGATTCTGTGAGGTTTTCCAGTTTCCTGAATTTCATTGTGGTAATGGCAATTTGAAATACGATTTTAGGACTAAGCATTGATAGTAAGAGTATGTTTAAACAACCAACCTCCCCGCACCCCACAAAAAGTTTGTTTTGAGGTTCTTCTAGTGTTCCAGTTAACAAAACCCCATAATCTGTTGAAATATAAACTTTTCTCCCCTTTTGTTCCAGCTCACAAATATTATTTAGTTAAAACTTTGATTTACTTTAAGGAAATGGCTGTTTTAAAATGTAATTTGTGGTGACATGGGAGTGTTTGTATTCCTGTTGTCTAGGTTATCAGTACCAGATTCCAATTGGATGATATGCAGAGGAAATTCAGGTTCAGCTGATGTTATGCGTATTCTCAAACAGAAGACTAAATGTTTGAATGAGAAAATTTTTTTAAAAAATTGAATTGTAACTTTTTAAAGAATGTTCATAAATGATGTATATAGCTGAGGTTTCAAAATGAATGTTTCTATTTAAGAAAACTCATTTTCTGGTTCTTTAGAAATTTCTTTCACAAACAATGAATTATATAGTAAGGAGGAACCGCTGACGCTTTGATTAGCCCTTTAGATTTGACTAGCCAAATCTATTAATTTAAGTAAAATTTTGTTCAAAGATTCACTTAGTTTTTACCTTTTACTTTACGCAGTTTGATTTGATATTGAAAGGTAAGAATTGGTGGACGTGTGTTCTGTAGTTGTTAAGAGAAGATAGAATCTAGTGCACCCTCTAGGGACTTGCTTTATACAGGAGCACAGATAATTCATCAGTGCCAGGGTTTCTCAGTCTTGGCGCTCTTGACACTTTGAGCTGGATAATTCTTTGTTTGGGGGGTTGTCCTATGCACTGTAGGATGTTTAGCAGCATCCCTGGCCTCAATCCGCTATGTGCCAGTAGTATACTACCCCCACTTCAGTCTCGGTCTTGACAAAAATGTCTCTAGAAATTGCCAGATGTTCCTTAGAGATCAAAATTGCCCAAGTGGAGTACCAATGATATATGGTGATGGAAGAGAGACCCAGGTTCTGGTATTTGGATAGTCTTGGAATTCGGAGTCTGGGAAAATTATTTTTCAGTTACCTTCTTTAGAGAAGTTGGAAGTGAGGTCACGAGGAAAAGAAGTGACAGACAAGTGAATATTTCTTTAGCTTTACCTTTGTGCTATGGTAATTGACATTAAAATACTGGCATATTAGAAATTTATGTCGATTGGTCAAGAGACAGTCCCTGGCCCAAGCGCTCTTCAGTCTGACATAGTCTTTGTAATCTTTAGAGACCTAGTCAACAGACATCTTTCTCTTATTTTTTTAAAAAATTCTCATTCTTTTTGACTTGACTTTGAGCTCATCTTGCCATCTGTTCTTTCCAGAAAATGTTTTTGTCCTTGCCTTCTATTAAGCTTCATTTTCTTGACTTTGTATCTTCTCCTCTTTCTTGAGCTCCATTGCCCAGATAGCCAATCATGGTAATAAAGAGTCTGCTGTTTTAATAGCACCAGGTTGGGTTTTATAACCAAGGCAGTGTGGCCAGGTCACAAAGACTAAGATTTAATTCTTTCAACTGCTCCTATCAGCTCAGTTAACTACAACAATTTGGAATGGAAAAAGCCACAAAGTCACTTGGATTACAAAGATACTCAAATAAATGACATTGACAATCATGAGATGTGACCGGCATTTTACTGGCAATTGATGGTATGTCATTGGAATCTTTTATAGCAACCCTTTCAGGTAATTACTTAACCTCCTTTTAATAGATGTGGCCAGAGACTCAGATTATACCTACTTGTAGCTGGGTATGCAGCTATGAATTCTCTAATGAGGAGCTGTCCTATGAAGAATGGTCATCTCTATTGATTGTACTGCAAGGCTTTGCCTTGATCACTTTGCTTTCTTCTTCCTTCTCCCTTTTCTTTCTACAGTCTCATTTCCTATGGCATATTTTTGAAAGAAGTTGTTCCCTGCTCAGATACGTGAGTGTCCCCATTACCTGACACCACTGTTTAACCTCGAGAAGCCTTTCCAGTTATCCTTAACCCACATATATTATATTACTTTTTACCAGTGTTCAGTTTCTCTGAGTTTAAATATGGTAGAATCAGTTTTATATTAAAATTTTATATTGTAAAATAGGTAGAATCAGTTTTATATTAAAATTTTATATTGTAACATGACCTAGGAAAAGATAATCTCTAGTACTTCTTGACACCAAAATATTCTCTTAAAAAAATTGTGTACATATACACACATAAGTAAATTGGGGATTTTTGAGTCATTTGTTGGAAGAACTTCTTAAACAACTTGACTAGACTTAAGCATAACCATATGAATTATGAGTAACCATAGTTACTCATTACCTTTCCAGTTTGAATAACTGTGTTTTCATTCAGTAGTCCCCTTTTACTTTTGTTTTTTACAAATATATAATAAAAAATATATTTATATATTTCAAAGTATATATATTTCAAAGTGCAACATCTGTAGAGAAAAGAATTTGCATTTCAAAATGGGTAGTGCAGGCAATTCACTTCATAAAAATTCATTCTGATACAGATTGATTTGCTATTAGAGAGCAAAATTATTAAAAAAATTAAGTTCTCAATCTAGTCAACTAAAATAGTTGGAAATATAAGAATGGAGCTCAAGAAAACAGCCTAGCTAGTGATTCTGTAAGTCTCGATCTCAGTGCTGTAACCAGAGAAGCTATGGGAGTGGAATGTCTCTAGTCTGTAGTAAGTTCTTTATACTAATTTAGAGTCTGCTTAATAAAAAGATGACTTAGATGCATTATTGCAAACTGCCTTTCAAATGCTAAGAAATCAAAAGAATTTTAGAAGTGATAAGTTCAGTTCAGCAAAAAAAGTTTAGAATTCCTCATGTGTGCTGGGCACTTCAAGGTTGATTAAGAGACTGTCCTTTGTCAAGAGGCTAGTAGGAAGAAAGTAAGAAAGGCTTTTGTTCTTTACTGTGAGGTGAAGACAAGGTGAGTGGGTGGTAAGAATGGTATAAATGTATCTCAGACTTAAGTGTTTAGTTTACTATAAGTAAAAGATTCATTCATGTTCTTTCGATTGTGTATTGGATACTTAAGTAGGGAAATTCATAGTTTTCCTTTTAAATGACTGGATAACTTTTCATAGGTATGTAGTTGGACTAGGCTCTAAATTTCACTTTGATTTTCAGAATTGTTTATTATATATAGCTTTGCAGCTCAGTCTCAAAGAACAAATTGCTCTGCAAGTCCTTAGGACTCTAGTTCTTCCTACCTATGCAGAAATTGGAATCATTTGTCAAATTGTATAAACTTAGGTTTCTGTAAATATTTCAAGATGGAACATTCTGTTATCAAAAGTTTTGTTTGGGTACCAAAGAGTATTGTAACAGCTAGCCATCATAAACGTAACACAAATCTGTGGAACTCTGAAAATTCTTTGACCTATGTTAAGAATTCTGTCTTGGAAATTCCAATGAAAGAATTGATTTTGTAAATTTTATGTTGTTAGTAAATACTTTTCCTAAAACTGCCTTTCCTGTAAATATAACAAAGTCATGTGGTTGGGTACCGAGTTAGTATTAATTTTTTTCATATGACAGATTTGTCTTTGTGTTTTTAATAACACAAAATCAGCAATGCAGGGAGGTAATAGGTAATGAGAGCCTATTAAATAGAGTAAGAATAGTGTAGCTGGGTACCAACCAAGTTAGTAATATCAATATAAAATTCAGTCTTAAACTTAAACCAAGTATCACTACTTAAATTTTCATGCGAAATGACTGAGATTTAAGGTGCAGTGATTTTTGTAAGTACTTAAGCACAGAGAGAACAAGAATTACTACATCGGGAAGACAGGTGAATAACTGTAAAAATGTGCATAAATTATGTAAGAATTTGCCTTTACCTGAGAATTTATCTTTAACACTGTTTGAGACTGGATGCTTAAGGTTTGAAAGATTTTGAACTGCTACGATGATTTTGAGAATTGCTTTCTTTCCAAGTGATATTCTGACATTTTGTTGTATAAAGTTTAGACACAGGTGAAACAAATTTATGGTAATAAAATAATTACCGTGTGTTTTCCGATACTTTCATAGAAATTTACTTAATTAAGAAAAATACAGTGGAAGTTCCTTTAGCTGTTATTCTAAAACTTAAGGATTTGAGGAATGATGAAGGGGGGTATTGGAATGGTTATCTTAATTAAACAAATTCAAGAAGTTTGCCCCCTTTATTCTCAGCTCCCAATTCTCATATGTCCCGCAGGTCAGAGCTACCAAGATATCCGATCCTTTTTCCTCCTCACCCTTCCTCCTGCCTCTGGAGGAGACTGGACCTTTTTTAATGCTAGCTGTGTTCTCGTGATGGTGACCCAGGTTTTCTCACCTCCTTCATGACTTTGTTTCACCTGTTTTCTCTTTTATTTTCCGTTTTTTTCATTGTCCATTGGCTCCTTTCTCTTAGTCCCACACCTTTTGACCCTTCAACCAGAATTTTTTTCCTTGACCTTGCTCCTCAAGCTCTGCCTATAATTTTTTAATTTCATTTTCAAAATTCTCCAAAGAGTTAACTCTTCTTATGGCCTCCGCTTCTCTTCAACCCATTGCCATCTCACTTCTTTCTGTACTAGCCTACTTCCTCTCACTGGGATGATCCAGTGTCTGTCCCTGGGTCACTTCTTAGCTTTCATCAAATTCAGCTTACAGTCTTCCTGTCCTCTTGTCTCTCATTATTCAGTGCTCTTCTATTTCTCTGCCTCTTACTGTTCTTTTTTGATGATGATCATGTTGGCTGCTCATGTTTACTGAGCCTTAGAATGAGTCAGGCACTGTTATGTGCACGTTACATATGAGCTTTACAGTTTCTCTAATTTTTTTTTTACACGTGGGTTATGTAAAGACAGAATGACATAGTTCAAGTGTGAAGAAAAGTATGTTACCCTATTTTATAGGTGAAAAAAGTGAAGCACAAAAAAAATTTAAGGAAACTTGTCCAAAGTTACACAGATTAAGTGGTAGAACTGGACTCCATTCTAGGTCGTCTGGGTTCAGGGGCTGGCCCGTGAACCTTAGTTGTCTTTCCGTTACAGGTAGTGAGTCCTTTCAGTTTTGTTCTTGCTCCCTTCACTGCACCTGTATTTAGTATATTGTTCTGGATCTTTCTCATTTCTGCTTTCCGGGGTCCTCATGAAGGGCCTCTGCAATTGTCTCCTTGTTTTACTCTGTCCTGGCTCTAACCTGTGTCATCCATGTAGTCTCAAGAGTTACGTTTCTTAACAGTTATAGTTTTAATATTCCAGGATTCAGAAACTATTGTTCTCCATTACCTTTAGAAAAAGCTTGAACTTCTCAGCATGTTGTTTAAATTTTTCTCTCTCTTTTGTATTCAGATATTTCAGTGCTTTAGTTTTTGTTGTAACTCTGTGTATAATATCCTTTTTTTAGTCAGAATGAATCTTTTTGGGCTGTGTGTACGTGTATGTGTGTTTCCTCTGTGGAGCGATTGTGCTTTTATTAAAAATTTCACAGTGGGGGATTCTGGAAATATTTGTTGACTATATATTGAAATAATTTAAAAACTAAATCTAATTATGATTCATCTTAGGACAAATTTTAACACTTCTTTGGGGTTGATGGTATTGGGGCAAGTGTATTAACAAGAGTCTTTTTTTTTATTCTTTGGCAGAGGCATAGCTAGTATTTTTCTATGTGAAGATATTTCTCTATTTTCATATATACAAGTTTTCACTTTTTATCTCGTGTGATAGACTTTCATATTCACTCTGAAAGCTCTAGAAGCTAAAATTGTAGTCTGTTCAGATAAGCATTGGCAACCAGTAACAACTATCCCATGGAGATGCCCCATAGAGATACATATATCAAACAAAACCTGGACTGGAGAAACTAGTTTAGTCCAAGTGGTACCTGTAACTTAGCAGCAAGAATCGAATAGTCAAATATGCTTTGGACCTCAGGTTACTTAAGTCAAATCTTTTCTATGTTTCTTTTTTTTTTTCTAGTAAAGAAATAACTAATTTATAAATTCTGTATATAGTGTCTCTTTTAGCTTCAACTCTGCTTCACACCCAGAAGGGAAACAACTTTAATAATTTAAGTGAACTCAGTGTTTCCCTACTGATTTCTCTTCCCAGAGTTTATGTGTTAGAATTATTTGCCTTTGGTCAATTAAGGTGAATAGTGCTTCTGTTAACCTTTGCCTGCAATCGTACAGTGGTTTTGTTCTCAAATTTAACATAAATGTTTGTACTGGATTAACCTGGCTTTGCCATTCTTCTTCTATGTATACTGCGAAAGTATTCACTCAGTTGACCCTTTGTATGGATAGTCCATTTTCCTTTTGGTTCCTGTAATTAAGGCAACTTATGTGATAGTGAAGTGTTGACCTTTTATTAATTCGATGAGGTAGAAATGAAAATAAAATTAGTTGTATGGATGATATTTTGTTTGTCAGTTGTTGGGCCAATATTTAGAATTATTCACCAATTTCACTGCATCTTATATATCTCTATTTTGATACCTAACAAATGCATACTGTAAAGCAGTTGAGGAAAGGAAATATAGTATGTTAAACATCTCAGATTGAATCACCTTACCATGCTTGCAAAGGGAAGAAAGCAGCAAGCTATGAAACAAGAATGTATGTTTTCATTATGGCATATAGATATGTTTTATATGATATTTAAAAATACCTATTTTACTGCCCTATAGTCTACCATGTTAAGACAAACCTGTGTTTTTGCCTTTGTCACTGGATCATGGTGACATAGTTTCTTGATTTTGTTGGTCTCTCTGTTTATAGTGGTCTTATTGCTATGTATGATAATTATATTCAAAGAATACCTACAGTGCCATACCTGACCAAGTTATAGATAACCATTGAAATTTTTATTTTAAGGTCTCACAGTCATTTTTTAAAACATGAGATGAGAGTTATTGATTGAAAAAAATAGAAACTTGAATCTGTACTTCTTTTTTCCACGGGTGATAGTTTTTTTAGGTTGAGGATCACTAATTTGGCAAACTATTTTTTTTTTTTTTTTGGAATGCTTCTAGTGTACCATGCACCTATATCCAAAGATGAACAAGGCATATTTTCTGATCTCAATTATATTGCAATCTGTAATATCTTCTATGAAAGCTGTTAGCTTTTGGACTGAAAGTGGCAACTTTTGTCTGCTGTGGGAACTCAGAGTAATATTTAGTTTTGCCTTACATGGCTTGGAAGGAAAGCATGACGTTGTAATGTGGGAATGCTTACTCCTTAGAGGACACTGTGGCAGGAAAGATGGAAACTACTGTATATTGAGATCGTTACTTTGAGCCAGGCAGTTTATGAGGCATTTTCACATATGCTATATTATTGTTCTTCACAGATGCTGTGATGTATGCAACTTTCTGAGTCTACCACAGTTTCAATAAATGGACAAATTCAAGGTCACACCCATGAAAAATGAAGGCTCAGGATCACTCAGTTTTAAGGTGGTAAAGCTAGGGCTCTAGGACTTTTGATTTCTTACCTTTTTAGTATGCTTTGCTGTCTTGGGATAGATGCTTAGCATTCCATATAAATTAACTAGTGGGGTATAGAAAGAGGCCTAAATTCTATAAAACTTACTTTCATTTTCTGTGACCATTTACAGAAAACAGATGGTTTTTCATTACTGGAGAGTGAAAAGTGGGGTGATGTTATTTTTTCGGATACATTTAATTGTCTAGGATGTGTGGCCCGAAAGGTCTGTTTGGCAGTAACATCATAAACTACCTGGAATAATCAATAGCCTTTCTCAGGAGAGGGTGAGGAGGAAGAGGGCATAACATGCTAATGCCATCTGACTGACTTTTTTTCCATCTGTAAACATGTCATTCATTCTTTTAAAAAGGAACTCTGGTCTCTTTCCAGAGTCGTTGACTAGAAGTAAGCAGTTATATTTAATTTTAACTTCTATGAAATTTAGGGGTATGTGTTAAGGGGACTTACACCCAAGTGGGTCTTGATTGAGTTTTTTGTGGCCCAGAAAGAAGGTCTACAGTGGATCTTTTATGTCATTGGGCTCTGCCTGTAGTTTTGTCTTACTCAGTACTTGTTGATTTAGAAACAAAAAAGCAAAAAGTCTTGGATAATGAGAAAGAAGTCATATTTATAAAATCTGCATAAAGCTGATTTAAAAAAAAGCTGAGAGTGACAGCCAGTATCTATATATAGAACCAAGTTTCCAAAAAAATTACCTTTGGTTTGTGTGTCTGATCAGCAGGCTAAAATGTAATAGGGCTAAATGTGCAGTGAGGCTTTTGAAAAGCTGATTGGCATGTATAGATGGATGAGATGGGGTTTGACAGTATTGTGAGTGTTTTGGTATGTGACTAATAAAATTATATGATAGCTAGGCTGACTTAATAGAAGCATGGTATCCAGATCAAGATAGTTTAACAGTTTCACTGCTTTCCGTCTTCATCAGAGATGTCTGGAGTTTAAATGCTTATTTTAGAAAGTTTCATTTTAAGAAGGGCTTTGAAAACTGGAGCCATGACAAAAGGGGTAGTAGGCTGGGGCTAAATCTGGGGACCATGTCTTTCACAGAATGATTATAACAATTGGATATATTTAGCCTAGAGAGGAAAAAGATTATTGGGTTTTTGGAGACCTATACAGTAGTCTCTGCTGTAGGCAGAAACTTATTTTGTTCTACAAGAAGTGGATGTAAGTTGCAGGATAACAAACAGATTTAACTTGGTGTAAGAACTATCAGAGGTCTTTATAAATCCATGTAGCCTTCATCTTTGCAGTTAAAAGAAATCTCTGGGAGAGAAGCTATTTTCAGGCAAGACTTTCCAGTGGACATTTTTTGGATGCTTGCCCAACAAACCAAGTCTCTCAGTTTTCAAAGTATGGTCTGCAGCAACAGAGTTGAGAGGGAGTCTTTTAGACCCTTTCTGGGATTGAGAACAGTTTTTGTAATATTAAGACAGTATTTGTCTTTGTTGACTGTGTTGACATTTGCACTGACAGTGTAAAAGCAATGGTGAGTAAAACTGCTGGTGCCTCAGCATGAATCAGGGCAGAGGCACCAAACTGTACTAGTAGTCGTCTTCATCACTGCCACATATTCACAGTGGACAAAACCTTAGATTTCATTTAAAAATGTCTTTGTTCACGAAGAAGTAAAAATTATTAATTTTATTAAATCTTGAACCTAAGTACATGTCTTTTTAATATTCTGAGAGAAAATAGCAAGTTTATACATAAAGCACTTCTGTTGCTTATGGTGGTTATCTCAAGGGAAGGCGTTTGTGCAGTTATCTGAGTTTTGTGTTGAACTAGCCACTTTTTTGGTGGGTCACAATTTCTACGTTATGGTTATTCGCACTTAGGTCTTTGGCAGATATTTTCTGCAAAGTGAGTGAAGTGAGCTTGTCCGGAAAATTTACAGTATTTGTTACTTATGATAAAATTTGTGATTCGTGTGAAAATTAAAGTTTTGAAAACTTGTATCAGCTAATGTGGGTGGATAGGTCCCCAATACTTAGTTTTTTTTTCTGATGAGCTTATTGGTGATATCCATAAATGTGGATGTTATATGGTAAAATGTGTCAACCTATAGATGATCTACATAACTCAGTGAACCAGTGTATTCCAAATGATCAATGCATGATATTATAAAATTGTGCATGGGTAAAATCCATTTAGAGTGCAAGATAGAATGTTAGATTTTAATGTGAAAGACTATGGAAAGTTCATTAATATAGTTTTTAGATTCTACAGTTCAACTAACATTTTGGAAACTATAGGTTAACAAGTTTTGGTATAGTATCCACAATTAACAGGAAGAGTTAATAAAATGCTCCTCTCTTCTCTAACTACTTATTTGTTTGGAGCCAGATTTTCTTTGCGTACTTTAACCAAGACAGCATATTACATCATATTAAACGTAGAAGTAGATATGACAATCCAGTTGTCTTCTATTTAAGCAAACATCAAAGTGATTTGCAAAAATGAAAATCAGTACCCTTCCTCTCACTAAATTTTATATGGAAAATGTAGATTTAAAAAAAATGTTATTTATGTTGACATGTAATGGGCTTATTATTGTATTTAAATGAATTAATAAATATTTTTTCTTAATTTTAATTTCCAGTACAGTAAATGTTGATAAATACAACTCGTATAAACAAAAACTTGTTGGAGTACTGTAAAATGTTTAAAATGTAAAGAGGTCCTGAAACCAGAAAGTTTGAGACTATTGCTTAGGGCTAGCATCTTCAGCTTTATAGTTCCATGAGTTAGCCCATGTTTGATGCAGCTCTGAGGACCTGAGCCACTCAGAAAGAAGTTGATTTATAATCCACAATGCTTGTTAGTTAATTGACGGTAGAGTGGGTATACTTTTTCAGTGATTAGGAAACCTCATTGCTCTCCATCATGTCTTTTTCATGATGTTTTGGTACCTGCAAAACTAAGCTAAGAGTCAAAGTTGGTGAACACAGCATCAAAGGAATTGGGCATGTTTCTGGGACGTTTTACTCAGGTGATGAGAAAGCTCACTCCAAAGCAATGAGCGCCTCTCTGTTGTCTAGTGTCTGTTTGCCATTGTTTCTGCTTTAGACAAACTCCTTTTCAATTTCTTTAAAAAATATGTCATCCAGAGTCCCATTGTCTCACAGTTGATTCAGTACTGTGAAAGTTGTATATAATATTTATGTTTTAGTAATTTTTTTTAAGGTCAAACTCAGATCACTTTTCTGGTTTTTATCAGACATCTTAGTTCTTTCACTTTGGAGAATACTTTAGGTTGGTTATGCCTTATTATTGGCTTTTATTTCAGATGTTGCCCATGCCACACACCCCTCCTCCCTACCCTGCTCTCCAACACATCACCACCACCCTTGTCTGTAACATCTAGTGGGTTTCCATTTTGGATCATGTTCTTCTAACAAGTGTTCGCGTGTCTATATGATGCTTGTTTTTTCCTCCCTCATACAATCATTGTTGGAATTGTTTAAACAGAGCATTGTCTTTTCAGGGAGACCGAAAAAAAGAATTTTTGTTTTAGTTTATCTTTTGCCCTGAATCACCCCTAAGTTTCAACTAAGATCACAGGACTTTATAAAACAGGAAGACTTCCAAGAAGTATCTGGCAGGATTAAATAGTTGTACATGTAGAATTAGTAGGGTTCTGCAGGCTTTATGGGTCGCCTACATTTAAAACGTGTTCAGTTTTCTCATCTTCCTTTTGATTGGAGGCCAGGGAGTAAGTGGGGAAGGAGCCTAATAGCTTCTTATCTCAAAGATTTGTGCTGTTCATTTGTTCATTCACTCAGAAAATGTTTATTAAGCACCAGGTACTATTCTAGGAGTTAAAATAAAGAGTCTGTTACTTCTGTTTAGTACTGTGTTCTTATTTGTCTTCATGGTTAATTTAGTTAAATCTTTGTAACATTTAGGATTTTATAGTTAGGAATAAAAATTTCTTCATTTTGAAATTTGAGACCTACATTCACTTTTGGCTCTTTGTTTTGTACTTCGGAAGGCACAAGATTAGGTTAGCTCAGCAGGCGATGGTGATAGACTTGGTTCATGTAGTTTAGATGGTCTATGAAAATTGCATGTTAATTATTATGAAGTATAAAAATGATTCTATAAGTTACATTTTTTAAAAAGTTAACATAGTTTATCTTGATTATTTCAAACGTAGCGAAATGTCTAGAAAATTTCATTTCTTTTAATAAACATTGAATAAACTTGTTAATTCATCTGGAGTTTTATAAAATAGAGCCCATCAATTCCAGGCATGAAGAGCAGTATTATAGCCATTAGCGAGGTCAATGTGTGTCAAAAGGAAGTGTTAGCAATGAAGAGTAATGAACAAGAAAGTCAAGAAAATAAAAATCTAAGTGATGAAAGAACACACTGGAATATCCACCTGGCATTACATAGTCTTTTTTAAAGTAGCTACATTTAAATGGTTACCATTGGATACTGTACTTTTGGGTCTCTCCAAGTAAATTGTGTCCTAATGGAACATCCAGAATATGGTGAATTGATCTCCTGACACCTCAAGGTGATCTCTACATAAAATAAGTACTTATATGGCCCTTACTTAAAGAACAAGATTTTTAGAAGTGTAAATATTATGGGGAAAAATTAAATCTCCAGATTTGTAAGTCAATACAACTCTAACATGGAAAAGTAAATTATATGCAATATATTTTGGGCTGTTGATTGTGAATTTTGATAATGAAACATTACATCCTTAATAGGCTGGCATCTAATCTGCTTCCCAATTTTTAAAAATCAGTCGTTAATCTACCTTTATTTGAGGAATCCTTTTCATGTATAAAAAAAACCATATTAATATTTCTGGCCAACAATTTCATACCTTAGTACCTTTCCTTAATAGTAAGTTAAAATATATTCTTTTCTATAAACCATTTATTCACTTCAAGGAGTTTCTTTATTGTATGAGTTTTCGTTTTAATCCATTCTCCTATCCATTTCTTTATCTTTACAAACTCGTCTTTAATCTTTTGTCTCTTTAAAGCACAGTCTGATTTCTAAAGATTTAAGTCTAGAATACCCTATTATTTTTGTGATGTTATTTCAAGGGGTCATGTATGAAGAATTTTATCTTCATGCTTAAAGTGAAAGCATGAAAAATTTGACCCCTAAAGGGTACTTTTCACAGATTTCCAATTCAGTGAAAATAAGTTGTTGTAGGGTTGCGATCGAAAATATGGTAATAAATTTTCCTACTGAAAGATACATATTGATTTTTTTAAAATCCTCTTCTTCACTTAGTCATCCCAACAGATACTTATTAAATGCTCAGTTTGTGCCAGCCATTGTGTTATAAGCACTGGGGAATACAGTGGTGAGTATAAACTTGGATTTGTAAATTTAGTCTATGGGGGAGGTGGTAGACATTAATAAAATCACATAAATAAATGAAAAAAAATGCAGCTAAGTACAGCAATTGTGAACTGTATGGTGCTTCATAGATAATACAGGACTTAAAAGGAAATCAGAGGTATCTGAGGAAGAGGTTTGAATTGAGATGTGAAAGTAGAATAGAATGTAGATACAGAATTGAAGTAGATGAAGAGTGGAGTGACAGTATTTTACAGCAGAGAAGACAGCATTCCTTGGTGGCAGGAGGATTGGTATATTCCAGGAATGAAAAAAGACTAATGTGGCTCTAGTGGAGAGAATGCCTGGAACTGTGGTCATTACTTTAGTAGGGAAAACTTCTGACATGAACAAATGATTAAAAGTAAAGATAACCGAAATGTTTATTGATACAGAATAGTCTTTGAATTATATATTAGCTGTAGCCTACATTTAGGCATTTAAAATTAATTCTTTACCTAGGCTTTAAATTCTGCCTTTTGATGTTTCTTTATAACTAGCCTTGCTCTTAAAATGTAAATTATGTTGGGAAAGTAACTTGGTTAGCAGTTATCACCAATCTCTGGTCCTTTGTGTAATTGTCAGTGTATCTATAGTGAAGCTGTAGCAGAAAACTAGTGCCCTCTTCTTTGGCACATGTGACTGAGAGTGGGAGATAATGCCTGAAGCCTTTAGCTGAATAGCCATCTGTTTAAAGCTCCTGTTTTTAGATGTAACAACTCATGTCACATCAGTTAGAAGAAGCTCCTGCAGCTGCAGCAGCCTGTTTTGGTTAAATAAATAAACAAAAAGTGTTTCGCTTTCATATTTTATTGCTCTATTCCTAAGACTCCTTTTGGTTGTTGGCTATTTTTCTTTGGTATAAATAGAATTTTAGTTGAGGAAATTGAATTATTTATGGACAAGTGGGGTCAGCTCATCAGTGAATGACGCGAGATTGTTAAATACATTTTTATGCTAATCTCTAAAATAATAAAGGTAAAACTATGTGGGAGGAAACTAATTTTTTTTTCTCAATGCATGCATTCATGTGCCTTGGCACACAGTACTGATGAGAAAGGAATGACATGGATATGATCAAAGATTATGCTCGAGGAGTAGCAGATAGGTATCTGGGAGGTAAGCAAGCCCAAAGCGTTCGAATCTAGCCATAGCTTATGAATCTGTGAGTGGACCTATTTCTTTTTAAATATGTAAAAATTTCTGATAAATATTACATAGGTTTACCCTTGCCACTGCAACTTAAAGTAGTTTCCTTTTTCTCTCAAGATTTTCAATTTTACTTCGTCATTTGATGCCTTCAATGAATGCAAAAAAATCATTGTATTTTTCTCTTGATATTATAGCACTGAAGAATATTACTATCGTGAATTTGGTTACTATAGTAAAGGGTTAGCAATTTGAAGATATTACTGGAAGTTCAGGTTATATTAGGGAATGGTCTATTTCATAAAAATTTTAAAAATTCAGTTTACTTCACCTCTAAGCAAATATTATGTGTGTGATATGTGTATACTTTTTTATTTAGACAAACTTATGATTTTTTTTTTGTATAAGCCCTACCCATGTGCATCTTAAAATTCTTCACCTTATAAATAATGCAATTATTCATGAATTTTTATTATGTAAAGAGTTAATGAATGTCTTCAACTTGATTTTTTTTTTTTCATTAGTAAAGATGATATTGTAGTTAGCTTATTGATTGTAAATATTTCCTTTGGGTATTTTCTCTCATACCTAAACCTTTGTGGGGGTTTCTTTTGCAAGTATTTTGAGTAGTAGTGTTTTTTTATGTTCTTACTATTCGAGAATTCTGAAATGTTGTATTTTGCATTAAAAAGGTCTCGGTTTAAAAGACTTTAATGGCCACTTGAACTTGAATTTTCATCAACTAAAACACTAAGGTGTGGTAAAAGAAATACAGATAAAAATCACTTGACCCAAAAACTACGTAGAGAATTATATATAAAAGTTTATGTTCAAGATAACAAATTGATCACATTATATTGTTTCCATAATGTGGTTATTTGGATGTAAATGAGATTTTATTGGCTCCGAAAAATAATCTCAGTTATTATGTATAGTACTGACTCAGATCTTCTCAAAGCATTGATTAAATGATTTCTGGCTCAGATTGAAACGTGACAATATTGACAAATTTCAAATATTTAGACCCAAAGGTTATATTGAGCATAAAAAGTGGCCCTCACTCTCAATAGACAATGCATGGGTAGAGTTTATATAAATAACCATGCAGCATTACCTGTTCTTGACCCTTTGTACTAACTCATACCCATGTAGATATTTCCATGTAACACGGAAAAGATATTATTTCTCATATGAGACACTCCGTGGACATATGCACTGTCAGTTTTACTCAGAACAGTATTAAGGATGAGTAGGTTACGATGTGTAGTGAGTTAAGGGAAGACTTTTGTTGGGGGGAGTGTTTAAAAGAATGAGCACATTCACTCAGGTTAGAGCACTGCCATTTAATATTCAAGCCACATGTATTTGGTTTGTTACTTAGATGCAGTTTGTTCTGGGTAGCCTTACCTGACACCTCCAATTTGATTAAGCTCTCCCTAGTATGTGTCCCAGTAGCACCTTCTGCTCCTTCCACAGTAGCTTTTGCTTGTTTGTCTTGTAATTGGTTGTTATCTGTCCGTCTCCCCTACAGCTTGTAGGTTCATTTTAAGGGAGAGGCTATATCCTATTCACCATTATTCCTCAGGATTTAGCACCTAGTAGGTAGATATTCAGTAAATATTTATTGACTATAATTGCTGTAGTTTCTGACTGATATTTTTTGGTAATGATAACATTTGTGCTTGTGTCTAATCACAGCACAAAGCATTTGGGGGTTAGTACTGGAAGGTGCTCCAGAGGTGATATGTATTTTCATATTTCCAGGGTTTCAGATTGCCCTCTACTGAGGCCCTACCTGTTGCCCAGAACTGCTTCAGGAGTTGCTGCTGGAGGGAGTTAAGTACAGGTGTATTTTTATCCGTTTTATATTGGGATTAGAAGTAGCCAGCATTCTGCTTTAAAAGTTTGCAAACTAAGGATCTAGTTCAATTTGCTCCTACAGATGAGAGTCAAGATCCCAAGGGGCTAAATGACTGGTTCAGTTTCTTAACAACCAAGGAGTAGTAAGACAGGTAGACCTAGGCTCTCATTGCTTTGCTCTGTGCTGTTCCCTGCTATACCATAATGCTCTGGGGTGACTTGCAGTGCTCGCAAACCTTTTGAAGAATGAGAGTTGGTCACTATTGTGAGGCTTCATGGTTCATTTAATTTGTTTCATGTTGACTAAGTTTGTTGGTTCAGTAGCATTGAAATGTTACAGAAAAGCATAACACTTGAAAAACCCTATTGCTTAAAAATTATTTGTTACTGTTTTTTAATCTATAAGTAAATGAACACTTATTTGGGACTTCTAGATTCCTTTTGTGAAAAATTTAAAATTTTTATCAGTTTCATTATAATGAAATTTGACTTGATATGTTGATGATTTGAATTAAAATGGAATTATGGGAAAACTCAGCTATAAAGATGATATTAACTGTTTCTTAGTTTGTTATTTTTGTTCCTGTGCAAGTAGCAAAGTAATGTTTATGGAGAAGAAATCACAGAGTTTCCATAGGTAGTAGTAATCATCAGGACCACATTAGCTCTTTATTATTTCACACTGATTCTTTTACGTAAAGAACAGGATGTGGCACATTTATAATTCTTTCCTTTGAGACTCAGTTGCTATAAAGTTCAATATTTACTTTCAAAAGCAAGAGAAGTTGCTGTTATGGAATTAATAACATAGGTGCTACACATATGATCTATAAATAACTATATATTTATATGTGTTCGTAAACACAGCACAACATTTTTAATTCTTTCCAGACAGTTAAATATGCCTGTGTATGTTCTTTTAATATTATAGCCTTTTACAGATGTCACTTACAAAACAAGATGTCAATATTGGTGGTTTATTCTTTTTTTCTTTAAATCTCCAAAATTCAATTAAAATACACATTTGAAGTATATAGGAATATGAACTGTAAGTTAAAATGATAAGAAATGAATTATGGGACTTTAAAAAAATTACCTGTTCACTTTCTAAGTGTACTTGTATATGAAAGTAATGAGAGAGGAAATTGTATTTTGGAGTTATATAGACCTTAGTAGATTTAAAGTGGAGTTCATATCCATCCTGCTTGGTTTTCTGTCCACTTGGTTAAAATGTATTCTGGCATTCTCTGGGCAGACAGCCAATACTAAAATAAACGCTTACTATTGAAACAGTTTTTGTAATGTCTACATAAGCTCAATGTCTACATAAGCTCAGAAATTGGGACCTTCATTTGTTGGACATGATGACCTCAGAGCTTCTACTTTGACCCTATTGTATTCAGTGACACAGAAAAGAGAATTCATTTATTTATTTTAAGAAGCTTCTAAATAAATATAATACCGTGGATCTTTAACTCTTACATGTTGCCCTTCTTTAGAAAAATAAAAAAAATAAAGAAAATCCTTTTCTAGTAAGTAATGGTGGTGGGTTTTTTGTTGTAGTTGAAGGAAGGTAGAAATGAGTGTATTTTTTGGATTTTCTAAAGAAATGAGATGTTAAGAACTACCGATTGATGATTGACATAAACCATTTCTTCTTAAATTTCTGGGTTTGTTATAGAATAGAAAAACATTTGAATCCAAATGAACCACTCACTAGCCATGTGATCTTGGAAGTGTTCCTTTAGCTTTCTGTGCCTCAGGGACCTCATCTGTTAAAATGGGTGTATTAATAGTATTTACCTCATAGGATTATAAAAATTAGATAATGAATTTAAAATGACTGGCATAGTAAATGTCCAGTATTTGTTAATCATTATCAGTATTATCAGAAAGCTAGTCATGTGACAGTCCCTCTTGTCATTACACCATTTCATCTCTAATTTATGTCTGCCATTCATTGCTGTTAAATCTTCCTTCGTAGTTGCAAATGTTAAGTCTTTCATGAATACACTCTCTTAAGAGTGCATCATATATGCTTTTTCTCTTCCTTTTAGATTCTCAATAGTTAATACCATGCATTTGTTTAACACTAAATCTAATTTAACTTTATCTATTATTTCTGTGCATGTACACATATAATTGTTATTTATACTTTTGATACTTTGCTACTCATGTGTAAGAGGAAGGTTGGTACTTGGCAACCTGGTCTGCAGTGTGCAGCATCTTTTCCTCAACTTACCACTGACGCTTGACTTGGAATGAACATCACTTCTCTTCCCTCAGAATGTTGAACTTAATTTTGGACTGTTAAAGCTTTTTCTTTGGAATTGGAGGCACTTGACATTTATACTGTGCTGCCTTTAATTCAGTATTCTTTCATTAGTTAATCTGGAGTAAAAAATGGTATCTTAATGGATGTACTCATATATCATGTATAATATATGCTTCAGTGAAAAGTTGTAAGTTATAACTAACTTTTGCTGGAGAATGTTCACCTGATAGTGGAGAGATATTTACTACCTTTCCAAAAATAAAATTCAAGTTGATGAATTTGAACCTTAACAGATTGCTAATAGTAATACACACTTTAAGGATTTCACTTTTTTTTGAGAAATCATGACAGTTGTTTGCAATAATAGAATGAAGAAACAATCTTATAAGTAAAAAGTTTAAGGAAAACCATTTTGGAGTGAACTGTCTGTAGAGACATGGAGATAACTGATGTGCAGTTTTTTCTCTGTTGAAAAAAATATTTGGAGTATAAATTTATATATATAGTAATGGAAATGGTATTTTAATTTCCACTTACTACCTTACTATTTTTATCATAAAATATATATGTAATCTTAAAGGTTTACATGTATAATTACATATCTCTGATCATTTTATTAAAATGAAAGAATGAATATTTGGACCCGAGAATCAATATATTTATGTTTTAGTGCTTCGAAAGACAAAAAAATTCTGTGAATAGAAGCAGTAAAGAATACTTAATATGTCAACAGTTTAAAGTATGATTGCTTTTTGTAAATCTTGGTCATTGTAAGTGTGAACTAGACACTTGTTTAAGATATTGTGTGGCAATATGCTACTCTAACAGTTAAATGAACCCCAACACTACCCACAGTTTTAATAGGCTTGGGTCAAAAGGTTTGTCCTGTTTCAGGCTATGAACATTTTCATGAGCAATTATAGTGACTGAACTGTGGTATGTTTGTTTTATCTATCCTTTTATCCTTTGGCCTTCCTTCATTAAATTTAATTAATTTAAAATAAATATGGGATTTAGAGATATGCAGAGCTGAAATATTTTCCCTCAAAAATATTACTTTTGAAAGTTGAATATGTATTTTCTGTGGTTAGAATTAATTATCTATCTTTTGGTAAATTTTCAAAAGTAAAACTTAAGTGCGTGTATATTTCTATGCTATTGGTACTTTACACATTATTTTATTAAAATAGTACGTCTCTTAAGCTTTATCGGCACAAATTTTCTATTTTTCAGTACAGTAACACTTCAGTTATCTGGAACCCTCAGAAAATGAGTCATTCTAAACAGGTTTCTGGATAAGGTGAGTTTGAGCTCACAACATGGGAGGAATAAATATTTCGCATGGAACTAATTCTAAAAAAATGTAGAATTTTTTTTTTTCATAAATGTATACTGAATAGAATCAGCTTTTAATCAGGTTCCACTTCCCCCCCCCCCCCCCCCCGCATCCTCCAGGGGAATGGGAAGATCACTAGTTTATCATTGTCAGTGCCACTAATTGACAACACTAGAGTTCTAGGTTTAGACTTATGGCAGGTGTAGGGGTCCATTTGAGAGAGTCTATGTAGTTCAGTGATTACCAGTGTGGGCTTCAGAGGCAGAACTCAGGTTCAAATCCCATCTCTCCTGGGTGCTAGCTGTATGACCTTTGGCAAATCACTAAATTTCATTTTCTTCGTTTGCACAGTGGGGAATTAGAGTCATAATACTTCATTGAATTTGAGGATTACATGAGTTAATACATAGAAATCACTGAGCACAGCACTTAGCTCATAGAAAACTCTAAGTATAAGCTGCTGTTAATGTTAACATCATCACTATTTCTGCTACTGCTACAAAACAATGCTCTGGGTAGCTCTGATACTTGTCGTTATGGCTGCTATTATTTAGTTTTCCTTTCACTGACGTTGATATGTGTATGTGTATTGGGTTTTCTGTTTCCTATTTTTAATAGCCCCATTTGTTTCTTTTTATCTAAATGTTGTCCACTTGAGGAAGAACCTGTGAGGCCATGGTGTAAGTAATTCACTGTGCTTATGGGCACATCTTCTAAGCACAAAAGGAAGAATTAAGCTAAATATACTCTGTATATTTAAGTTAGAAAGCTTTTCTGTTTGGTCACAAAATTTCCTGCAGTAAGGGAAACGTGTTAAAATAGAAGCAGATGTCTTCTGCTTCTGGTCTGTTTCTTTCAAGGAGAGAGAAATCATCTGCTTCCTGTGCGGAGGTACCATTGGGATATTGACCATTATTTCTTGTAGGAGAGTGAATCTAACTTGCTTTTGGCCTTCAAGTGTGTACAACTCTTACCTTTAATTCTTTATGATATATGGATAATGACTGATTTTTGTTAATGACATATCAAATTATTGCTATTATAGAAATTGATTGCTTCTGGTTCTCTTATCTGTTACTTATTTGTGATGGTGTAGGGGGCAATGGGGAAAGTGGGAGATTTGTGGTAGCTACTAGTCACAGAGTGCACTCTAGGCATTCTCTTGCTGATGGCACTTTAGCTCCCTCCTTTCTTCGTTCCATTTTGTAGCTTTTATATGCCACCGTAGTCTCTTGGCATATATGGGACTAGAGAAAGGTGATAGATCTTTTCTTCCAGGTACCCTGTATACTCCCACAGCAGTGAGTTCTATATACAGTGAGAAAATAAAATTCTTTAACCAGGTTATTCCTCCTTTTAGCAGGGACATTGATAATAATAGCTAATATATATTAATTTCTATTATGAAAAATTTGAAATATATGAAAAACTAGATACAAATTATACTAAACACCTCATGTACATTTCACCTGTATTTAAAAGTTAATAATGTTTTACCATGTTTGCCTCATCAATATTTTTCTTAAAAATTTTAAAACAAGTCCTGTAAATTATGACATTTCTTATTTAAGTGTACATTTTTTAAAAATAAGGGTATTTTCTTAGATAACCATACTGTATTGTTTGCACATTTCATATAGTTATTGTTCTTAAATTTGGTTTTGAATGTTGGGTCCTTCTCCCCTCCCCGTCTCTTCTCTGTACCATTGGGGTTTTTGAAAAGACTGGGTCCTGTGACTCCAGATTCTTACCCAGGATACTCTTCTGCTTTCTGAGGAACCAGTGCAGGGGAAGTGGCAAGCAGAGGCCAAGAGAGTTAGGAAGCCTCTGAGGTATTGTATAAAATGTAGCTTTCATTCTTTGAGTGGTAGATATGCTGGAAGTTGAAGAAACTTCACCTTCAGACAAAAGTTGACACTTTAATCACCTATTTCTATCCCCCCTCCTCCAAAAAAATACAAAAGAGTATTTTTTTCTTACCTCCTCGTTAGCAGGGTATGAAGATATGGAAACAATAATATAATTAGGCTAGAACACAATTGTACTAAAAATAATTTCAGACTTTGCACAAATTACTTTTTATGTTTCTTTCATTCAGCAGACATTTGCTGAATATTTGTTCTTTTCACAACCCTTTTAGGGCTTTATGAGAACGTTCTGTCCATAGCAAGTGTATAATCCAGTAGCAGAGAGAGAAAACCTCTGTGAAACAAAATATACTTTTGTATAAGATGGAAGCGCAAGTACTAGAAGCCAAGGTAGGTGGAAATGCTTAGGAATTTGCGAAGGGACCACTTCTTATTAAGTATATAGGAGAGTGGGAAGAGTTGAATGGTCCAAATAAAGAGAATTTGGCATTCCGGCATCTTGGGCAAACTGAAGAAGGCAAACAGCAGTACAGACGTGAGAAAGCAAAGGGAATAGAAGTTGAATGTTAATTTATTTGACTATCTTTAGATTTAGGAAATGTCTTTCTAAAAGACCTACATTACCTTTTGCTTCTCTGTCTCTGTGTTTTTGTGCTTTTTGATTTTGATACTTGGGAATGTTAACAGGCATACATTGGTTTGCGTGGTTCCCAGAGTCACTGTAGGCAGAAGGCATCATTTTACTTTCTGACATGATGGTTAATTCTGATTTTCCAAAACTTGCTGTAGATTTGTTTCTACCATTAGGCCTGTTGTAATATGACTTCTTGTTGCCCAGATTCAGCTGCTCAATAAGGGTGCATTGCACCCACATTTTCCTAAAGGCCATATAGTTTCACTGTATTTTATTCCAAAATCAGTGTAACAAAGGAATTCCATTGTATATGTTTATTGTTAAATTTCTGTACTAACCCCTTGCTAATGGAGTCTCTTCATGATACCTTTTAAACTAATTTTCTTTTTTATCGAAGAAGCAATTTAAAGATAGGACGTGAAGAAACCTTTTCACTTAAAGCATTTAACAGTTCTGACATTTCTATAGTAACTTAAGACATCTCTGATCTCTTAACCAATTATATATGAAAATTGACTTCTTCATGAAGACCTCTTTATACACATTTCTTTTGAATAACAATGTTATAACTAAACAATTTTTCTCCCAAGTGATTCTGGTTGCAGCAAGGCTGTTTAAAATGAAATTGAAATTATAGGCCCAGTTTATTCTCTATAACTTTAGTTTTCTCATTTTTAAACATTAAGGTGATATGACAGACCGATGGGGGTGGTGTGGAGGGGGATATAAAGTTGAATGACATTAAAGACTACCGTATATTGGGTCCCCGCTATGGGCCCAGGATGGTACCAGATGCTTTACATATACTAGCTCTAATTTTCAGAACAACTGGTAGTGATATAGATTGCATTTACAAAAGAAGAAACTTGGACTGAGAGAATTAAAGAACTGCCTAAGATTATACAACCAGGAAGTAGCAGATTCAAGTTTCAAATCTAGATCTATTTAATTCCTAAGCTTATATATACTTTTTATTCTTGAGCGTCCATCAGTAAAGCAAGTTTTCACTATCTTCCGAGCTTTAGAGTTCTGCAAACAGTGAACAAGATACAAAATGCCAAATGTAAGAGCAGTGTACTTTAGTTTTGTGGGAGGTTAGAGAAATAATAGGTGATTCTGAGTGTTGGCGAAGCTTATATGGGGAGTAGTTAGTGAAATTTAGCTGAAGAGTAGAGGTGCATTAAAGAAGTATTGAGAGATGAGACCAGGATGGACGCTTGGGCCTGGTTTTGCAAGGTTTGAAATGCCAGCCCGATGAATTGAGGCTTTCTCACCTTACTCATTATAGAAATTTGGTTTACTAAATGATGACAATATCTAGATATTAATAAGAAAACTAGAAATGACCTTATTTTTTGTCTTCTTGGATTTCTTTCCAGGACCTTGTTGTAATGATTTGCGTATGTTGATAAGCTAGCTCTACTGTAAGTGAAGGTAGGATCTGGCCTTAGGCAGACACCAGAGGACTAGACACTTGGTGACTTGTTGCATGTTGTATGAAGTTAATGTTCGGTGACACAGCCTGCATGGTCAGCCAGAAAAAGAGGTTTGGCTTAGGGCCATACTGGTATAGTAGCGATCCCAACGTCAGCTCTGATTCCAGTTAGATCTTTGCAAAGATTTTTGCAGTTAGAGCCATTTTTTTTTTGACAGCTAAATCTCTCCATATGTGCATTTGTTAAATATATGTAGTTAGGTTTTTGGGGGCACAGAGGGGTATATAATCCAATTCAAGGGAAATGGGTGCATCTATTTATGTCACTATTATAGTCAATTTTAAAAATGTAATGATCAGAGGCCAAAATGGAAGAACTGTTATACCCACCCCCTCTCGCTGTCACTCTCAAACCTTCTCCCTTTCTCATCCCTTTTTTCCCCTGTTTCCCCCATCTCCTCAGCCCTTTCTCCTTTGAATAGTATTTTATATCCACTTACTAAATATATTTATTGCCAACTAGTTCCAGGCCCTACAGAGACATATGAAAGGAACGTAACATTTTCCACTCACTCATCTCTTAGCCAAACCATTCTCAATGACGATTTTCTCTGTGCCTTTATTCATATTACCTCTGCTTAGGTCATATCTATTTCCCCATCTCTCTATTTCCTTATTCCAATAATTACCTGTATTTCAAGGTTTGATTAAATATTATTGGAGGATTTAGCATTTATAAACTTCTACAAATACCAGATATTGATCTTTTAAGATGCTCATTTGTTCAATCATAAACCATTTGACTTTTTGGACATAACCTCGGCTTTTCTTTATGAAGCCTCTCTTTGTCAAATGAGAATTAAAAAGTGAGAAAATGGAAGTGTGATTTACAGATAGATTCATAGATGAATCAAACATATTTTTTGATTGTCTAAAACGTGGAATTTTTTTAAGGTTGTCGAGGGTGTATATCTAACAGTAGGACATTGTTGCTGAACTCTGGGCAGCTCCTTCTGATAAGCTTTTAATCTATTGGGTTGTAAGACTTATTGTACATAGCTAACTGTTATTTATGAAAAGATGTGAGAAGTTCTGTAACATAAACGTAATCAAGAATGCCACTTGGAGGGATATGAAGGAAGTTTTATGGAAAACATGACATCGTAGTAGGCAAAGACAGGAACAGGGTATCCTCTTCCAGGTATATGGTACAGTGTATGAACAGATGTATGACTGTACAGGGTATGTTCAAAGTCTCTAAAATGGTGAGTTGTTAGTGGGTGAGAACATAGAAGTGTACCGAGAAAACTAGTAGATAGGGCAAGAAAAAGAACAATTCTAAGACCATTGGACTTAGAGGCAGTGGAAAAGTTTAAACAAGAAAGTGACATGATCAGAGCTGTGTTTTAATAAGGTAACTTGGGAAGTGATGAGAAGAAGGCATCAAAGGCAGTAATAAGGAACAAATTTAGGTGGGAAACTGAAGATGAGTGAAAGCTTTCAGAGTGTGATATTGATTGGATAGATGGAGACTATATCCAGTTCTCTTTCCAGAAAGTACCCTAAATTCCAGTACTTCCCCTTCCTTTTATTCTCCTCTCCTCAAGATAGCAAAATCAAAATAAGCTACTTTTATTATTTTTAAATTCAGAGTGTTTTTTAGCTAGATATGCAGAGTAGGTTAGTGTGCAGACATAAACAAGCAAATGAGATTTTGTTATAGATTGTCAACCTGTCACATCACTTCTTTGCTGATTTTATCTTTAGGTGGTTACTGTATAAAGCGCTTTGCTATTGACAAGAGTTTTTCAGACTTTATTTTCTCTTTTTCATTTTTTGAGCTATGTGTAGTAGTGCTCCTCATTTCGTAGAAGAGAAATATAACCCACATTTATAAAGTTTCACCAGCAATAACATATGTAAATAATTTTACTACATCGTTCCATAAAAATATATTCAGTATATATTTTTTTAAAAAGCAAAATATAATTATAGAGGGGAGAATCGAGTTACAAACACACTGAGAAATTCAAGAAATAGTTGAGTTCCTTTAGCACTTTTTATTTTCTCTCCTGAACTTTCATGTAATTAAACAAATAAATGTGTATGTGTATATATGTATGCATATATATGAATGAATGGAAACAAACGACTTTTAATACTAACTCCTAGTTGCTTGAAAAAATTCATCTTTTAGCAGCATATTTAATAATTTCATGTTATTCAACACTAATAATTTTAATAGGGTAGTTTTTTCGATTAAGGAATCAGTTTTATGTTGCCAGATTTGACAAGTGTAGCAAAGTAAGGTGCTGCTTTTAGCATGTGAAATGGTAACTGATAGCCGGGCTTCAGAAACATGGCCTTTCTTTTGTAATAGGAAAAATGTAATTTTCCTATTACAAATTTTTCCGTTTGTAATAGGAAAAATGAAAAAGCTGTTTTTGATAACTTTTTGATTGACTACCTTGTCTTCTTTTTTGTCAAAACCTGAATATACTGCATTAGCCACTCTTTTTTTTCTGCAGTACAAGCTTCCTAAATAAGTACAGTTTGCATAGTAAATATTTGTTGAATGTTAGTTAAATGGATATATATCTTATTGTCCTGAGGGCTTGGGCCCAGGGGTATAATTCTCTAATATCGCTAGTAATACCTTCTTGTACATAGTAGGCGCAGCATAAATATTTGAGAGATAATTGTCTTTAATAGACAGATGTTTGATACTTTTAGACTATTGCCACTCTTCTTGAGTTGCGGCTAGTTAGAGAATTTTATCAAAATTTAAAGTAATTTTCTTGCTAGCAGATTTTTAAATCTTTTTTGTCACAAATAGGAAAGCACTTTTTCTTATTTGTTGAATTGTTTAGCTATTGCAGTGAATCTGGAACATGCTGTTAAAACTTGTTACTATTGTGTTGGGAATTTTAAAATTTCCCCTTCAGTAGGCTTAGACTAATTGATAAAATACTCTAAGCAGTTACTGAGGAACCACAATATGCCATTTACTTTGAAAACCAAACAGCAGCAGGAGAAAACATAGAATCTCAGGACTGATTGGGAAGTTTAAAGATGAGCTAGGCCAAGCATCCAGTTGCCCTGGGACTCGGCTCCAGATAATCCATCCTAAGTTGCCCTCATCCTGTGATAGGAAATCTTTATATGACACTGTGGTGTCTGTTTTTTAAAGGATACATAGTGATGTGCATAGAGGTTAAGTGTTGGGATTTCTTGTATGAGACAGGTATTAATTTGTTCATCTGTAGGACATGATGTTGATAAGCCAATTTTACTTAAATGGCCATATGAACATAATGGGCTCATGACATGAAGTTAGTGCACTGACAAAAGTGTATGACAGCAGAGATGTGCCCTGCAATGCTGTTTTGTTAGACACGCAGGTACATGTAATTACCTTCATAAGTATAATGGGATGAATTAAGTGGCACAGCTACTGGGCAGAAGCACTGCAACGATGCTGAGGAGTGCAGCTTGAAGCAGTGTAGCATCGATGTTGATTATTAGATAGCAAATAATTAAATCCCTTAGATATATTAGCATACAGCAGCCAGACCCCTTATGTGTACAGACTACCACAATCTTTTATGGAACATTTACTCGCTGCTGGAGATCTTTTTAAGGTACCTCTAGATAGTATCTCAGTTAATCCTTAAAAGTCTCTCCATGAAGTAGTCAGAGCTATAGAGGGTGAAAAGTACAGGAGGTGAGCTATTAGTTATATTTAGCCAAATTGATTAACTATTAACATGGGGAATTTATATTGACAATGCTTTGAGCAAAAATTCCATGTTTCTGGGTAGGGTCTCTCATTAAAGGATTTTCGTGTGTGCAGGGGCGGGGGAAATAGTTTTGGGATAACGATTGTCAGACCAAACTCAGTGTTGGAATCACCCAGAATTTCAGAAAAGGAATCTAAAATCACTCTTGGTGTTGGACTGTTGGGAGCTGAGTTCGTTGGGACAGTAGAGGGCAGGCGATGAGGGGGATTTTCAGGAATACTTGAGCACCTACTTTGCTTTCTCACCGTAGATGAGGATGTGGCCTTGTTGATTCTAAGTTTGATTTAAGAATCAGGAAAGTTTATTGTCAAACATTCCTTTAAATGGAATCATGGTGTGAGTACTTCCAAATGGTGAGTTAAACCTTTGGGACATGGAGTAGCAAGAATTTCTCAGCTCAGTCAGGACCCTTCCGTGTGTGTGGCATATGGAACCCAGGGGCGAAGGAAAAGCCAAGCAAAGATAAGCTGCATGTGTGCCTATTCTGTGGCTCTGTGTAGCCACCTGGCTTTTATTAAGTTCTGTAGCATTGGCTAAATAATTGGGAATTTGAAGGAGGTGTATGTATGTGTGTGGTCTCTTTTAGCCAATTCTGTTTTTGTAAAGGTACAAATTGCTATGATTTTCTTTTTGCTTGGGAATAGGTTTTGTATACTCATCTTACATGGTTTAGTATTTGTAACTGTAATGTATCCCATTTATGAACATGAAAAACTCATGTTCAGGGTCCAGCCTTTTCTGGAGACATGAAGAACAGAAAGTATTCTTGGTCACTTTTCTTTTCTTGCCTTGCCCTGTAGTTTATTTGCTTGTTTTCATAGCAATATATAGCAAACATGGTGGTTTTATCACTTAGACCATAAAAATCAATTAATTGAAACATTTTAGAAGAAAGGGGTCCTAGAGAAGAATAATAGAGGTGAGTCAACTCTAAGTGGAAGTGTAAATTAAGGTAATATCAGCTATCATGGACAAGCTGGGACCTAACTGATATATTTAACATTGTTTCCTGTAGGAGAACAAAGTTTTCAATTCCAAGGAAGTGATTTACAAATAAAAGTTTGGAACACAACCCATTTGTAATTGAGATCTTTCTAAGCCAACATTCAAAAAGCAAGGATGTGTGTAAATTTCCATGACCCTGGTGATCATTGTTTTTTTTTTTATTTGACTTGTGACCAAGAAATAATTTTGTGGTGTATTTCATTTGTTATGTGTGTTAAATGTAGCATAATAATTTTATGTGTAAATCGATGTGGCAGAGTAGCACATGGACTCATTTAGTTTGACGCCAGGGGAGGAAAAAAAATATTCAGCATTGGTTAAATTCTGAAATTTCTCTTCATGTTCTGTTCCCCCACCCCAACAATAACAAGAACAAAACAATACAAAGCAAAACAAAAACAAGAACCTTTTCCAAGCAATTTTGTAATTTTTTCTTTGGAACATGTACAAGTAAGTGTGCAATGTGGAAAAAAAGTTTTTGCCACATTTTATAATTAAGAAGTAACAGTGATGGCTTTTTTACATATGTGTTTCGTTTAGATGCTTTCTAAGTCACTTTTTAGGAGGTTAATCATAACACTGATCATCCTGACAAAAGACATTTGAAAATTTTAGAGGCGTACTCTATTTTCAAAGTTTCTTGAGGTTCTTTGATATGTCCATCTCTTGCCCAAATGTTTATTCTACAGTATGTAAACAGTATAGAAAATAGACTGAATCTGGGCATTTCGTAATCAGTGGTTAGCTACTGATGTAGTTCAGAATTAAGCAATCAACACCGATTATAGAGTCATTTGGCGGAGAGCAAACCTGTAATTCTTTTTCTCCCTGAAACCAGCAGAGCCTGAACCCACAAAACTTGTCACTAGATAAGAAAAAATAGAACAGGCAACTTTGAATTCACCTGTTTGCTTTGAGTATAAAAGAGAGCTTGATTGCTTGCAAATTAGAAAGACACTGTAAAAATAGTTCTTATTTTTAAAACATATAATTCTTATATATTATGATGGCCAGTGTAACACATTTGACTTAAATTCACATTGCTTGAAAATGTATATATCGTAAAAGTGTCATTTTATTTTTATACCTAAACACACATATGGATTGTGCATACTTGAACGAAAAAAGTGTTAAATCAACAGGGTAGTCTTGAACTTTGAATGTAATCTTTTGTCTTGAGTTAGAAACAGCTATAAAACTATTGCTATTTGCTTGTTTGATAATAGGAGTCATTTACTGACACATATCTGACTGCCACTACTTACCAGACACTGGGAATAAAACAGTGAAGAAAATATACTAACATCTTGGTTGTTTTGGATTTTAAGTTCTAGGAGGGGAGATAGTAAGAAGTAAACACATAAAACTAAGTATGTCAGATGCTGATTTAGTGTCATGGAGAAAAATGAAGCAGTGAAATTTGGTTGCTATTTTCAAAAGAGTGGTCATAGAGAGCCTCATTGATTAAGATGGAAAAAACTGTGTGGATAGATATCTGTCAGGAGAGCATACCAGGAAGCGAAAACAGCAAATGCAAAGGCCCTTGAGGTGGAGAGTGCTTATTGACCATGATGATGGACTAGGATGTCTGGAGTGGAGTGAGTGCGGGGGAAGTGAGTTGAGTGAGGGTGAAGCTGGGGTAGAGTGTTTGGGAGGACAGTTCACAAAGGGTGTTGAAGACAGAGTAGAACCTTTCTCTGAGTTGGGAAGGCATTGGAGGGCTCTGAGCAAAGGAATGGGGTGACTTACCTTTTTTAAAGGATCCCTCTAGCTACTGTGTGATGAGTAGACTCGGTTGGGCGTGGGAAGAGGCAGGAAGGCCCAGAGCAGGGGAGCTGTTGTAAAGATCATGTAACCCTGGTGGTGGCTTGGGTTGTGGTGGGAACGGTGAGGATGGTGAGAAGTGGTCATATTTTGGGTGGAAGCTGGCAGTTTGGATGTGGTATGTGAGAGAGCAAATATAAAGCAAAAATTTGAATACATTTATAGAAATTGCCAGTACTTTTTGATATTGCTCACTTATTATAGAAATAATTTGGAAAATCTGGATACAAAGAGATAATATTATTTTTATGTTTTGATATTATATTTTCAGTTCCATTTGCACATTTTTTATGTGAGGCTATTTGTATAACCCCATTTATGAATCAGATTTCTATACAAGGGTATATTAAAAAATCAATTTCAAGATTATAATGCAGTGTACTGCTGCTGCCACCTAATGTTTATAGCCTTTCATTTATATAATTACACTAACTGGTTATGCATAGCTTTAATATTGGTTTGAAACAGAATGCTAACAGATTAATTGAGGCTTATTTAATTGTCTTCATAGTAGGTTTCTGGTATGGATATTGAATATAATAATTGAATTGTCTAGAAATAAGGTTGTAGATTGAAGATTAATTTTAATGGCATCTTGATCTCTGTATTGAATTCAGTTCAACAAATATTTATTTGTTGTGCTCAGCCCTGTCAGTCTCTCTGCCCTCATGTTTATTATGGTCTAATGAGCAAGGTAAAAGGCAAGGTAAAAAAAAGTAAGCAAATAATGAAATAATTAGCAGTTGAAAGAAATAAACAGGACAACAGATACAGACCCTATAGATAAGGAACTTAGAGTCAACAAGGAAGATAAACATTTAGAAAGTAATTAGATCGAAATGTGACTACTGTATCTTTTAGCGCCCCCACCCCCCTACTTTTTTTGCTGCGTATGAATAATACTAGTTAGAAACCTACCTGAAATAACTTAAGATGTTGCAGAAATAGTGTTAGTACTATGATAGTTTCCAAGTCAGTGCTGAATCGGTTCTTTGCTGCTGCAGATTTAATTTATCGATGACCATTTGTTATTGAAGATTATAGTTTCATACCAGTTTCAGTAACTGACTGCTTTTTTGGGTTCTTTTTGTGATTAGACAAAGAAGTGGTGGCTTGCTACCTTCAACATGCCCTTCTCCAGGTACCTGCTATATTATACTTCAAAGATAGTAATATTTAATGAAGACGAAATGATTTTTATTAAGCTATAAGACTTCCTCATTTGTTAATGTAAAACTAGAGCTCTAAAGATGTTGCTAGAAGAAATAAGAACACCATTAATGAACCCCGGGGATAGATTTAACATATACTTAATGACTGTTTAGTGTGTCCCAGGGAATGTTCTCGGTATTGGGAGATAGCCTTCAAACAAAGCAAGCAAATCTTTGCCTTCACTAAGCTTACATTCTAGTGGGTCATGGGGTGAGGAGACAGGCAAAATCCACACATAAATATATGGTATGTCAAATGGTGGTAAATGCTCTGGAGGGAAATAAAGTAGGATAAGGACGATAGAGCATTCTAGAAAAGGGGAAGGAGTGTGCTTCTTTGCTCATTTCATGTAAGTTTTACTTTTCATGAAAATTTTGTTCCTAGGTGAGTTATAAAAATTGTTTTAAAGGTCCTGTCTGCCCTGGAAACTGGAACAGTTCGTATCCATCTAGTAAATACTCAGCAAGCATATTTCCTTGTGCTAGGTACTATATGAAATAAAAGAATAAAAAACATGTTCTCTACCCATAAGGAGTTTTAAGTCAGATTGAGAAGATATTAAACAGAATAACATTTTATGGTAACTGTAGAAGTCATTTATCTTTTTTTCTTAGAAAAAGGTAAGCATAACAACATTTTAGCTTTGACTTTAGATGACAGACTATGTCACTTATGAACTGGGACTCCTTGGTGGAATAATAATACTGACCCCTGAAAAGCAGTATATTCTGTGGAGATTGTGATATTCTTTAAAAGAATACATTGGGATGCATCATTTTCTGCTATACCTACCAAGTTTTCATTACTCATCATTGAATCACTTTGTAATTTGTCTTTTAGTTTATACAATCACTAATATGTAGGGCACTATGTAAAGTTCCCTTTCTTTAAACCTTGAAATATTGGCATAGTTAATATTTGAGAAACATGCTCTGTGATGTTTTTGGTTTGATGTGCCTTTGGTTAGCAGTGTGAAGGCGCAGCATACCATTGCCTTTTCTTTCTCTCTCTCTCTCTTTCTTCTTTCTTTTCATTCATTCATTCATTCATTCATTCATTCATTCAAGCAAGCCCAGTGTCTTATCTATAGCCCAGTCTTTTCTTGACCCCTTTGTTACAACTAAGGTGGTAATCATTGTGGATTAAGAGAATCCAGAAATATTCTTCAACTGTATTAAGCTTTTTGTGGTGCCCTCCATTAACCAAGTGTGTTAATTGCTCTGAATTTCAGGAGCTACTAGTAAAATAGGCATTTAAGGGTGGTTAGATTTGAAAACAGGATTTTTTTCCTATTTTTCTTAGATACTAAATAAAACATCTGAAAGCAGAGATTTTAGTTATCTTAAAACACCTGTAGTACCTTAGAATCATTGGTTAAACAAAACAACAAAAAATGCTTCAGAATAAAGCTATCATACCTTTCACTACCAGCTAGTAACCTTTGCTTAGGATTTTCTGGTAGGTCACCGTATGGCAGATATTTTTTAAGGAATTATGACTTGCCCAAGGTCAGACATGTGTTAATTGAGCTTTCCTAGATTTATCCTGATGTCTACAGACAAATGTCTGGTATGAGAAGACAGCACCCACTCACCACCCACCTCACTGAATCATAAAACTCTAAAGCTAGATGGAACCAGTAAAAAGAAGCTGTAGCTTTGGGAGCATTCCAGCTTGGCCTCTGCTTCTCTTGCAGAATAGAGCATTGAGAGAAAATTCCAGGGACCACCCAAGAGGTCTTCGGTTCTTTCACTTTCTTTATAGTCTTTTCCTTTCCAGCCATGTTATTACCATTCTGTTCTCTATCCTGTGCTCCAATTTGTATCCCTAACAACAGCAACAAACTCTGATATTTAAAAAAATATCCTTGAACACCATGGAAATTATCATTGTTTTCTAAATCTAGGCTGTAAATACTTATATAGTATGGACTGTATTTTATAAAACTTACTTTGTGGAATAGCTAAAACTTTTCAGATGTTAACAACTATAAAATTTAAATAATGGCTTATTTTCATTTATGTCAATATAAAAGTGTGGCCAACATTAAGCTCTTAACTGGTTTGCAAGGTGTAATACCATATTCTCTAGACAGAGAAGAGCTATATGAGAATGTCCATATTCTAAAAAAAATATAATCTGGATGAAGGCAGAAAAGCATTGCATGCAGTGGGTTTTTCAATCTTTAATGTATACAATGAGAATATACTTCAAAAGCTTGTTAATAGATTCTCAAGCCCATCTCCTTTAGATTTTAATATAATTTGGGATACCCAAGAATTTCTAACTTTCACACCCCACTGTGATTCTGATAAAGAGTTTTCAAAGGCCCATGCTTTGATTAACACTAATGTTACAAACAGACCAAGGATTTTTGAATATCTAGCTCATTTGTTAGCTTTGTGGCCTTGAGAAAATTAATAAAAGCCTGTCACCTCAATTTCCATATCGGTAAAATGGAGATTATTATGGAGAGTGAATTTTGTGCTGGAACATAAATTATTACTAGGTGAATGATAGCTGCTGCCATTGTTGTCATCATCGTCGCATCCCCACTGCCACCACCACTGTCATCTCATCATCAGCCATCTTACTGACAAGAAGGCACAAAATGGCTAACAGTGTCAGGCAGCCTGCCCAGAAATAGCATAGACAGTATCTGAGAGTTTAGAAGTTCTTAAAGGAATTTGGGCCTTGAATGGTTTGAGATGTTCACATAGAGAGATGGTACTCGAATTAGACTTTGAAGAGTGAAAAAGATTTCGCCAAGTAAAGACAAAGTTGAAAGGAGAAGTCTATTCCTTAAAATATGGAATTGTTGCAAAATAACTTCCTTTTGGTTATTTACCTCAGTTATCTTCTGTTTTTTTGTTTTTGCAAATTTGAAATAATTGACATAGATCAGTTGGGATCTTAAGTTTACTCAGGAAAATAATATGTTGATGAAAGTGTACATGTAATGTGTTATACGGTATTATGTTGTGAAAGTCACCAGTTTATATTTACTGTTGTTAATGAAAGGATTTTATTATATAAACATTTTAGAAACTTGAACACTACCAATTTGGAATAAATGCCATATGCTAATAGCATAAATAATTATAATAAAACTGAAAGAATTTTGTAGGTTAAATATAACTTTCAAAACTATATAACCAATGAAAATACATATTTAGAACATGATATTCTACCTGATATTCACTTAAATGTATTCACAACATGATATTCTACCTGATATTCACTTAAACGTAACTTTCTGCACATAGCAAGAATTCGGTGCTGTCTGCTTTGAAACAGATCTGTTTAATTTTGGCTTGCCTGTTCTGCTATGGATGGTGTGTGTGACTCAGTTCTTCCACCATTTTCTCCTGTTTCAACTGCTGTAAAACTTTCCTTTGCACAGCTTACTGTAGCTTCATTTGGCCCTCATTTGGTGTGAATTTATAATATATATACTTAGCCTTTCTTGGGGGAAACACACATATCAGTGCATGCACACTGAAACCATGTGGAAGCATTCAGTTATGAGGTCATTCCGATAAACCTAAATAAGCTTTAATTTTAAAAGATTACTTAATTTTGTAAAAATACAGAATAAATATCTCGTGGAGGGCTTAAGGATTTTCTAGAGACCCAATTTGAGAAACACTGAGTCTTTGCTTGGTAGATCTAAAGGAACTGTAGCCTTTGGTTCAGTTTTCTCATTAAAAACATCATGAAACACATAGCAGCCAAAGGGATCTATGAAAAACTGTCTTACTTAAAGCGTTATAGTGGCTTTCTTGTATAGTGAGAATAATTTCTAAGTAACTCATCAAGGCGTACAAAACTCTGCATCACCCAGCTTTTGCCATCTGATTGTGTTATATCTTCAGGTTCCTTCCTGCTTCAAGGACTTGTACTTGCTGTTTTCCCCTTTGGACAACTTTTCCCTCACATCCTCATGAGCCTGGCTGTTTGATAGCATTAGGCCACAGAACAAATGCTGCCTCCTTGTAGTGGTCTTCCCATTATCACTTGTTCCAAGAACCTGCTTGCTGTGTAACAAACCACCCAAAACTTGGTGGTGTGAATGACAGCCATTTTATTATGCTCACAGATTTTTAGGTCAAGAGTTTAGAGAGGGCATAGTAAATATGATTTATCTCTGCACCATGATTTCTGAAGCCTCAGCTGGGAGAACTAGGACAGTTGGATGACTGAATGCTAGAATCATCTGGAGGCTTTTTTACTCCTCTGACTACAGGGCTGGGATGACCTGAGGGCTGGGCTCAGCTGGAATTGCTGAGTGGAGTCCCTCCAAGTAGCTTTTCCTTGTTGCTTGGGCTTCCTTTCAGTATAGTGGCCTCAGGGTGGTCAGACTTAATAAATGAGGACTTCTAGAGCAGATGTTCCACTGAATAAGGTGGAAGCTGTGGGACTGTTTTTTAACCCAGTCTTAGAGATTACAAAACTTCACTTTCACCCTAAGCATTGGTTAAAGCAATCACAATTTCTCCTAGCCTCAAGAGGAAGAGATAGATACATTCAACCTCTAAATGGGAGGAGTGTAATAAAATTTAGTCATGTTTTAAAACTGCCATATCATGTTATATAAAGTAGCATCACAATCCTACCTCCGTTGATCTTCATAGCAATGATTTTATTGTATTCATAGCATTTAACATGGATTAGAATAATTTTAGAATATAAAATTATTTTTTATCTGTTTCAGTTAAAATGAAAGTTTTATGAAAATAAGGACTCATTTTCTTCATGGTTCAATTTTTAGCCTTAGGTTAGTGCCTAGCACATCGTAGGTACTCAATAAATACATGAATTAAAAGCCACATACCCAGTTTACGTTACAGCTGAGATCATCCTGTATCCTTATTATATCATAATATTTCTCATAAAAGTTTCCTAAATTAACTATTTCATTTCACTGCATATATCTGTCAATATTACCACTTCTACCTTAATGATTTATCACCTAATTATAAATTATCCAGATTATGTAATAGTAAAACTAGTGTGAAATACTATAATGGTTTTGGTTTTGTTAATGAGGTACCGAATCTGCTCTACCTGTGACAGTGGTTGCACTGGGTACATAATTTAGTGGCAAAAAAGCCAGCAATTTTATTATGTGCATGGTCTCTGCGCAGAACTTTGGACACAGCAGCAGGGAGGGACTCCCAGTTTGTGCTCTGGGATGTTTGCAGGCTCTTCTGGAAGGACTCCAGAAATGGAAATGACTCTATAACTAGGGCCTGATAGCCTCTGGAGGTGCCTTTACTCACACGGCTGGTGGTCGATGCTGCCTGTTGGCTGGGACCTCGGCTCAGTCTGTCAACCCGAGCAACCACATGTGGCATCTCCATGTGGATTTGGTTACCTCACAGTCCAGCAGTTAGATTCCAAAAATGAGACTTCCAAGAGGCAGGACGTGGAGTCTGTCAGTATCGGAAGCTTTGAACCTGGAGACTGGCATAGTGTCACCTTGGCCAAATGTTGTTTGTTGAGATCCCAAAGAGCCACCGAGATTCAAGGGGAGGTGAGGGAGGGAACACAGACCCTACCACTTGAGAGGAAGAGTGACAATGTCATAATGTAAAAAGGTCATGTAAGATGGGATATGTTGTGGTAGCCATCTTTAGAAAATATTTTGACTGTGTCAGACTGGCTGATCTATGCCCTTGAGGACCTGTCTGTCTTTATACAGAGGCCTTGGGTTAGTCACCATGTTTCTGGAGCCTACTGAGGCCAGGTTTTGAGCAGAAGACAAGCTGTAGTATCAGGCTGATCTACAGTCCTGCTGGTCTTAGCTCTTTTCCATGCATAAGCAGTTCCCAGACTGTTAGGAATTCCTCTTTCTTCTCTAGCTGAGATTGACTTGTGCATTAGGAGTCCTACAGGCCTGACGAGAGGGAGAGGCTCAGTTTTGGACTCTAGGTAGGCAGCGTCGACTGATAGGGCAAGTATTGCAGGGTAAAGTGTTGTGTTTTATGGATGCACCTTGGGAATTTGAAAATAAAGGTTATTTATGTAGCAAAGAAGAGAGGGAAGTAGAACAACTGTGGGGCCTCCTAGAAATTGATTCTGGTTTTCTTCATGTGTGCTAATGGCCTCTATTAGTTGGGGGGACATTTTGCCCCTTGACTCGTATTCCTTCTATCTATCAGATTACCAAGGACTCTTCTCTTTATGTCCATGTAAACCAGATTTACTCATGGGTTTCGAGAATTTCTAGTTTTTCTAAAGAAAAACTTCGTACTGTGCAGCAGGTAATGTTGAATTCATTTTTCTCAATTAGTTTATTCCTTGTCCTCCTGTCTTTTCATCCACCTTGTAGCTCAGGATTGACAAGTAGTGAAATTGTAGAAAGAGCAGGCAGAAAGAAAGGAGAAAGAGAACCACATTTCCATGTACAAATAGCATCCTCGATTTGACTATAAGACATTTACTCCAAGTACTAATATTGTGTCTATCCTAAAACAATATTTTAGAAGAGATTTTGTGCTTTGTGTTAGAGTTTTGTAAAAATGACATGCTGATCCTCTTCCCAATAACGTGAGTAAATTTGGCAGATGTGCGAGTAAGATAACATGGCTGTAATTTGGTGCCACTATTTCTAAAATGTGATTGTCATTGAGATTTTGAGTGTATACACATGCACACTTATATGTATATATATAAATATGAAGAATTTTTAAAAACCAGAACGTAAAACCTAGAGAGTTTCATCTCAAAGCATCGTTCAAGTTGACAGTTTTGTAAATCACTGCCCAGCATAATGCAGTTTATTTGATGAGGACTTATGAAGGAAGTATTATCAGTATCATTTGTTCACACCGTTGTAGCAAAAATATGAATTTTTTTTTCTTTTGCAGAGAATTAAGTATGCATCTTATGTTAACGGAAGTTGCCTTTTGAATTCTGAATCTTTTAGATGGCCTTTCCTCTTTTTAGTAATATTTGCTTAGCTGGTCCACATTGTATAGATTATGTTTGATTATTTTGTGTATAATTTCCATAAATAGTTACTCCCTTTTCCTTATATTGTCTCCTTCTCCTCCAAAATAAACATTAGAATTGGAGGAATGCAATTCTAAATTATCTTCCCCAGTGGTTTTCAACTGGGGGTGTAGGGAGTGTGTGTGTGTGTAGGGGGGCAGGTAGGGGTGGTAGAGGGAGAAGAAGTATATCCCCCAGGGGACATTTGGCAGTGTTTGGGTACATTTTTTGGTTGTCACCACTGGGGGTAGGATGCTGTTGGCATCTAATGTGTAGGCCAGAGATGCTGCCAAAACATCGTATAATAAAATAACAGATTTATTTGACCCAAAATGTCAGTGTTCCCAAGTTGTGAAACCTGAAAACCAAGGCCACAATTGATACTTTTATTGTACCTGGATATTTCTGGTTTGTCTGGTTAGGAAACTCTAATAAGACCTCTGAGCAGTGTATATTTTTTCATGTGTTTTTAAGTGGAAAAATGCTACTTTAAATGTAAGCTATATTTGTTCTTTCCTGTTTTTTTTTTTTAATTTAGTTCTTAGCATGCCCAGTTTTTAATTCTGTTTTTTTTTTAAGTGGCATAGATATTTGCAGAGAGCTTACATTGTACAATAATCCACATATATTCAACACCTACAGACTGTCAAAGGACTGCATGTAGCTAGTTACCGAATGCCAAGATCGCTTGCATTGTCTGTTGTAGGACTTCTGTAGTCACTAAATTATCAGTCCCCATACAGTACATCACAGGAAGTTGGCAGATACGATGATCCATCTGTTATCACACCCATCAAGTGCATTGGCTCAGAGGGAAGCTGCTGCAGATTGGAGCTCAGTGTGTGAGAGGAGTAGTGAGATTCCAAGATGCTTATCATTCTTTCCAGAAAGTCCTTTCTGGCCTTTCGATGAGATTGACTTGCTCATTTCTAAAACTTGACTTTCAGTTTATGCTATCATTTTCTTTTCATTAATATTTTCAGAAAAACTGGATATGTTATCAAAGATACTTATTTTTCTGAGTATGAGGTTTCAGAATATCATCTCTCCTCCTGAAGGAAATTCCTGGTCAGATTGTCATAGGAAATGAGCAATGGAAAATTGAAACTGCACAATCTGGAGAGTTTTATTTTAAAAATAGTTGTTCTTAACCTGAACTATAGTAAAGCAAGTATAAAACATTTTTGTGTTATACCAATGTGGCCAAGAGTTTTTAGTTTGTTTGTTTGTTTTTTCTTTTTTCTAAAACTTGTACAAGTGTGATCACCTTCAAAGAAGGAGATTGTGATTTTCATAGTTTATAAGAAATGCTTAGGGAGTTGCTTGTTGAACATAAGAAACCTGTTTGTTCCCTGGAAAGTCATAGATATTTAATGATACCAGGATCACTTATAGTCTCTGAGATCTTTTAGACAAAAGCATTGATGCTGAGCTCAATAGTGCTTTGAAGTTTTGGCAACTACCCTGGAGGTAAATGGGCATGTGCTGATGCTTCCTATCTTATGAATAGTCTTATTTATACAGAGTTCCTCCTTTGGCAAGGCATAATGTCTGTTTTGAGGATGAAAAATTCCACTTCCAAATTACTGTCTGTGTATTATATGTCTTTGACTTAAGTTCACCTTCAAAAGGGCGAAATGGTTAAAGAAAAAATTAAATGAGACAGTGTATGACTAACTGAAAGTTAGAAGGGGCCTTGCTTTTTCCAGACTGAAGGATACAAAATGAATATGGTTAGTGAATAGTTGTGTGGTCAATTTTAAAAAGCCATTGTGTTTCTTTTTCTTCTCTGTTTACCTTCATATTTAAACATCACTGATGAAAATGGGATCTTTAGTAATCTAGCTCAGAGTATAATATTTGGGTTATCCTCAGATAGATAAAATACATCTTTTAAATATTGTCCTTCAGATTGAAAATTTATCATAGATTCTCAGATATCTGTTATGCTTGATTTAAAAATTAATTCAGTTTTAAAATTTATTGAGAAAGAATCACAAAAATTGAATGTCCATGAATAAGCCAGAGATAGTTGAAAGTAATGATATTGAAGCTGATTTTGCAGGAAGAAAATCATATAAAACTTACACAGAAATGATCCTACATTATTTTTCTACAATGTTTTGCATGTTTCCTCTGCCGCCCCTCAGTCTCCAAAGAAAAATAAAAGGTTCCCATGGGCCTTTGTAGATGTGGCTTCAGATAACTGCAGAGGGACTTTTGGCTCTCTGTGTACCTAATAGAAGGGAATAAGTAACACATTATATATCTCATTATTTGTTCACATACAGTATATCAATATAAATATGAATTTAACAATGTAATATCATTCCATAATTATGTAACTTATTTTGTTATTCTAGATTTGATGAACATGACTGATAGTCATTAGAAATTGGAGGATATTTTTAATTTAAAGCAGTGACAAAGCCTCATCAATAATAACAATAGCCTATGGAATGGATTACTAGAATCAGTTTTGCTTAGGAAAGAGGAAGGGTTAATAATTCTATTTTTAAATGTTGCTTCTTGGGATAGAAGTTTTATAATTTAGAATTCTTGGATTTTAACAAGCAAAACTCATAGGAGGCTCACTTCATAATAGTAACTGCTTTAAATTGTGATAGTTTATTATTATTGTAAAGCATTTTAATTTAATATAATTTTCTTGATTTTCCTCTTGAATCTTTCTCATTAGTCATTCTAATCCTACTAATTATCATAGGTTCAAATAAGATCTTATTTCATCACATTTATACTTGTTTCTATAGAAATGTTTTTGTGCTTTAATTATGACCCTTTTTGGTTTCTGTGGAAACAATATAAAATCGCAACTCTGAGACTATACAACTTTTCTTAAATCATCAGTAGGAAAAAAAGCTAAGTCTTTTCTCGAAGTGTCTCTTTTGCTGTTTTGCATAGTGTTAGAATTCTTAGTCTCATACTGTATCTTGCCACCATGTCATGTGTAATTACCTTATCTGAAAATTTGAGTTATTTTGTCTTTGGGCAGTAGATTGCCTTTTGCTCCACTTTGAATGTTTTCTTTTTCTTTTTCTTTCTTTCTTTCTTTCTTTTTTTTTTTGTGGAAGGTTCTGTGCAGCATAGTAAACACAAAAGTATTATCATTCTTTTTGTTCATATGGAAGTGGCATTCCTCCATGTAGGTGAAAAGACAATTAAATTAATCATTTCATATAGTCACGTGCTTTAAAGCAATTGATGAGAAAGTGAGTGACTGCGAAAGGGCTACTTTAGATAAGAAGGGGTTAGTTAGGGAAAGCCTCTGGGAGAAGATGACATTTGAGTTGACACCTGAGAATAAGCCAGTGAGACACAGAGGAAAGTAAGGGCAAAAGCCTTGAGCTCACTTTGTTGGAGAAATAGACATAAGACCGATGCTATTGAAACTGGTAAACTGGTGGGAAATGGAAGAGATAGCTAGAGATGAGATCAGGTGGGACCTTGTAGGCCATGGTAAGTAGTGTAAATAGGTTATTGATGCCATATGAAGCCATTGGAGTAGGGTTTTAAGAAGAAGAATGCTGTGGTTTGATTTAATGATCTTAAGATTTAAGATCATTACTTTGTCTCTCTTGGAGAATGGACTTAAGGAGTCTTGCGTGAAAGCAGTGAAAACAGTTAAAAGCTTTTGCTTCTTGATAAAGCAGGATTGTAAAAGAAACTTAAGGATATCTATACTTTACGGAGTGTTAGTGTATCTTCTGTCCAAACAACTGTTTCATGTTTACTGCATTTCTTCTTTAGGCTATTTTCTTTATTATCTGATGAACATTTGAATTGCTAAGTCATCTTTGGGGTAATATTCCCTTTGAATATATACATATTTTAGTTAGGGTATCCATTCTTGTTTTAAGGACTATATACAGGTACTTAGATTTAAAATGAAGTATAAAGTGTTTTGGTTAAAATTCATAGCAATTATAAATTTTGTTTAGTCCATTATAATTCATATTTGAAAATGAACCTTAAAAGTTGTGTTCATATTGTATGTACAACTGAACTTTTAATCTCATATTTATTCCATATGTATTTTTTTGTTTTTGAACTATAGTTGAAAACAAGCTTCAAAATTGTGAGCTATAATGTAGAAATGCCATAAAATAAATCAATTGTTCAACAGCCATCTAGTATATAGCCCCCAAGAAATAAACGGGTACTGTAGAAGCCTCCTGAGTGCCCCATTCACTAACAAAACTCTTCTTTTCCCTTAATTGGTAAACGCTAATTAAACTTTTAAATGCTATACTTTATAATAGCTAGTTATGAAACTGTGGGAAGGAGTATCCACATGGGCCAGTAGCAGTTGACAAAGCAAGTCAACATTAATACCGTTGTATTCCCAAAGGCCACTTATAAGTTAATTATTTGGAAAGTACGTATTTTTTTTCTTAGGAAAAACTTATTCTAACTTGTGGATAAATTCTAAGGCTAGCCTCTAAAAAACTGATTTACCATATAATGCTTAACTTCACTGTTGGTTTAGGTTCTGGGTTTTGTGATGAGAATGAGTGGATTGGCTAGGACTTGTGTAAATATTTGAATTCCTCACAATCTATCTTGGAAGGCTTTCCCGCATTCTAGTGCACCTCATTAGAATCATGCAATTTGAGGGCTGGAAAGAATCTCTAAGAAAGTAGAGACAACTACTGAAGAAGCAACAGAACCAGAGAAATGTTCATGGTGCGGAGTGACCCAGGATGTTGGGTTTCTGGTCCTGTTTACTCCTGTTCCTTTTCTAATTGTTTGTAAATGCTGTCCTCTTTGCAAACACTTTGATTTATTTACGTTTTCAAATGAACTCTCTTTAGAAATCTATTATTTATAATGGATAAAGGTATATATGATTAAAACTACAGCGATAGTAATTAAGATGTAGAGATGGAAAGGGCCAGAGACTTGATGGGGACTCTTCCATAAGACTACACACCACAGGGAGAAAACCACTGCCCCCTGTGTTATGGACCCTACTCTGCCCTTCCCTACTCCAGATTCTGTTCTATCTAAAATTACTGGATCACTTCATCCAATCAAATTGCCATTCTGGCCAAGTTTAAAAAGAAGGTTCGACTGATCTCATGTACGCCTGATCTCATGTACGCCGCTGTAAACAACTGATCTTCATTTCTCAAAGAACTTGGAGTTTTTCGGAATTGAATTGTGTTAATGCAGAGGAATCTTGTAGTGTTGAAACACCTACATGAAGTAAAAATGTTGGCAGTGTTGGAATATTTAGGTCATTTATAAAATTTTTGCTTATGAGTTGGAAACTGCTTAGCTTGTTAAAAGTTTTGGATAAAGATAACTTTTTCCTGGATATGTTCCAGTTTAAAGTTTTAATAACCTTTTATTGCTTTTCAATACGTTGTTTTGAATTTAAAAAGTATAAATTAGTTTTGATAAATTAGTTTTGAAGACCTGAGGGGAGAATATACATTCTGGCTTTTAAAGGTGAGTGAAAAAGAATAATTTGTGATTCTTCTGAGGAACCAGATTATTATAATAGAAGTTCATGTGTAAACCAAGTAGTCATTTATAAAGGTAAAATGTTCTGATTACTAAGAATTCATTTAAAATGAATTTTTTGATAAAAATCTTTTTTGGTGATGACATGTTTGAAATTGGTGATGATTTGTATTTCCCAAACAGAAGACAGCAGGGAGAGCTTATAGAAATAATTTTTGATTAGTTTTGGGGGAGTTATGCTTTGATACAGTACAAGAGACCAAAGTAAGAGAGAAGGGACATGGCACTATGGAATAGAAATTGTAGATTTTATCCTCTATAATAAGATTTGGTACTTTATTCCAGATGATAGGTGGCATATTTCCTAGTTTCTAACCAGGTGTGGTGGCCCAGGTCAGAAAACTCTAAAAGTCAACAGCTAAAAATAGCTCAGGCATTTTTCTGTTTTACAAAAACGTGTTAGCTCTACATTGCTGTTTTTTAAAAAGCTATTTTTGGTCTCAAAGTTTTGTGAACCAGACTTTTTCAGTTTTTTTTGTTTATATTTGTCTTTTACTATTTTAACAAAATTTTACATGTGTAAATTGTTTTGCTAGTTTTGTAGCACATCCTTATTGTAAAATACAGTAGTGCTATAGAAAGCCTAAAAAAGAGACTAACCATTTAAAAAAAAAGTTTAATTATGCAGAGTCTGCAAACCTTGAGAAAATACTTTTCATTATTTTGGTTTAACTATAATCTTTCAGTTCCTTGCTAATATATTTTTTTTTTGTCAGCTGCCAAACTCCCCATAAACAACAACCCATCAACACATAAGCACAAACCCACAAAAGACTGCAGCTGTATGAGTGTGTGGAGAAGTGGTTCACTTTTCAAAATCCCATAAGAAAATCGACTTTACACGTTGTTAATATGATGGGGCTTGTGCCTTTTTTCCAGTTTAAATTAGGGGTTTATATTTACAATTCAAACCTTTGCCAGGTGCATTGATTGCTGGAAGTTGAGTTAAATGATAGACTGATATAAAATAATTACTCTACATTTGTTTTTAATCAAAATTACTTTTTTTTTTTTTTACTGTTCTTAAAATAGAAAGCAGGTTTTCTGTTTTGGGCTAGCATTTTATGTAAAGAGAAACATTTTGTAGCAAAATTAGATAACAAAAAGAGGAGAGGACAAATTATTTTTTAGTAAAAGTAAGATAATGGAAAAAGAGAAGGGGATTAATACTGCTGTTGAATTTTGTAGTCATGGCGAAAGAAGATAGGTTAGTAAAAATAATAAAATGACAAAAAATCTGTGATATTTACCTTCCAAGAATTGTATATATAGAATAGATTGCTTAATAAGGGTCTATTCTATTTGCCACAGACTGAGATACCCATCAGGTCTCAAGGGTATGGCACTGAGCCTGGTCTAGAGAACCCTTTGTGTATGAAGTCTTCATACTTCTCTCTCTCTCTCTCTCTCTCGCTCGCTCTGTCTCTGTCTCTGTCTCTGTCTCTGTCTCTGTCTCTGTCTCTGTCTTTCTCTCTGTCTCTGTCTCTCTCTCATATGTTATTTTTCCTACTTTTGCTATTTTAACCTGTCAGTTAAAAAATAATTACTATGTCAGTATGGCTGGCAGCTCATATAGGAAAAATATGCTGTCTCTTAATCAAAGGTGATTACAGTTTTTTCCTGTCTATAAATGCGCTTGTTGTGTAACGAGAATGCATTAGTCTCAGACTGATGTACAAAATGAAAGGCAGCAAGAAGCAGCACCATTGTTATCACTCCAGGCGTGTCTAATGAATCGTGTTTCCATGTTCTCTCGGTCACGCCGTAGAGTGCCCTCAGCCAGGGCTAAGCCTCCTGTAAAATGCTCTTTAAGATTATTGTAGCAAGAACAGAAATGCTGGATGAGTGGGGGTGGGGAGAGAATGCCAGCAAGACAGCTGCATTTCAAACAGTTACAGCTGCAAGGATTACTCACTGTAATGGCAGTGACAGACAACTGTTTGAGCTTTACTGTAAAAGGCAATTTGGGGACTTGCCCTGTCAGAATTTTAGTAGCAAAGGAATTATTATTATTGTGTGTGTGTGTGTGTGTGTGTGTGGCTTATTGTGTGTGTGTGTGTGTATTTCAAATCAGGTTGTATCTGAAGAGTGGAAGGAAATATTTTTAATTTTCACTGCTCAATTGTGCCGATGTTGAACAACATCCTGATTAAAGTCATTGTCTTAGAGGAAGTTTATAAAATGTTTCCTTTATAATATCGATGGATTTAAATATAAATGTTCTAACTGAACCACATAGCTAGTTTTCTTTCTGTAAATTTAATATTGTCTTGTCTTGATTCCTGTCCTAATAATGTTGATCTTGTAATTTCTGAGCATGTAACGTTTTAAAAAAATGTAGCGGGCTAATAAATAATAATAGCCTTATTTTAGAAATCTATTTTAAATATGATGTATGCTTATAAAGGAAATGCATGTTCATTGAATAAAATCTGGAACATACACAAAATAAAGAAGAAAATAATTGTTCCAGCTAAATCTAAGAAAGAGTTTATTTTGATGGCTGTCCTTCTAGACCTTTATTTGAGCATGCTTATATTAATATAACAAAATTAAGAGTGTAATAATAGCTTTAACGTGTACAAAAGTGACAGTTATTTAAAAATCTTTAAAAGGAGTAGCAAATGGGGGCAAATTTCATTCTTAGAAGTCAGTAGTAGGCATTGTGCAAGATTTCTTTTTCACTGTGTAGCTATTCAAGTAACACGGTAGCCTGACTGTTTTCTGTAGCAATTGTCTTTTGAAGGTCTTGTTCAATTTATCTAAAAATTTGGTTTTATGATCTTCAGTTTAAAGTTTAGTGGCTTTACATCGAGTCCTTGATCCATTGAAATGCTAACTTGGGTCATGTCTCAACTGCTATAATGCTGTGTAGAAACCATCATTAAAATTCTGGTTATCCTGCAACTGGCAGAGAACTCATGCTGTTAGATGCCTTAGTAAGACATTATACTGTTAAGATTTGAATCACCACTCTGCTTCTGTCTGATGAACATTATCAATGTTCATGATCATTTAAAGTTGCCAATAGATCAGAACAAATGGAGCATTTTGATACACATCTTCTATCCCTAATTCTCATTTGATCAATTGGCATTGGGAAAGTTAAAATCCATTTTCGACATAGATTTGTTAAATGATACCAAATATTCTACAGTCATGAGCAATTCAAGGAAGTCAGAGCTCTAAGTGGGTTGAATTTGATATAAGTAATAAGTACATTTAGTTATTAATGACTTCAAATATAGATTTTACAAGACAATCGATGGTGGCATAACTGCGATCAATCAATAGTGTTGTATGTAATTGGATTTTTTATGGGTATAATGCTATATTTCAGAATTAATGTAGCATTATGCTACTTTGTTATTCAATTTTTTGTAAGTCAGTTTTAAGAAAGCAGATACTTCAAAATTATATTTAAAGTATTTCATTTGCTGCAACCCACAATGTTAAATTGGTAAATGTTTTCTTATTGTAATGTCTGCATAGTGCAATTTTTAGGAAGTAAATTTAATAATTCAGAAGTTAAAAAACTAGTGTGCTTTATAAATTGCAGATAAAGGTTGAAACAAAGGCAGTGGGGCATATTGGTGTCAGAGCTGCTCTATCTTGAGAGTTTGTCATTGAAATTTAACTGGGAAATAATCTTGTTTCATGTGCCTTGCTTTAATCTATTTGTATTTCTGCAGTTTGGAGCAAAATTTGATTTTCAGTAATTTTAATGGCTGCATAAGGAGTGCCATCCTTGCAAGTGCCCCTCCCCCTCCAATATTTGCAATGGCCAATGTGGTTACTAAACTCAATGTTCTGGATAATAGGTTTCATTAGTTTTGATGCCTGAGGTAAAAAAGCAATAGGTGGGAGTAAGAAGTGTTTTTGATGTCTAGACGTTCATTTCAGCTGTTGCTGCAATATGATACATTAAAAGGAAATGTGTATCCTAGCTCAGAGGAAATATGTATTCTTTGAAAGTAATTCTACTTTTAAACTGTGTAAGGCAGGATGACCTGAATTCTAAAAGGATGAGCTTGAATTTCTTCAAGGTTTCACAATCTTTATGCTCCTCCCTATCCTATTCCAATCTCCCTCCTCCCATTTTCCCCCTTTGGAGTAAAATATGTCAGTTTCATTTGTCAAAATAGAAGGGATATCTTTCCCAGATCTCTGCTGGGAAACACAAAATCATTGAAGTATATGCTGCTTTGATATTTTTCCATATTGACTTTTTCCTTGAACCTTTTATATGATTTTTCTTTCAAAGAAGCTTATTAATTCTGCAAGGAGCCATATTTTTACAAAGTTAAAAGAAGTTTTGTATTACAATTTGTGAGGGCTTTGAAAAATAATTTGGGCATTAAGCAATAATTACTGCTATTTAAATTTTCCTTTCTAAAACACTGCCTTCTGTTAAAAAATGTTTGCAGTTTAATTTTTTGATTATGATGTTTACTATATGAAAAAAGTTTGAATAACAGCAATTTAAAAATTCAGATTAGAGCTTTTACAACTTGTGAGATAACTTTAATGCCAATTTTTTTTTCCTTTGTAAATAGGCAGCTGTGATGGTACTTTGTTTTATTTTTCAGTTTTAATCTGGCTTTAATAGACTATATAACAGGAGAATGTTTTAATTTAGGAATTCTTTGTTTTCAGTTGATTCTTACCACTCATTTTTTGGACACGTATTTTAGATCTTTTGGTGCTTTCTTTTCTGAGACTGTTAAAATTTTAGAAAAATTCTATTATACGTAATTAGATTTATATAGTCTGTAGAGATAGTCTTCTTGCTATTTTCCTAAGTAATTAATAAGCATTTAAGTCGAAATTTGAAAGATCAAAAGTATTGGACAGGCTTTTAAAAATATATGGAGACAGTATATCTTGGGGAGATTGAAGGTTTCATAAAGAGAGGCCCAAACACCTTTAGGCCTTGTAAACTTCTTGGCCATTGCTTTTCTTCTCAGCCTACCTTGGAAGGGGGATAGGGAATTAAGTAGTAAAGTGCATCTCATGTCATTTATAGAAACTTAACCTAGACTGACTATTCTCTGGCCTCCCCTCACGGCTCTCCCCCAAGGATGCTTTCTGAAGAATCTCAATATCAAACAAATGAAGTGTTGGTTTAAATTTTACCTTGGGAGGAGGGTGTCTTGGATAAATTAGTTTAAAAAGCTATTATGTGATTTTCTCTGACTTTACCATGGAGCTGTACAAATAGATTGCAGAAGCAATTTCAATTTTGCTTAACTTTTGAAAAGGTTACTTGCAGCTATTTAGAAAACATGAACTTTAAAGTGCAAATTGTAGATCCAAAGGGTAATTTAACTTCAGTGTTCGAAGTTCTCTTTCTAGCCAGTACTAAGGAGTAAGAGAGGGTCGAGGTAGGTTAACTTAACACTAACCCTATGGAGAAGTGTCATATCCTGGAAGGAGCATGGGGGTTAAAGTCAGAAAAATTGGATCTGAATCCCATCTTTGTCACTAATCCTCTTAACTAGATATAAGGAAATTTTAGATTGAAGCTAATTTCAATGAAACTTGAAAGGTATGTGTATATATAATATCAGGTCAAATCAACACGTTTATGAATATCTCAAATGTCTTAGTTACTGCAGCTATGAAAATAAACTCCCTTGAGGAGTTTAATTAATGTGATAATTTATATTTAGTATTTATAAAAGTAGATATAAAATACATTTGATCCTGTTAGCTGCCAAGTATGGCTATGTTTGTCATCTAGATTATGTGACCTTGGGCAAGTTTAAGATTTTTAAGCCTTAGTTTTCTTATTTATAAAATTGAAATTAGGATAAACTATGTCAGAATTCTTAGTTGCAGACTAAGAAAAGCAGTTGATTAAAATGATATTGTGTGTTCACAAAACTATTTGACACTTCTGGGATCCGTGCTACATAACATGTTTGATGAGAAGCGTGTGCTGTCACCACCAAGGACTAGATGCTGCAGAGCCTCTGCTGCTTTAGCACCCGAACTTGATCTTTCAGCCTCTCTTTCTAGTGCCCACAGAAAGATCTCTCTCTTTCCACTACCTTTTGTGTCACTAGATCCAGAGTAAAGGTGTAGTACAAGAGCATCTAGTGGAGTTTATGTTATGTATCCTTGTCCACATTGCAGCAGAGGATGGAAAGAAGAGAATATTTTCAGCTCCCGTTGGGGGTGGCCATCTTTGACCCCAACTGGAACTCGTGAAAGAGGCAATCCCAGTGACAGGAAGTCAGGTGTTGAGTGGCTAAAGTGAATGCCACATGTCCTTTATTCTGTCTCATGATGTGGTGAAAAAGCATCCCCCTGCCCCCATTTATGTATTGTGCTTGGTTCAAAGCCTGGCACATAGACTAAAGCCTCAGAAAATGAGCAAGATTGTTTTATGGATAAAAAATCAACCTTGACTATCAAATTATTTTGTTATAATTTTGAAATGAAAGACTTTCAGTGTTTTACAAAGTTTTTGCCTGTCAGTGGTTTTCAAAGTCTCTGTTAGCTTTTTGAGGGCCCGGTGCTTGAGGCATAATAGCCAATAACTATTGGACAGTGAATGTTGGCCAAATATTATTAGATTCCAAAAATGTCATTCTAGATTTAACTTATTTTGGAGCTCTAGACATGCATTGAAACGTACGTCACTATTGTATTTCTGGAAATTCTGTATATGAAATAGATAAGAAAGTATGGTCTGACTTATGCTCCTTTGCACAAGTATAGACAGTATAATAAATGGGTTATCAAATTAATGCAATATCTTTAAATTCATAGTCTAAATTGGTAGTATTTATTAGCGTGGTTAACCTTTGATCACATCAACTTGTTGACTTCTGGTAAATTATTTACTGTTCTTGAATCTTTAATAAAATATGTAAGACTTAAGAAATTTAAATGTTCAATGAAGCCCAAACACTGTACTCTTTTTAATTACCTCTGCTGACTTATATTTATAAATCTATAGTGGTTAACTTGTAGGACAATTTATAATTTTCTCTTAGTTTTTTTAAGCTATAGTATACTTTTCTTAAACAAGAGCTTAATGTAGTGTGATTTGTTTTATTTAACATTATTAATTCTTTTCCTGTTTTTTTATTAAATTGGTACCTAAACTTTAATTTACGTAATACTGCACATTTGTATGATATAAAGGAAGATATGAGAATAGCTATGTAAAAATTAATTTTCAGGATTTTTAATATTATTTGTATTATTTACAGTATTTAATATGAAACACTAACTAATAGTATATTGTGCTGTTGGGGAGGACCATTTTGGTCTAGAGTGTCTTGTTGTTGAAACTGTTTTTTGTTTTTTTGCTTTTAATAATTTATGAAATGTAAGTTAACCAAATAGGCCATATCCTTTGGATAAAAACAATCATGTTTAATGTACATAAATTTAGAGTAGGTCTCCTTTGGATTCATACTCTGTTCTCATTTTCAACACCAAAAATATTTAAAAAATCAATGTAGGCATATTCATGATGGCTTAGGTTCAGAAGCTTTGTCCAATAGTAAAACGAGTTTATGTAAATTACAGCAGTGAAAGATTGTGAGTAAACTTTACTGTTTTTAGTGTATAGTTCTACAGGTGTTGACAACACGTAAAGAGTTTGTATAACTACCACCATAATCAAGATGTAGAAATGTTCCATCACCCCCCAAGTTTCTCTATGTTTTCAACCCCTCCCGATACCGTTGAACAGTTTACATTACCTTAAATTTGCCCTTGCAAGAATGTCATATGAATGAACCATCCAGTATGTGGCTTTTTGAGTATGGCTTTTTCAGTTAGTATAGTGACATTCATGTTTTGACTATATCAGTAGTTCCTTTTAATTTTGAATAGTATTTCATTGTATGGATTTTCTACTGTCTGTCCTTTCTTCAGTTCTGGGACATATGGATAGTTTCCAGTTTGGAGCAATTAAGATAAAAATAAAAACAAACATTTGCTACAGTGTTTCATATGAATAAAGTTCTTATTTTACTTGGATAGGTACCTAAGAGAGTTATTGGTGGGCTGTGTGGCAAGTGTATGTTTCACTTTAGAAGGAATAGCCAAAGTCAACTTTTCCAAGGCTGTACTATTTTTGCATTCCCATCAGCAATATATGACAATTCCAGTTGCTCTGTATGCTCACTAGCACTTAGTATTTTCAGTTTTTCCTTTAAGCCATTGTAATGGGTGATCTCTTATTGTGATTTCAGTTTTGTATTTCCATAGTGACTAGTGAGGTTTTGAAGATCTTTTCATGTTTTTATTTGCTATTCATATACGTTCTTTGGCAAAGTGTTTTTTCAGATCTTTTGTCCATTTTCTAAAATTGTTTTTTTCCCCTAGTGTTGTTTTGAATTTTTATTTTCAAGATTAGCATATTGTGAATAAAAGTCTTTGTCAGCATGTGATTTGTAACTGCTTATTCCCCATCTGTGGCTTGTCTTTCTCATAGCTTAACATAACTTTTCATGTTTTCTGAAGAACAGAGTTCTTAATTTTGATGAAACCCTATATTTAACAATTCTTTTCCTTATGGATCACATTTTGGTGTCATCTAAGAAATCTTATTTTAATCTAAGTTGATAAGAAATTTCTCATATATTTTCACAATTTAGCTTTAGCGTTCACATTTTGTTCTGTGAACCATTATGAGTTAGTCTTTCTATGTGGTGTGAGGTAGGGTTTGAAGCTCATTTTCTTTTTTGCTAATCCCAGTACCACTTATTGAAAAGACTGTTTTTCCTCCACTGAATTGCCTTTGCCCCTTTGTTGAAACTCAGTTGGCCATATAATTGTGTGTCTATTTCCGGACTATTTTGTTCCATTAATCTATATATCCTTTCTCTAGTACCACATTGTTTGTTTAGTCTAGCTTTATAGAAAATCTGGAAATCAAATGGTGTGAGTCTCTCAACTGTATTTTTTTTTTTTTACAACATTATTTCGACTATTTTGGTTCTTTGCTTTTTCACATAAGTATGTAGACTCAGCCTGTCTATTTCCATTAAAAATCCTTCAGAGATTTTGACTGGAGTTGAGTTGACTCTCGATTGGTTTGGGAAGAATTGACATCTTAGCAATAATGATTTTTCTAGTCCACAATCAATATATACCTCTGCATTTGTCTTTTCTTTCTTTCATCAGTATTGTACATAATTTGTAAGATTTATATCCAGATATTTCATGATTTTTGGTGCTGTTATAAATGATACTTAAAAAATTTCAATTTCTAATTATTTATTTCAATAAATAGAAATATGATTGTTTTGTGTCTATTGACCAAGTATTCTGTGATCTAGCTAAACCCAGTTTTATTTTTAGTAGCTCTTTTTGGTTGATCTTTTTTTAGTTGATTAGCATTTTCTAATAGTCATGTCTTCTGTGACTAGAGACAGTTTTATTTCTTTCATTCCAATCAGTGTGCATTGTATTTTTTTTCCTGGCCTTATTATATTGTCTAAGACTTACACTGTAATGTGGAATAGGAGAGGTAAGAGTAGACATCCTTGCCTTGTCATTGATATTGGGAAAGATATCAGCGACAATATATATATATACACGTACATACATACATATATACACATACACATATACATATACATACATGTATGTATATATGTGTGTGTGTATGTGTATGTACGTGTGTTTTTCTTTGGAAAAAAACCCTACAACTAACATCATACTTAATGTTAAAATATATATAATGTTAAAAAAAGTTTATATATATATATGTATTTATATATATCCAAAGAAAAAAGATCAGTTCTAAGATCTATTTTAAAATTGTTGAAATCAGAATAAAATCATAGTGGTATCTTAAAATTGTGATGTAGTTGGCATTGCCTGTGCCTGAGCAGACTTGTTTAGTACCCCACATTGCATGACCGAACAGCTGTACCTCGTCCAGATTTCAGTTAACAAAGTATTTGAGGACTGTTTGGAGGAAGAAATAAAGAGGTCTGGTTGTTGTCTGAGAACCTTCCTTTGACATCTTCTATTAAGGTCAAAGTAGCACCAACATTCAAAAATGATATCATGAGGAAGCAATTAGATGTGAATGTGAGGTATTCTATAAGACAGCTAACCTAGTTTCTTCAATAAGTTAATGGTGTGTTTGAAAAAAGGAGATGAGCTGTTGTAGATTTAAGGTGACTTAAGAAATATAACTTTGAGAGGCAATTGATAGACCTTGTTTATATTCTGATTTGATGTATAACAAAGTACGTAGGAGTGGGATTTGCTTTAAAGTATATCAAGAAAAACAGAAAAAGGGAAAAGAAAGCAGAGTGTTTGAAACAGATGACACAATGTTCATAATTTGGTTTAGGAATTTATTGGAGCTTGTTATTCTACTTTATGTGTGAAGATTTTAATTATAAAAGGTTTTCTTAAAATATGCAGAATAGGTGTTACCAGTTTGGGAGAAAATCTTGGAAAGAGCTGGACACTAATTTCACAAATGCTGCATCACCAGTACTTTTTATGGCAAAAAGACTGTTATGTAGAAAAACACACCAGTGACTGAGTTGGAAAGTGATTCAGAAGAGTTGGACTTTGAATGTTGATGAAGTTTTAGAATTTTTAACTTATTTCTTTGAATATATTATTCATTTTATATATGTACAATAATGGTATTTGAAAAATATATCTCAATAAATCTAAAGGAGCTCTTTCAATAATTACAAATAAGTGCTAAGAACCGTACTATAGTGTAACTGGCAGCTTTCTCCCACCTCTCCTCCTCCAGTGATGTATAAAATAATGGTGTATCTTGAAATTGATGGTGTCTTAGAGTCAGTATGGGATGTTTCTTTTATTGAAATGTTAGCTCTCTTTCTTACCCAGGAAAAGCTCCACCCAAAAGATAACTGTGTGAGAACAGAGATTTCATGATATCTTCAGAGAACTGTAGAAAACTTTTGGATAGTTTATTTTGAGTAGAGACAGTCTGTTACTAGGAGGAATGTTTATTTGTTGCATTTTATTTCCATTTCTGTAGTTGTAAATAAAATAAAATGTTTCTGCCAGAGGTGGTTGCTTTGGGAAAATTTGGTAAATCATGATGAGCCATATAAGCAGGAAAATAAAAAGTTATCTTGTACATGAAGACAAAAAAATATTTACCCAGTTTTTATTATTTAAAAAAAATTCTTATAGCTAAAACTCATGAATGTAAATACACTTCCTCAAATTCTATCTGATTGGAGAATATAGAGATGCATTTTGAGATGTCTATTAGCGTGATAAAAGTGTTAAAAATGCATCGTGGATTTAACATGTATTTTAAATCCTCTGTCAGAATTTTCTCTGGCGAATGCTTTTGTCAAGATAACAAGTAAAAGGGAGAGGAAATTTTCTTCTGCAAATGTTTCCATCCGCCCAGTTTTTTGCTATCTTGAATGGAATTAATATAATTTAAAAGAAAATTACTCAACTTCTGTAGGGTGTTTTATACCTTTTTATATATGAAAAGAATGTTAGGAATGCATGGGGCATTGTTAGTCTGTTAGATTCTCATGGTGTTTGAGTTACTTGCGGCTCAATTTTATAATATATTTCAAAGCCAAGTACGATATTTCTTCACAAGTCAAATATTAATGAAATTATGAGTTCAGGAAATAAATTGATGTTATATTAAGATTTAATTTCTTGACATTCTCTCTAAAATCATGCCCTTAAAATCCTATTCAGATACTTTCAAAATATTTAAGAATTTTTATGTAACTCTACATTTTTTGGATATTTTTCTTTTGGTTTTCCCTCTGAAAATACATATAATAACTTTGGTATTAATTCTACTTAAATACTTTTAATAGAACCTGAACAAAATTAATGTTTGTGACACTAGAGGTAGAAAAATTAATTTGAGGATTTCGAATGATTTCAAACTTTGAATAAGCAGGTTGGAAAGGCTTTTGTGGGAAGGGATTGTACCATGATTCTGTCTCAGAGATTTTAAAATCTAAACACATATTTCCTTCTGTACAAATGTCTTTTATAACTTTGGTTAAGTATTTGACCTCCTTTTTATGTTGCAGTGTGAGATAATTTATTTACATTTCTCCATATACTTTGTTTTAGAAAAATGTTTTAACAGTTTCTTTTATTTTTATTGGGATACCCTGCTTACTGGTTTATTTGTTTTGTTTTGTTTTTCAGTTGTGGAAGAAGGACTCTGGGAAAATGGCCTTTCCTATGAATGTCGGACACTCCTCTTCAAAGCGATCCACAATCTGTTAGAAAGGTAAGAGAAAGAACAGCATCGAGGTGGTTTTGAAACACCCAAGTATAATGCTGGGTACTCAGAGGATTTCCTGTAATTCTCAAAATGCTTTCACACACAGTTTAATGAAAATAAAATTATATAAATTTCTTATTTTTTTATGTTGATATAATTTTAAAGTTAGAGAATTTTTAGGAAAAACACAAGGAACTTTATTTATTCTTTTACACAGATTCACTGGTAGTTCTTCTTTTGCCCAGTTTACTTTATAATTAATTGATTGCCTGCTCTCTAATGTGTGTGTGTGTTACACTTTGCACACTTGAGATTGTTCTTTTTTTAACCCCTAAGTATTTAGGTTTACATTTCCTAAGGACAAGGATATCCTCTCATATAAGTACAGTACAATTATGAAAATTAGGAAATTTAACATTGATAAAATGCTATCATCTAATCAATAGTTCAGCTCGTGTTATCATTTGTTTCAACTCTTTCCTTTATTGCTTCATCCTCCTTCCCCCAAGATCGAGTCCATGATCATACATTATATTTGGTGTACCTTTAAATCTGCAAGAGTTCCTTGGTCTTTCATTTTTCTTCTTAATATTGACATTTTGGATGAGTTCAGGCCATATGTTTTATATAAAGTCTCAATTTGAAATAGTTTCCTCATTAGAGTCAAGTTCTGCTTTTTAGTAGGAATACCATAGAAGCGATGTGTCCTCAGTGAATCATAGCAGGAGGCCCATGATTTCAGTTTCTTGTTTTTAATCTTGACCATTTGTTTGAGGTAGTATTTCGCCAGGCTTCTCCACTGTAAATTAATAAATACTTGTGAACTATGGTCTTTGATAATTCTGTCTTAATAATTAATAAGTAATTTGTGGCCAGATCCAAAGAAATTGTATAATTATCCTGTTCGTTATCAAATTTCGACTTACTTGTTTTAACCTCTATTGATGGTCCTTGTCTAAATCAGTTATTACTATTATGGCTGTAATGTTACATTTCAAATCCCACCATTCCTTCTATTTTTGTTAGTTTGCATTCTGTTGTAAGGAAGAGCTTTTCATTTCCCCCTCCACGTATGTATATATTTATCTATCTCCTGTATAAATTTGGGAAAATGGATTTCTCTTTTACTCAGTGGATTATAATTCATTACTATTACTTATTTTGATGCCTAGGTTCTTTGGCCAGAGGAAGCCCCTTCATGGCGGCTCCGATGGTTTTCTGACTTGTGCCCATCTTTGTTTGGGCACCTCCTTCCCTTCTGGCATAGCAATAGGTTCAGGCTCTGGATGGTGTTTTAAGGGGAGAGATAAATGTGAAAGAATAGGTTAGTTCTATGGGAAAAACTCTTTTTACTTCTCTTCCTGTGTTTGTATAGCCTACTTTTAGGTGATCAAAGTTGAAAGGACATTCTAGTGTCATTAAATTTTTTATCTGGGATAATAATCACTGCTTAGGATTCTTAAGCTACAGTTGATAAGTTGTCATCATTTAAGTTACTCAGAGAGACCTTTCCCACCAAATTATCTATTTTTCATTCTGAACTTTAGTTCCTACCTCCGTGATTTGGAGTAGACCTAGAGGCCATCTGTTAAGTACTCTTAAATATTCCAAATATGTGTGGTAATTCTCTCTCTCACTACAAAATGCAACAAAATAAAAGTACATACAAAATCCCTTTAGGAGAATGTGGAAATCTCACTGTTTCCATAATCCCAAGCTCTTATATCTATATAGTAATTAATGTACCTTTAAACACAATCTTTTTTATGTAAGTTTTTAAATCTATATGGAGCAAAGTACATATTTTTAAAACTTATAATTCACTATATATCACTGTATAATTTTCAGAAAAATAGTGAATTTATGGTTGAATTGTATTATTTTTAGTCTTTTGTGTTGTAAATGGTAGTATGTTTCTTTTCTTTGTTGGGAGAAATTAGAAGAGCAGAAAAACTGGAAGAGAAGAGAAATACAGATATTTCACTTATTCTGTGCTCATGAATTCAGAATTGATAAAAACTGAAGTCCAGGTCAAGATCAATTATTATTTTATAAGAGAGTCGATTGTGACATATGCAATTTGTCATGCAGTAAAGCTTGAGATAGTTCTCAGGAACTTTGGGTTAGACCTTGGTTTGATTTCAGGGTCTTTTGCTTGGGCAGGTACCCTAGCCTTACTAAGTCTTAGTTAATGCCCTTTGAATGACATATGGGATGCTGTGCACTTTGAGTTTTTGTTAGAGAACATGTATGATGTAGGCTGCATAATACTTGACCTATTGTTAATGTTTCATAATTATGCCTTTTCCCATAAATTTATTATTTTGCATATTTTGATTTGAATCCTCCTATAAGATAGTGATTCTTGTAGAAAATAATTAATACTGAAGCTGTTTAGCTCCCTTCTTACAATTAGAATGGATGAATTGACATTCTTTTGAAAAATCATAGTTATTCTTTTGTCCTTTAAAATAACTAAGTAACTATGTTCTGTGAATGAAAATTACCCTGCTCATGAGGCAGGGAAGCATTTTAAGTGTCTGTATTTAGCTGATTTTATTCATTGTCAACAAAACGGGGTTGGCTAATACATACTTGCCCTTTTGTTCTTCTCATAGCTTAGACGGTTGCGGTAACTTGTCTGTTTACAACCTAAATTTATTGAAATACACTCTGCTCTCCTGTTCCCAGCAATTTTCTGTTCTACTTTTCCATTTCTATTTAGATAAGATTGACTTGGTTTCCCAGTGTGAATGTTTTGAGTTTCTAGCCTGAAACTCAGATTTCAGGTTATTGAAATAGATCATCAAGTAATGTATGACTTGAAGGATGTTTGTGCTTCCCGAACCATTTTTTTCTTAGTTTGGGTATTTAAAAGCTTGTACAAGTGATTTATTATTTCTGCTTTTTTTTTTTTTTTAAGTATACAGATTTGTTTAATTAAAAAGGAATTCCATTAACTACCTAAGCAGGAGTTATATAAATCAGTCTTCTAAAAAGGTGGCAGTTGCTAGTGTATATAAAATCATGAGTCACTGTAGTGGTTTATTAAAAATAATTTCACTACAGAAATTAAGGTAACATTGTGAAATTCACACAGAATAATTTTATTTTTTGTTGTTATTGATTGGTGCTGAGGTAATACTATATTGATACTATGTAGACTATTTTAAATTCTAAGGTAACATGACTAAATATTTTATTTTTCATTTACTCATTTCTCCTATATCTCTAAAGTATTTGTGTACAGTATATTGTATATGTCCAACCAGTGTCATCTGTGCATTAAAAAAAACCCCTCAGTGCTGCTTACTCAAGAGTGATTTCCATCAAGGTGTCAGAAGCTAACATATCTGGCTTTAATTTTACATATCTGTTGAGGGGCATACATTTCTAGAGGTCCATTTCTTCACTGCCTTCAGAGATAAGAGAGATTTTGGGTCTTGGCTCTTCCATTTATGTAACTATATGACTTGGGAGAGTGACTCAAACTCACTGAGCCCTGTTCTTTATCTATACAATGGTGAAGGATTGTTTTGCTCAGCACTGTGCCTTTCTTATTAGAAGAGCTCAATAGATGCTTAACTGCCGTTAATATTAGCTAATAGAAATATTGATACTATTTTCATATTTGGATACAACATTAAAAGTCAGTCTTTTTACCCAGGTAATTCTGGAATCCCATTCTAAAATACCCTTTTTATGTGGTCATCCCTTCTTTCCTTGAATACTTCTGGTGGTTTGAGCACAGCTTCCCAAAGGAGCTCTTTTCATCTTTAGCGAGCACTCATTGTTAGAAAGTCTTTCTTATGCTGAGTAGAAATATGTCTCCCTGTAACTTTCATTTCTTTTTCTTAATTCTGTTCTTTGGGGATCATATATAATTCATCTAATTCAACATCCATGTGGTGGCCTGTTTACTATTTTGGTTATTTATTTATTTTTCTTGTTTGTGGTTCTTATCATATAACATTGAATCTCCTACCTCCACCCCACCTTTCCTTCCACCTTCCAGATATTTCTCTAGTCAAGAGTTTTTATTATTGCCTCAATGAATTACACCACATATGAGACTTATGAAAATCTTGCTTTCGTAGTTTTGTAGAAACACTTTAAATGTCTGGCATAATGCTATTACATTGGCGTTATGTGTGGTATTTTAAGTTTTTAGAATAAAATATAAGCTGATTTTGATGGAAAGGTACTCTCCCCACCTCCCTCAAAATACAAATCATTGCTTTGCACACTGTAGATTACCTGGTCTTTCGAAACTGTTCTGCTGTATCCTATCCATACTTACTTAGGGAGACTTTAATCTGTGGTTATTTGACGTTTGTAAAACATAATGGCTCTTCAGAGTAGTCCACTGGAGCTGCCTTCCTAATGGATTGTCAGCATATTCACCCCTCGGTAGTTTATAACACAGCTGTAAAACTGCCTTTGGCCCTGAGCCTCCTGGTTTGCCAAGAGTTGGTGTTTAGAATGAAGATATTCATTTGGAAAAGTACAGTAAAAATAACATGAAGAAAATTGGAATTATAATTATGACAACAGTAAAATTATACTTGTAATTTACTAGCTTTTAATGTCCTGTGGCATTGTGATTCAATAGAGATGATAATCAGAAGGCACATGAGCAATGTCCTTGGATTTCAAAATAATAAATATATTTACTAGAGCATGGAGGTAGGTACAGCCCTGGTTGAGAAAACGGTGATTTAACATTGCAACATTGAGAGTCATTGGGTATAATGTGATAACAGGAACAGGACTTCAGTGAAATCTCATTTTATTGAATTGTGACAGTGTACAGTTCTCTGAGGATAGGAGGAAAATGAGTCTTTAGACGTAAAGGGCATGTGGCTTTGAAGGAAGAGACATTATACACATTACGGACACAAGTGAATGAAAGCATATGTCTAATTGTAGATACAAAGAAACATGTTCACCGGAAGACCAATCAATTTATTCATTTAATATTTTTAGGACAGGAAAAAGTAAGACTTTAAAATTAAAAAAAAATTTTTTTATGATTGAGGAATGGTATTTTAGACAATGAAAGTTCGAAACTAGAGGAGAGATATGGTTCTTTGGAGTTGCATTGGAATGGATGTTTCAAATGAGGCGAGGCATACAAAAGTGCCTAACCTTCTAGAGATTTTGGAGAGGATGGAAATGGTCGGGTTTGCTTGGCTAGAGGAGACCGCATCCACTAGGGCACAGTAGGAACCCAAAGTAATGGAGGTGGAAGGAATCAGTTGAGAAAAAGGTTTCGTCACCCCTAAATTATATGAGTTTCTATTATTTGATGGGGAATTGGGAAGGAGAGACGTCTTTGCATGTGTGTTTGATATAGATTAGAGTGGTAAGATAAAAGCTTTTTGATGCTGGCGTGATTATTCTGGTATGAAGTTATATAAAATTTAGTCTACCTGAGCAGCTCTGTAACTAGATGATAACACAGAAGTGCAGTTGGTTGAGGAACAGTATCCTTGGATTTTTAATCTATGAAAACTGTCATACCTATATAATTTCATAATGTGAGGGTCACAGAAGGAGCCAAAACCAGTGAGGGCTCCCTGTAAATCTCCTAACCGTCCCATTTGGGAAATGGTTTGCTGAGTTGGGCTGTGGCTGCTGCTGTGTCACATGTAATCATACATGAGATCTGTCTGTGGCTTTGGGATTAGAGATTGGGGCTTGCCAACTCCGAAATCACGTTGCTCTTGTAGTTAATTATTTAGAGCCATATGGTACAGCACAGAAACATTATGTATGTATGTGCATGCACACACACACACACACACACACACACACACACCTGATTTCATTTTTCAGCAGCTGTTTTCTTCTTTAAACAATGATTTTGGGGGGCAGTAGTTGGGATCTGGGAATTATTTCTGAAGAGAAATTTCTTTCCTGGAATTGTTGCTTGAAGAATATTTTTTAAATATGGAGTCACATAGTGATCTTGCAAGATAATATGGTGCTACCTAACAATTATGTCATATCTTAATAATAAGATAATTTTGAAAATCTCAATGAATGACTGGATTACTGAGTGAATAACCAGAGTTAACTGATATATATATTTAACACTGTTTGTGATGTTGATTTGAAGCAATTTTTGGCATATGGAGTATATCTGCTAGGTTTATTTGTCTAGACACATATAAATTTTTTCCCTCAAAATTAAACTCAGGGTTGGTAAAGTATAGAAAGAGTTGATATTCTTCAGGTTTTTTATCTTAGAATTGTCTCTCTTAAAAAGATTTGCTTAATTCTCTTCTTCAAGTATAATTAAAGCATATGAACAGTAATGCTAGTCTTCTGAAACAGTTTTTAGCATCTGTGTGATTCTCTACATGAGTGAGAAGTGATGGGCTATAAAAAAAGTGAAATATGTTGTTTTTTCCCTCAAATATTGAGTGCCCCACTAGCACAAACACAAACACAAGAAAATTAACAGTTTGACGCTGTCCATGATTAGTGGTTACAAACGAGAAGAATGATGATATTATATTGTGAATCGGAAAATACTCCTTGGTGTATAGCATTCATTTCTGAGATATTTATCAAGCACCTACTAGTATAGAGCAGAACATAAAGCATATTACATAATAGGCACTTAAATATTCGTTGACTATCATCAATGAATAAGAAAGATACTGTCTCTCTCCCCAAATTGCTCATAGTTTCTTGGCAGAAAAGAGCCATAGAAATGAATTATTACAACTCAGTGATGCGAATGCTGATTTGTGCATGTTAGAGTACTGCGCAGGCTGTTCTGGGACAGGAAAGATGAATAGAATTAAAGTAGATGAGGAAAGGATAGATTTGGACAAGGGAGGGTTCCAGGCGAAAACCACAGCTAGTAACGATTAATGTTAATATTTAGTATGAAAGTTCTTAATCTGGGATCTGCTTCGGAGAGTTCACCAACTCTGTGGAATTGTATGCAATGTTTTGCTATTCTACATATTTTTCAGGAGAGTCTATAATAACTTTCATTAGATTTTTTTTTTTTAAATCATAGAATCATGACCCCCAAATGATTGAGAACCAAGGGCATAGTACCTCAGTGTCGTCTGCTCTTGAGCCACATAGGTATCAACAGGTAGTAGAACTGACTTCCTTAACAGAGACACATGCATTTCTCTCCCATTTCTTCCCATAACTCAAAATGTGCAAAACACCAGGTGGAATCCTTTCTGTGCTGCCCGCTCTTAGAGGATCCATGTGTATTTATGTCTATCAGTGTGTCTCTGTCTGAAAGGGAGAGAGGAAGAAGGGGAGTAGAGGGAGCATTAGGACAGAGGGAGAGGGAGAGAAAGAGGTTTGTCAAGACTTAGGAAATCGAAGAGCATAGAAATTGATAATGATAGTTGCTAATTCCTTTTTATCTTTCTTGAATAAGAGGAGACTAAGCCATCACACCCATATCTCCATCTGAGCAATTGATTCTCTGTTAGGTTGGGAGTGAGGACAGAAAAAGGAAGCATGGTACTCAGTACTTTCAATAATTTGATCTCAACCTTCTAGCTACTCGGTGACTTTGCTAACTTTTTACCATATCACTGCTGACAGCATGACTCGTGACTGCTCCCTTTTGCAGAGGTGTTAGTTGCAGATCCAGTACTTAGAAAACTGAGTAAAAACATTACCTCATCTAACACAATTCTCTGTTCTCATGTTTTCCTTTCACTGTGTAAGAAATCACTGATCACATAGAAACTGATGAAAGCTGAAAATCACATAAGCAGTTTATGACTCTCATTTGGAATCAGATGATTTCAGATGGAAGGATCAGTAGTTTCCATGACTGTTTTGTATATTAGTGATAATAAACTTTTGTTGACATTGCCTGGCAAAGAAATATCATCTGCAGTGGGATCTTCAAGAGATGTATTAGCAGAGAGTTCGACTCTCAGATAGCATTTTTATTAGTTTTTTGCCTTTTGCCTGGGTCCTTCGATAGTCCTGGCTGTGTGCTGTTCCTCAGCCCCTCTCCCATCTCCCCCTTTGTTCTGGAATGATATAAGCAAATAAAATGTGTGGCTTTTACTTCATAGAAGGGCAAGGGTTTTGAAACAAACTACACATTGTCTTCTTATTCAGAGATATTTTATCTCTTTTTCTTTTGTTTTATACTGTCTAAAGCCTTGGATTATTTTTCTCTTCATAAACTATAAATGAATACTGTTTTCTCTGTTATCAAATAAATGATTCTTTTGAATTCTGGCCTTTAAGATATGTACGAGAGAATGAATACTTTATTTAAAAATGGTATTTATTAAGTGAGGCTGTGTTTCAGTAGAAGATAATGTTTAGTGTTTGACGTGATTCTGTACCTGTTACGTGCCCCGTTGCTTTCATTCTAAGCATTATTGATTTTGAAATACACCTTCAATTTATAACAGCTTTTGGAGAATAAAGAAACATTAAATACACTCATCAATTATAAAGCGCATCAGTATTTTAAAAAGGAAGGAATTAAGGAAATGTGGCAGCATGAGAGTCAGTTTATGGTAAATGTCCTGGCTCTTGTGATCAGATACCTGGGTTTAACCCCAGCTCTGCTGTCAATAAGCTGTGTAACCTTGTCTAGGTGGCATTCTCCTTGTGTCTCAGCTTCTTCATGTATAAAAATTGACAGTGTAATATCTATCATGTAATTCTTAAATAATTGAATGATATATTGTGCCAGTTAATCAAATATAGTAGTGTTACTAGTGATTGTAGTAGTAGTTACCGGAGGAAGGAACTTGATATCAAATATTAGAGTGTTTCATTTAAATTATGTATATATGTAGTCTAGCCGAAAAATACAATTAAATCTCTTAGCTAGGGAATAAACTGTGGAGATACTTTTTCAGTTTTGCTTCTTGAGTACTTTCACCTTATTGGGTATTCCATATTTCCTTTCCCAACTGTAATGACGTTACATAAGTCTTTAATTCTAGAAAGCAAATTAATTTATATAATCTTAGGTAAACAGATTGGGTTACTTTGAAGGTGATTTTTTTTTCATTCAGAACGAGGAATATTGTTGTAGAAATTCATTTTCAAAATAAAACCAGTTGAAGCCAGTGACTTTTTTGATGTAGCAGTGCCCCAGGTTCGCTCTGTCCGTTGGGAGTTATGTTACGTCGTGGCCAGCAGAAACTACTGCTGTTTACTAACCCATTAACCTGTAATGAGTTGGGCGAAGACTTGCATTGTTTCCACCCTCCTCAGTGGTGTGGAAATTACAGAGGCACAAGCCACTTGCAGAGTTGCCTATATATTGAATAAAGAATTGCTGCACAGCTCTTTTACTCGTATAGAAGAATTACATCAAGCTTTCTGACAGATATTCTTAGAAAATCTGTGTCATTTCACTGAATAATGTTCAATGCACATTTTCTCCGACAGTTTTATATATTTTTAAAATCAGAGATACTCTGATTTCAATAATGGCATCTCACAATTGGCCAGATGGTAGTTATAATATAGTTGTCAGTTGCCTACATATGAGTGAACTTGGTCAAGGCTATCTATATTGTTGTCACTTCCATTGAATTGTGTGCATCTTTGGTATTATGTGAGTTGAGTTCAAGTGCCATTTAACATGTCTTCAGGAAGATTACTGCATGATTTGACGTTGAAATACAATGTACACAAAACATGGAAACAGAAGCAGGGCACTACTTAGAGATGAGGATAGCAAATATTTGTTATGGAAGAAATGACTGCAGTTCCTCGTTTTCTTGCAAAGCCATAACCAAGTACTTTACCATGCCTACAAAAGGAAAATATTTAAGTAGAATAAGCTCTGCTGTGCTTTTTTTTTTTTCTTTCTTTCTTTCTTTTTTTTAACTGAGATCCTTGTTAAGCATTGCCTATCACATGCCAAACAAGAAAAAGCCAGCATTGAAACTTGCAAAATGGGCATCAGTGACTTGGAAAAATATCTCTGAAGTGCTCTTAAGGAATGGTGCCTATATTCCCACATTTTTTTATGACACAAGAATTAAAGTGTGATTGGATTTGAAGTAATTCAGAAGTATAAGACATTTCAGGAATATACTAACCAATCATGCTTAATTTTTTTACATGGACAAGAATAATATATAATAAAAATCTATGCCCAAAGTCAGAAAGTTTTTCCAGTAAATATAATGTATAAGTTTTAAATGATAAGGACACATTTTGACAGTTTAATTGGTGATGTTTTGATTTTCAGTGGTATATGTCATCTGTGATTATTTATGCAATGACTTATCAATTTTTGTTGAAACTATGCAATTCTTGATGTAATTATTGTAGGTGCCTAATGGATAAGAACTTCGTTAGGATTGGGAAATGGTTTGTCCGACCCTATGAAAAGGATGAAAAGCCGGTCAACAAAAGGTGAGTCTTTCTAATACTTATTTGTTTGTTTGTTTGTTTCTAGACTTTTTAAAATTAAATTTATTGGAGTGACATTGGTTAATAAAATCATATAGGTTTCAAGTGCACAATTCAATAATACATCATAGGTATATTGCATTATATGTTCATCGCCCAAAGTTAAATTTCCTTCTGTCACCATGTATTTGACCCCTCTTACCCCTTTTCCCCCTTCCCTCCCCTAAAGGTGAGTCTTTAGAATGCTCTTGGGGGTTTTTTTGTTTTTTGTTTTTTTCTTTCTTTCTTGGCCACAACTGTCTTTGAGGAAGAGTTAGATGGGGGAAAACAGCTTATTTTTAAATTTTCTAATAATGTTAGTAATTCATATGTACTAAAATAGATTCCTGGATCACATTTTATTGAATACTGTATTACAAAATTTTTGTGGATTATTAAAAATTGGACTAGAAAGATAATTATCTATAACCCATGTCTAAGACCCTTATTACCAAACTATTTAGAATTGAAATATTCTATTTTGTTATTTTATTATCCTTCTCTGTCTTTCTTCCTTAAAGTGTTATATGGCATAACCTTAAACAGTCAAGTGAATTCAAATGTGACTATTTATAGGATTGATTAATGCCCCTTAAAAGTTAGTCAGCATATCCTTGACCAGGAATGTGAATTACTTCTCTAAAGCATGCTAACCTTTTAACCTTCATTTGTGATATACATGGCTTCAAGGCAGTCCTTGATAATAAGCAAGCTTGGAGATCAGTCAGACCAGAATCAAAAAACAAAACCCTCAAAATCAAATATTTACATATCTCACTTCTGAACACAGCATAGATTTAATTGGAATCATAAGTTGATAGTGATTATTACATTTCCAAAGAGCAGAGTACACAATCTTGATCTGATTTTACTATTTGTGAACTTGCCCTAACCTGAGGGTCCTGTAGAATAGAGCACTCGAAGCCTTAAATGGTGGCTCTAAGGTTAAATCTTTTGAGTAGTTTGTCAGAATTTCAGCTGTCAACTCTTGCCTCTGTTGGAACCTTTATTTTACTTGTTTCTACCAGAGATTTAATTAGCAGCCTTCTCTGCAACCTATATGTCTTAAACTTTGATGAAATGGTGTAGAATCTTCTCATTAACCAAAGCTAATTTATGAAAATTTGGATTTCTTCTTTCTAATTGGATAAATTAGGGACTGGCATTTTTTTTCTAAATCACCATGAACTTCCTTGAATATTTTTCCTTCTTTAGTATGTTTAAAATTTGTTAGGATTTATTAAAAAATTGTATTTAAATAGAACATAGGTATTATGTACATCAAACTTTGCCTGAAAAGGATAATAATGCTTTTAGAAAGGTGCCACGGTGTCTGGGTATGTAAAAGTGTGATTCCGTTAACATATGCTTTGATTGATGGGGAGAAAATTTGTTTTCTTTATATCAATTTGGTCTAACTAAAGCGTAACTAACAAGACACAATTTAGTGTTTTCCTTAAATTTACAGAGGGCTTAGGTTTTCCGAATGGTTAAAGTTTTGGCTTTTAATGTCGATGAGTTTGAATGATTGAATATAGAATTGCTTTAGCATAGCTGGTCACTGATTAATTGACTGAGCTAGTCCTAAATATTTTGATCAATAGGTATAGGTGTTTAAACCAAAGATCAAATTTAAATTGTTGGCATTTGCTGTAATAAAACTTTAAGTGTAAAGACTTTTCTACTTTTATTCTCCGAGTGGAAAAATAGAGCTGCTTGGTGGATGTTGGAACAGGATCTCAGTGGTTGAGTCATTTTAGATGGACAGAGTGATGACACTGTGGAGGAGGACACTTAGAATTATCAGCTTTGGGATGCCATTTCATACCTCTCTTTACAAGTTATTTGCCATTGAATACATTGTTTAGTTTTACCTGAGCTGAACTTTTAATCTTTGATGTTGTGTCGATAATAGCAATTACTATTTTAGAGGATTACTCTGAGGATTAAATGAGATAATGTGGCTAGTGTATAATTTAGTTGAGAAAAAGCAAATTTCTTTAAGCTTTCTTTTTTTGGACATATCAGTTTAGTGACCAATGGAGAGGAAAATTTGTTGCCCAATTCTAAATAAATTATATGCAAATTGTTATTTTTTAGGAGTGCTCATATCCGATGCTGTCAGATATAAATAAAAGGAATATATTTTAAAAACTAATATTCTAAGTATAAAGTAATACTAGCATATATTTACTTTTGTTCAATAGGTTAAAAATACAATTTAACACAACATATTTTATGTAATTAAAATAATTCTAATAGTGATAACAAATGAACATATTGAAGAATAGGTTTCACCTGTTGGATTAATAGCATATGATTTCTTGAGCTGTAATTTCTCTCTGCATTGATAGCAAAACTAAATCATTTGCTGGTAGACTCTAAAATAGAGTTTTTAATGTTTGATATGAGATGATGCTCAGGATAAATTTAGAAAAATTATTTTATATGTAGATCTGTACATACGTATCTATGTGTGTATATATAATAAATTTGACCAGGTAAGTCCAAGAAGATAAAATAAATTTATTCCTATCATTTTTTCTCTATAGTGACATATCTTTTGTTATTCATATCCTTGGGAACATGATAAGTAGGAAGGCAAACTTTGACTGTCTGAAAGAGTTATGACAAATAACATCAAACATGAAATATCTGGAGTATAAAGTATGTTGAATTTGAAAAGGACTTTGCTTCCAGTAAGTGCTTAAAAACAAACCAGTAAAAAATATATTTTAAAAACAATTTAGAAATTATTCCAATCATGGAGGTTCTTTCTTTTGGAAAGGTATTCGTTTTCTAATTTAGTCTAGTTTCAGCCCACATTTGATTACCATAGAATTTTAAGTCTATGCACTTTAGTCTTTGAATGCCACTTTTAGCAAAATAATTGCCCCCAATAACAGTTTGCATTTTTGATCTTTCCTGGTATCAGGTGTATAGTAGTTGAGTTAACATAAATATTAACTTTGCAAAAGCTAATGGAAAGGGGATCCCTTATCGAGAGAGTAAGCAGACATGTAAAACAGATACAGTGTGAAAGGTAAAAGGAATCTCTTCCTAGTGTTCAGAAAAATAAGATCAGTAGTGATAGTTTTTTCAGTTTTCCTCGTACATTTACTTTGCACATGTGGTGACTTTTGCCACATATCTGATAACAAGGACTAGCTGGTGGGCAGTCCCCAAAAGAGTATTAGTGGGACAATTTAGACTTATATAAACATGCATAGTGGTTTTACAGTTTTTTTCCCATAGATCTATAAAATATGTAGTCATTTTCTTTCTAATTTATCTGTTGGTACATATATAAAAAACACTGTATTTTGTCACCCGAATATATTTGAGAATTGTGTGAAGCAAAGAAGAATGAGGTTAGAGGCCCGGGGGATGGGAGGGAGGTGGGGTGCATCAACATTTACAGGATGGGTAGAGAAAGAGGAATACATGAAGGAGACTAAGGAAGGTCAATGAGAAATGAGAACCAAGAGGACTGGTGTCACCGAAACCATGGGTTTTAAAAATTTCAAGATTAATTAGCTGTGTCTGCCATAGAGGCCATATAAAATACTTAGGAAGAGAACTAGTAGTTTAGGAAATTCTGTACACAGAGTGAGTACAGCAGGAGCAGTTTCAGTGGAGTGGTGAACTCCAGGGTCGGAGGGGGGTGGCGGAGGGGGGGGCAGTAACTTGAGTTATCAGTGGAAGCTGAAGGTACTGAATGTAGAGTTTTTATTACTGTATTTGTTACAAGTAGCTGCAAAGTGAAAACTGTTGCATCTGGAAATGGGGGAGGCAAACGTTTAATAAGAGCCTATGATAAAACTAAGTAACGCTGTCTGTGGTTTTTAAGTGTCATTCATGTACCAGGTACTCTGTTTTGTATTTTCACATACATGTATAGAATGTTAAATTGAAAGTTCAGTTCAACCAAAGATGATGATAGTTAAAACAGCTATATGCTTTCTAGGTAGTTTAATTTTTTTTTTCTTTATGTTTTTCTTAATAAAAGATTATAACATTAGTTTTTACTTTTTTTTGTCCTATTAGTGGTCTAAAGAGTGTATAAGTGTGTAATAAAAACTTACATCCTCTACATCAGTAATTGATTTTCATATTTTAAAATAAAAATGGTTAAATATATACTGTCTATTTTCAAGAAGATTTTAAAACACTTTACATACAGTAAGAGATGTACCTTGTTTTTTAATATACTAGAGAGGTCGTGTGAGTCTCATTACTGTAATTTCTTTTTTAATTCCTGTTAGAAGACTGTAACTAAGCTGGAAACAAAGCTCTCCTTGTTCACTAGACCAGAAATATGGATAATCTTCTGTTAACTATTTATTAGATCTTGAAGACTTAACTGAATCCCTCTGGACTTCAGTTTACACATTTTTTATTTCTAAAATGTCTTATACTCCTTTCTGTGTGTATGCATATGCATGCATATGTATATGTATCTTTCCTTCTTTCTTTTTCTACCACTAGGAGTGTATTGTCTCTGGTTTTGCTGGAAGCAGAACTTCTTTATTACCAATCCAAGGGATTTTCCATTACTCTTCCAAAGGGTATGAAAGGTTTAAAGAACATGTCTGGAGAGAGGAATTGTGTTAACTTTAGTAATGGTTTTCATAATCAGATTTGGAAGAGGCGAGAGGAAATACTTGGTACCAGGTGGGGGTTAACTTGAGGTCTTCTTTAGTTTTATAACGTAGCTGACCACCTATTTTACCTTTGCTTAAGATATATCTTAGCTAATGGCCACCTACCTTAAGGGGAAAAAAGTCAACTGAAGGGTCAGGACATGAATGAATGGAGGTTCAAATGATTAACCTTTTGATAAAAGTAGTGTTCGATTTGCTCTTATCTCCTGTCTCATTTAGGATTTTGTCTATACTAAGTATGTCGCATCATATAGACTTCAGGGACTGAATGTAAACACCATAGAAGTATATTGCAGTATATCCAATAGATAATTCTCAGAGATTAATGAAATTGATTATTTTAGAAAATAGCTGCATTTTAAATTGAATGCTTTTAGCTCTCCTGCTTTACAAAATAGTTTAATTCAAGGTACTCTGCTGAAGTGTTTGTTGCGGGGACTGTGCATTGTAGGATGCTTAGCATCCCTGGCCTCTTCCTACACAATGCCAGTGGCACACTCATTCAGGTTTTTCTTTTTTCTTTTTCTTTTTTAATTTAAATATAGTTTGTATACAATTTTATATCGACTATATTACCCTTCCTCTTTTCACCCATCCCCCCATCCCTTCCCATCTGGTAACCATCCCTTTGGTCTCTGTTCCTATGAGTCTGTTTTTGTTTTGTTTTGTTTTTAGATTTCACATATAAGTGAAACCATATGGTATTTGTCTTTCTCTGTCTGACTTATTTCACTTAACATATACCTTCCAGATCCATCCATGTCGCAAATGGCAAGATTTTATTCTTTTTTTGTCGCATAATTATTTTGTATATGTGTGTATATACGTTATGCATGGAAGAGAAGTAGGTGTGTGCATGTGCGCACGCGCGTGTGTGTATACACATCTTCTTTATCCATTCATCTGTTGATGGGGACACCTAGATCAATGAACAGAATAGAGAGCCCAGAAATAAACCGTCGCTTATATGGTCAACTAATCTATGACATCGGAGGTAAAAATAGACACTGGGGTAACAGCAGTCTCTTCAATAAGTGGTGCTGGGAAAACTGGACCACTCTTACACTATATACAAAATAAACTTAAAATGGATTAACAAGTCTTAAATGTAAGGCCCGAAACCACAAAACTAGAAGAAAACATAGGAAGTAAACTATTTGACATGTCTAAGTAATTCTTTTTGGATACGTCTTCTTCAGCAAGGGCAACAGAAGCTAAAACAAACACATGAGACTACAGCAAACTAAAAAGCTTCTGCACAGTGAAGGAAACCTTCAGCAGAACAGAAAGGCAGCCCACTGAATGGGAGAATGTGTTTGCAAATGATATATCCTAAGGGGTGGATGTCGAAAACGTGTTAAGAAAATCATACAACTCAATGAAAAAATAGTGAACAATCTGATTGAAAAATGGGCAGAGGACATGAAGACATTTCTCCAAAGATGTACAAGTGGCCAGCAGACGTATGAAAAGATGTTCAGTATCACTAATCATCAAGGAAATGCAAATCGAAAGCACAGTGAAATACCACCTCACACTAGTCACAATGTCTGTTGTTAAAAAGTCAATAAATAGCGTGTGTTGGCGAGGATGTGGAGAAAAGGGAACCCTTGTACACTCTTGGTGGGACTGCAAACTGGTGCAGTCCCTTGTGGAAAACAGTACGGAGATTCCTCAAAAAACTAAAAACGGATATATCGTCTGACTCAGGAATTCTACTCCTAGGTATTTAACCAAAGAAAACGAAAACATTTATTCAAAAAGATAGGTGCACCCCTATTTTCATTACGGCATTATACAATAGCCAATATATGGAAACATCTTCCCTCAGTTCTGACAAACTAAAATGTCTCCAGATATTGCCAAATGTCCCTTGGGAGGCCAAATTGCCCCTGGTTGAGAACCACTGTTTTAATCTCAGCCGGGCTAAATTTGACCCATGCACATAATTTAGGGGTCAGCTAGAGATTTGGCAGTTTTATCTTTCTGACTCTGTTCAGGATTTCCTTTCTCATTTTCTAGCTGCTGTGGCCTCTTTGAACTCAGTCCTCTGCTGCTTCAAGCCAGTAAGCCTGGAGGTGGGGTTTCTATCAGTTTTAGCCACCCCATGTGGTTTAAATCTGCCCTCATGCTAAAAGCTATTTAGAAAACAAAAACAAAGGGAAACTCGCTCAGTGCCATTCCTTTCTAAGTGTAGACTCTTGCCTCCTTTCTAAGTTCCTGCCTGCATACATTTTATTTTAGCAGATTTTAATATTTCTTTGGAGTATTTTTGTTTTGTTTTGTTTTGTTTTGTTTGGAGGGAGAAATGTGTTGGTTTGGAAGGAGCTCTATTATTACTACCGGAAGTGGGACCTAATGAGTATTTTTGGACAGAAAACTTCACATTGCTTTGTTACCCTGATGTTACTTGGGCTTCACTTAGATTTACATTGCTTGTTTATTAAAATGGGATTGCTTAGCCTCTAGGGCTGAATCACCTTGTGGTAGGAGACTTTCATTTTAATATTTTACTTAAAGAAATGATCCCTAATTTCTTAGTAATTCCAGCATTTGAGTGATGTGAATTTCCTCAGTTTATTAATTAATGGGTCTTATGCTTTATACGGTTTTAAAGATGTGTATAGACTCATCCCCAAATATATAAACATTAAACATCTTTTTAAAAATGTAATGGCATGAAAGGTCCTTATTGTTTCTTTTCTGAGTTAACATTTATATAAAGACCTGTCCTGAGTCACTTTTAAAACTTTATAAAAATGTTCCTAGTCTTTATTAATTTCCTTTAGGGGGATAAGGTAAAATGATAAACGAGACAGGAGGGTAAGAGGAAGGAATGTCCAGGAAGTGACCAAACCAAAGAAAGGACCAAATGGGGTCCTTTTCAAAGGTGTGATCAGGGCTCTCAATAAAATGTGACTGTGGCATCTGTGTAGCACGTTGGCAGCAGGGGGAAAGCACTGCAGATCAGAGTTAGAGTTCGGGACATTTTTTCTTCCTCATTAGACAAGAATATTCATTTCTTATAAGAAAGTTATGGATACTGTTGGAGATTGAGGCTTTTGGTTAATTTTATATAATTTTTAAATATTTTATTATTTTTTATGGTGATATTGGTTAATGAAATCCAGTAAGTTTCAGGTGTACAATTAATTTTATATAATATTCTTTGTAACATTTTCACCTCATCAGTTTAATGAAACATAATTTAAAGTGTTAAGAAAAGATTACATAAATAAATTTCACTCTAAAAATTACTGAGCCTATGTTTGCTTTTTAAAAAAATAGACCAGAGTTTTAAAAAATTGTTTGGGATTAAATAAGATTATATAAATGAATTGACAACATTGAACCTAACTTTAATGGTGGTTGGTTGCCACTAGTAGTGGTGGTGCTGGTAGCAATATTTAGAAAAAAATAAAGATAAATACGATTTTTTTATGTTTCTGGTAATTTGTACTAGAGGGAGCTTGCTATTAAAATATTTTTAAATCAGTTTTTAAATACATGATTTGCATTAAAAGAATTATTTCTACTCTAAATCTTTCTAAATAATAGCGATATACTATATAAGCAATGCCATATTGTATATTGATTTTACCCCTAAAATATTGACATGAACTTATTTTGAATTTTAAAGAACTTTTCTTTATTAAATGTTACAAGATCTGATTGAAGTCACTTTGATTCTGGTATGATTTTTGAATTATGTTTATTAGTATTATATAGCTCTTTTTAAGGAATCAAAGGAAAAAATTTTAACCATAAATAATGTACTTTATGATCATTTAGTTTACCTCTTCGGTGTATTTGGAGTGTTTAAGGGATATAAAAATAAAGCTTTTATTAAGTGTGGTTCTTAGAAAGTATTAAATTTATATCTGAGACCCTGTCAATAAAGTGTGGTAATATACTTCGCTTTGGGGGTTATTAATAATTGTGTAAAGGATGAAGTATTGTCGCTTAATATTTATAGCTGATGAATATAGAAAGCAGTGAGTGCTAGGATGAAATATGTAACTGTGGAGCCTCCTCTTTGTTATAATGTTCAGATCTGATCTATTATAGTCTTCTGCCTGTCTGGGTCTTCTGCCTTGAGTTTCTTCTGTTTCTGTTCACTCTGCCCTGTATTTACTTCTGTTAGACTACTTTGAGTGCATCCCTCTTTCATATAAGCACATAATGTGGTGTCATTTGTGTTTAGGATATTACCTGAACTTTATCTGGCATTCCTGCTCCCCAGTAGTGGCTTATTCGTCCAGCCCCAGTTGCTCTTCACAATTCTTCGCATAGTCTAAACGCCTTTTCTCTTTTGTTTATGCCCACCACCCTCCCCCGCCCCATCCTTTCTGTCTTCCCTGGCAGCTCCAGTTAACTTTGATCTCTCTTCTATGAGATCCTGCTCAAAGTTGCTGCTCCCCTGAGGCAACTTTTCTAACTCCACCCCCCCTTCTAAGTCTATCAATGGTATGTTTTTACTACTATACTTTTTTTTTTTTATTCTCTTGAATTTGTACTAAGGAAAATGAGAATTTAGTTCCTTCCGCTTTTCCCCATTTCTACATTATTCCTAAATTGAATCTTTAAAACAGAATCATACTTATTTTGGTGTCCAGGGCGCATCATTATTTTTCCTTTTATTCTGTGCAAATTCTATTAGAATTCCTAGTACAAAGGATATTACAGATTTCCTTGAACTGAATGGAACATACTTCTTTCTGTTGTAAATTTATTTGGTTTGCCCTAGGATCAAAGTGGAAAATGTGGTCTTAAAAGTCACCTGACATAAAACAAAATATTTACTTATGTCATTAAAACAAAACCATTCTCTTTACTGTTATTATCTTAAAAGATGATCCTTTAAAATTTTATGTTTATGGGTTAAAATCTTTGATTTTTATAATTAACAGTTTTACCTGGGTTTTTCCTCAGTGTTATTTAGTATAATCGAGTGGTTTGTTCAGGTTTCAAGTATGAGAAGTTGGGCTTTTTATGATGGTTACTTTAGTTCAACTATTTCCTAGTAGAAAGCATATATTGCCCTGCTAGACTTTGTATCGCATTGCTGGCCCCTGAATTGCAACACATTTTGAAATCTTAACATGCCTCATAGAAGGAAGGAAGCCTTTCTAATTGGTTGCACACAGAAGAGTCCAGAAGGAACATTGTTGGGCAAAATTTGAAGGATTATCATGTACTACTGACATTGACCAGTGTCCTTTACGGTGGTTATCTCTTACTGAGGAGGTAAGAAAACAAAGGGGCGTCTTAGTGTGTATAATTGAAGACAGTTGACTAAAGTATTTCTATGTGAGCTGAGATTTTTTTTAAATGACTGTGTAGAAGGTAAGTTTCACTGAAAGGGAAAACTGCACTATTAGCTGGAGAATTTTCAGCTTTGTCGCAGTGGTCTTAAAGCATTATATCAATTTCAGTATAGCATGCCACCTCTCCTCTTTTGTTTCTTATTTATAATGTCAAAATCTAGAATTTAAGCTTTATATCAAAGTATGTTTCACATCTCTGAAATAAATAACAACTTTCTTCCACTAATGATTTGTTGTATTCTTGAATAAGTAATATTTTAGGCCTTAATTTCACTATCGGAAAGAAGTAATCACACTCAACTAGAGTTCCTAAGGGAAAAAACATGACATTATGGTATTTCTTAAACACACAGTATGTGAAAATAGGAAAATTGATATTATATGATTTTACTTTTCAACTTTATCTCTGTAGCTTTCCCTTTACCCAGTCTCTAAAAACTTAGAGTACTGGTTTGGAACACATGATTATGATCAAGTATAAAATTGAATGTGCACTGGCTTGCATTATTCCTTGATCATTTTAAGCATGCTTCGTGAGTTCAAAAAGATAAGTTACTAAAGGACACTACCGGTGAGGCTTCCGCTTTTTTACCCAACCTTAGAAATGCCTGGTGCTTCTTGAACCTTTTGGTCTCAAAACTCCTATAAATATTATTGAGCATGCAAGAGAACTTTTATTTATGTGGGTGAAACTTATCAATGTTTACTCCAAAGAATCGAAACTGAGAAAAGTTAAAATATTTATGGCTTTAAAAATAACAATAATAAACCCATTATATGTTAACACAAATAGCCCCCCTTTTTTTTAACTAAAATAACAATTTTTTTAAGAGAAAAAATATTTAGTCAGAAGACCGGCACTGTTTTTTTCAAACCTCTTTAATGTCTGGCTTAAGGGAAAACAGCTGTATTTCTTGTCTGCTTCTACATGTAGTCTGTTGTGACATCACACATCATGTAGCCTCTGGAAAACTCCATTGTGCACTTAGAGAAAATAAGATGAAAAAGATAAATAATGTCTTCATGTTATTCTGAAAATAGTTTTGACTTGCTGCTTGGTCAGAGTGGAGCTTTACATTCTTAGGCTCACAAAAAAATTTCGATGTAGATGTGATCTGTCTGCATTCTACTCTTAGGAGCAGGTAAACTTTTTTTCTGTTAAGGGCTGGATAGTGAATATTTTCGGTTTTGCAAGGCATATGGTCTCTGTCAAAACTAGTCAGGTCTGACATTGTACTGCAAAAAAAGCCGTAGACAATATGCAAGCAAACGGACATAGCATGTTCTACAAAACTTTTACAAAAAGTAGGTGACAGACTGGAATTGGCCCTGGCCTCTGCCCTTAAGTGGAAAATTACTGTTCACATAGGTTAAGTGATCAGCTGAGGGTCACGAAGCTAGAAAGTGGAGAATTCAAGTCCATATCTTTCCAGTTTCACAACCACTGTTTTTCTCATTTCTTCATGCTGTCTTCACTAATAAAGTTAATGATTATAAATTTAATATAGATGTGATTATTGATTTATAGGTAAGTTTTTAAGATAAAAATGTATCTAATTATCTAATTATATTGTAGAGGGGCTAGCATTTAGAATTTCTCCCGTTACCCAAGACATGATTGGGTACGTAAGTGTGAGTCTTGCCCATAATGAATCATACGCACAGTGTTAGTTCACTAAAGTGCACATATCTAAAGATGTTTTTAACCGACATGCTCTCTAAGTAATTATTTATTGTGTTTAAATTGTTATTTGGAATGGTAAGTACATGTAAATAGTTTAAAGTTTAAATATTACAAAATGTTAAAGGTGAAAAAGTAAGTCTCTTCCTCACCCATTACCCGGTCAGTCGGTTTGTCTCCTAGTGTTAAATCCTACTACCAGTGTCATTTTATCTTTCCAGAGATTAGTTTCTACAGATACACACAAGTATGTATGTATATATTTCCCTTCTTTATGCAGATAGTATATTGAATGGTGCATATGCTCTACCCATTGCTGCATTGCTTTATTTTACTTAATACATAGTGGTGATATGTTGAAGATCAGTCCAAGTTTATGCATGTAGGACTGTTAACTGACAGCAAAAATGATACTTTATATTCACTCTGAATATTTGTTCTATCAGATTTACTAATTTCAGAATTTGTTTTATTATCTATATTCCCTGAGTATCTGTGTCTTTTCTGAGTTTTTTTTTTTAATAATCTTGCTTTGGCATTTGTGGACAGGAATAAAATAACTTGACAAAGTTCTGCCTTAGAACTTAGCATTATTAGGAAGGTAAGATGTAAACACTTAAACCAATTAGAGATAAGACACTGTATATAATTAGTGTCTCAGTTTGTGAAATCGATAAGCATTGAAGATGAAAATTGGGAGATACTGCTGAGGGTTCTAGTGAAGAAGAGGAATTCATGAAGTTAAAAGGGTTTTGACAAATCGAAGGTTTGGATGGCTTGGTGTAGAATCGCGGTGAGGAAACTAGCAATAACAGACACATCACAGTGGTGTCTCAAGGAAAGATTTGGCTGAATAGAGAGGGAAGTGAATGCTTAGCAGCAGTTGGAAGGTATAAGAGATAACAACTTTTAACAGGACTCCTAGAGTGATCCAGAGAGTTATAGAGAAATTCTTTTTATGTCTTTTTCTCTCTGCTGTGAGCCCAAGATGTATAAAAGGCGATGAATTGCTTTGCAAGCTTTGTATATGACTGGGATGTCATATGCTTTTACTGTGAAATATCTACAGACTGTCTAGATGTTCATTTGTGGTGGTGAGCTTCTGAGAGTGAATTTTGCTCATAGGCCTTACACTGCCTTATGCCATAGCGATAGATTGTCGAGGTTTTTGTTTATTTTAGTGAATGAATGTGGGCAAAGAACATGCTCTTCTTTAAAAGCTTAAGAAAAAAAAAAGCCCCTCAGGAAAATCCAAGCCTGCTTTTGAAGGCCTAGTCCAAACTTGCTGCTAAATTATGGCAGTTCAGGTATGACTTTTCCCCGTTACTCTTGATTCCTTGCTTCTGCAAGTTTTATTAACATATCTGGGGACTGATTTTAGTTAGTGCCTTTTGTATTGTCTTATTTGGTCTCCTGCCAATAATTTTAGCATTTATAGTCTGTAGACTCCTATCTCTCATGTTAATTTATTTAGAGCTAGAGTATATCTCACATAATTGCAATTGAGAAACACCTAAACCCTATTACAGCATTAATAATGCTCGCTCTTGCTGCTGTAGCCTCCCTCTATGGGTTTAATCCGTTGGCACCTACTTTAAACTTGGAAGAGAAGTTCTGCACCAGCAGAAAGGCAGCCATTCTTCCCGAAACCGACAGTCCAGGTTTAGATGTGTACTGAAAGACAAATTGAAATGGTAGCATGAAAAGCAACCAAGTTAGAGATATTCAGCAGCTCAACTTCAAGTTGAAAGGGAGCTAATATTTATGTTAGGACTAATATTTGTTGAGATACTGAGCTTACTGCTTTCCATAAATTCCAGTCTTCACTGCATACCTAGGACTTTGTGTTATTTTTGTTTTTACAGATGAGAAAAAGGATTCGAGAGAATTTCAGTAACAGAGTTAGAACGTGCTAGAGCTAAGAGTGTATTTTCCAGGAGAAGGGCAGGACCTTTATGCATACTGCTTGTAGGTACTTTATGTCTTGTTATTCCTCACAGCAGCCCTGTGAAATTAGTGGTAAGAGCAGAGATAGTCCTAATTTTAGTTAATGGAATTGAGATAACAGACAGATCAGTAACTTGCCCTAGGTCACACTGCTACTAACAGCAGAGCTAAATCTATCTGCTTCCAAGGCTCTTGTGCTTCTTAACAGACTAATAATAAGTACCGTTTTTCTCTAAAAAATGAAAAAATTAGAGAAGGGTAAAATGAAGAGACTTAATGTTATGTTAAGTGTTGTGAAACAACAAAGAACAAACAAATAAAAAACAGGATGATTTACTCTTTAGCTCCTGGGCTAGAAAGTCTTAATTGCAAACAATGGACAAACTGTTTGTGGAGCCCAGGCACAAAGGGCACTGCAGAGATTGCCTTGTTCAAGGCTTTGAAGGAGATTCCTAATCATGCTTTTCTTTTATGGACTGAGCTTGCACAATAAAGCCCCAACTAGGGAATTTAAATGCATATTTAGAAGGATGAAAGAGGTTTCCATCCTTGCACATTCTCCCAATTAATAGGCAGTGGTCATGGCACTTGCCCTAAGGGGCGAAGCTGGAAAGCTGCCCTGTGTAGGGCTCCTGTATAGTCACGTGGTTTGCATCTTACCCCAGAGCTGTCAAAACTGGAAACTGTTAATTTGCTCAGTTCAGGTATCTCAAATCACTTTGAATCTTTGGGTCAAGAGAATAGAGATTTGGGGGACAGAGAGGTGAGGTTTTCCGTCTGCCACTTGAAGGTTTACCTAAAAAAAATCAGTGACTGTTTGGTGCTTAATAGTAAATTAAAAGGTACAGTTTATTTGTGGCATTTAGCTAAACTTAGACTTACGAAGGAAAAAATATTTTGCTCTCTTTTATTCATCTTTTCCATTAGGCTAAGTGTAAGAAAAACAGCAGTCTTTTAAAGCTCCAGACTTGAGCCAGCTTTAATGCTTAAGAAGACTTGAAGTTTTAATATTTAATAATATATTCAAGAGATTGAAATGGGAGAAAGTTGCAATAGAGATACATATAATAATAAATTATGAGAAAGCTGCTTTGATAAGCACATGACATTGTTTTTGGTCACATAAACCTGGGAAGAAAAATGCAGTAACAAACCTTATTTTTCTCTGATAAAGGATGAATATTAAGCTACACAGAATAATTTCATGCATTCAGATCCATCATTAGGGAGATCAATAATTGAGTTAGCATTTAGAGACAGAAAGTGTGACCCATAAATCAGTTAAGAAACAAGACAATAGCCTAACCTATCCCCAGCAGAGTTATAATTTATGTGATTGAGAATAATTTTTTAAATTACTGATACATGTTTTGAAAGCATTCTAATAAAACATTCTGGTCAAAGTCCGAATATGTATATTTATTTACTTTTTTCAGTAATAGATTTTGAGTTTTTTATCGTTTATCTTATATCCCTTCTCTCTTTTTCTTAGGCAAATAAAACATTTGTAGAACTCTGATAGATTTCTTTTGGCTGTTAATTATGTTCATTATAAGGAAATTAATTTGCACTCTCTCTTACTTTTATTTAGTTCCTGCTGTTCTTTCAGTGTTTGATGGATGCACTGAATTACTAAATGGAGAAAAGTAACCTAAGACCAGTTAGTATAAAATTGAGTCCAGCAGGATGGTGGCACAGTGAGCAGTCTCATTCTTGTTTTTATAAGAAAGCTAGAATGTTGTAACTCAGATACACTTCTTAAGGTCACAGAGCTAGACAGAGCCAGACTACAAATCTTTTCTTTCCTTTTTTAGTTCATTGTACTTCTGCCACATCATATTGCCTTCCATGATTTAAATGCTTGTAAGTTTTTCTAATTGGCATTTTAAAAAAATTGTAAAAAGTAATACATGCCCATGAAAATATTTGGCCATTTTGAAGGCAACAGAAATCCCCCCTCTCCTCTTCTTTCGGTCCCCCCTTGACCCACTCATAAGAGAGATTCACTATGAATGGTCTCATGGATTCTTTCAGAAATTTTATTCAGAGGATTCTAATATTGTATTTGTGCAGTAATAATTTTTCTTTACCATAAAATTAAGGAAAAGTAAACATTTTCCCATTTTAATCCAGTTTCCTAGTTTCTAAGTGTGGACTTTCAAACTACTCAATGCTTTTTAACATTGGACTCTGATTTATTATGTTACTGGAGTGGGAAAGACCTGTGAAGTAAGAGAGTCAGTCCCTTAGCTTTTTAAATAAGGTTAAATGATTTGCATAGAGTTCTACGGTATTTAATTTCACTAAGTGGTTCCAAGGTTGATTTCTGTTCTTCCCTCTATTCCGTACTATCTCTCGGTTCATTTTATAGACTCAAAAATGAACTATATTTCATAAACAGGCATGTTTCATGTGTGTACAAAAGGAGTCTCTTTACAAAATCTAATCCATGAGCTAGTACTCAGCACATGGCAGATACTTGAATATTTGGATTGCAATAATTTAAACTGATTCTTTACCACAGTTCATCAATAAAATGAGAGAGTTGGACCCGGTCATTTTAAAAGACCTTTCTACAATAAATGTCTGTGATTTTAGTTTCATGCTGTCCTCAGAGAAGCAAGCTGTTTTTCTTTAGATTCAAAAGCAGTTGCGTTCAGTAATAGTCCTGACTACATTTCCCACCAGGCATGAGTCTACTCGTGTCCTCCAATATTTGGTGCACTCTAATGCCAGGTTTCCTTTTTCTTCAGATGCTGGTTCCAGTTAAAAGGAAATTTTACAAATGTGGGAATTTGCAAAATGGAGCGAGGATTGATTAGGCAACATCCATTGTTAATAAAATTTAATCCCATGCATTTCAAATCAGATCAGAATTTTGTACTGCATACTTTGATGAGCTAATTTATAAGCCAGTAGTGCCTTTTATACTGGGGATGTGGCTGGAAATGGGGTATGAAGTTCGGGACAGAAAGCTAGCTGGAATTTAAGTGGTGGTGCTGGTGATGGTGTAGTGTGAGGGGAATAGAGCATGGCCCACGTCAGGTAATGTTCACCGTCTGAGATTCCACAGGAATCTATCTACCCTTTACCTTGACATAATACAACATAATGTAGTGTGCTAATGAGCCATGGGTACATAGACGTGTGTGAAATTTATGGGAATTCTGAAGTTTATATAATTCATCTAAAGAATTCTTGCTTTGTTTCATCACCATTTGTGAAATACTATGAAAATATTCTTTGTGCTTAATCTCTGCCATTAAATAAAAGATACAAAGAGTCAACAACAAGAGTATCTGCAGAATGAGATGCCTGCTTATTCTTCAGATAGCAAATCAACATCTTAATTTAGAAGCCCACTTGAACATACAATAAAAACCAATGCTAGCTTGATTAACATTAAATCAGATAAGGTATAGAAGCTTAAAAACTTTCGCAAGTTAAATTTCCTGAGGTGTAAGGAATCACTTCCCCAAACCGATGTGAATACTGAATTACCACAATATTGGAGTGCTTTTACTAAACTGATTTATATGAGCTCACTGATTTGATTACAGATTCAAAATGGCAAAAAAAAAAAAAAGATATTTAAAAGGATCATTTTAAACATCAAATATTGTTACTAGTTTAAAAAATTGAAAGGCACATAAAGAATCTTATCTTCCCTGTAAATTAGAGTAAAATAAAATCATATTAAATAAGCCTTTAGGTTTTATGGTAGAAAACCCAAAAAGATTTCATAAGACAGTCAGGGTATGGGAGGGAGTAGGGAAGAAGGGCAATTTACTTCACTACTTTTTATCAGTATTTTTATTGGCCGATATAGGTGCTTGGACATTGCAGTAGGCCTTTGGGGGCATCGATGTTAATATACTGAAAGTATAAATGCCTTTCAAATAGGTATTTATCTAAATAGTATTGGGTTTGCCTGAAAGTTTGTTTTCATCGGACCCTGTATTTAGAAGAATAAAAGTTAACTTTTCTGTTCTATTTTGTTAGCATATCTGGAACCAAACTAAAATATGTTTTGCTTGAGTGATATCAAATTCAGCCTTATCTGTACTGTGGAAGAGAATGAATTTTAATTCCAAGGTTTGTCATTAATTAGTGATCAGTTTCTAAACATATGACTTATATTATCAAAATGTGTTTAAATTGTTTTTAAAAACATTTTAGTTGAATTCAATCATGTCTGTTGACCGAGCTTAGTTTACATTAAGCATAAAAAGTGAAGAAAGCATTATTTAAAACAATTATAAGTGGAGCTAATGTTTTTCACCTATTTGAAGAACATTTCTTTCTTGAAGCACCTTGACAGTAATTACTTTGGTTCATGAAATTTCATCTGTTTTCAGAATTGAAAGAAAGAAGCTGTCATCATATGAAAATTAAATGTCTCAAACTACATTGAAAAGTAAAGATGATATCGAATTACTGGTGATTCTTGTTTTCTTCTCTATACCCTGGTGTTTCTCCATTTTCTACAATGAACATGTTTTACATTATTAATCAGAAAAAAATAATACTGATCTTTAAAAAAAAATGTAAACATAAAACAATACGTTTATTTTTCTTCCAAACCTTTACACTGAAATACACTTGAGTGCTTTCTTTTAAGAATTAGCAACTGTCCCCAGATTTTGCTGAGGAGCTGAGGTTCTTGGTACTGTCTCCTAGCCCCAGCCTGCAGGAGGAAGGAGAAGTGGCCACGGTACTTCTGGGCAGGCCCTTGCCAGAGGCCGTGGACCCCAAGGAGGTGACACTGTGCAGCAGTGCCGCCCAAAATGGCCAGGGCATCATGGCATAGGCGAGTGTCCTCCTGGAGGGTTGGGGTACCTCCCCCAGACTTGGGGTAGGTGCCCTTGCCAGCTCTAACATCACCCTTGCCCTGAGTCTTTTAACCTGGGCGTTAGCATTTTAAAGTGATTCTTTAGGAGTTCTGGCGCTAATTGATCCCCCACCCCTAGCTAGGATCTCTTGGCAAGACTTGTAACTAGTGATGTTTGTACAACCAAAAACTATTTTGTGGTTTTTAGGGAGAATAAAATTGACTGTGTTAAAAAAAATCAGTGCCTCTAGTTTATAATTGAAATTGAGTGTTAAATGTTGATAGGACCAAAATATTAACTGTTAATTATTTGCAAGATTCATTTAACAATACCAAGAGAAAAATGTAGGCTCTCAGTGCTGGGAGAGTGATGTTAAATAATTTTTTGGCGATTTTTTAAAAAAATTCCTAAAGCAGTAGTATTGATTCGTATCTTTAGAGATTTCTGTTTTATGTGAATTTATTCCAGAAGTATTTGTGTGTTTGATTTGTCATCTTTTTTTTTTGATACGTCATCTTAATCAACACTGTGGTCCCCCCAGACATCTTTGGCCTCTGGGGTGCTGCATGCTGCTGTGCTAGGTTGGGCACTCATGTGGTTTATCATCATCCCTATCATAATGCCAAGTACAAGCCAAGTGCTTTAAGTATTTTGAGAGACACTTTAGTGTGGTGCTTAAGAGCCCTGGATTTTGAAGTCAGGGTTCAAATCCTGGCTTTGCCACTTACCAGCAGTGTGACCTTCGCAAGTAAAAGTTAACTTCTTTGTTTCAGTTTATCTGTAAAAAAGGGATAATTATTGTCCCTACTTTATAGGATTATTACGGGAATTAAAATAGTTAATATTTGTCTACAGCCATGCTACCCTGAACAAGCCCGATCCCATCTGATCTCGGAAGACAAGGTGCTATAGGCATAGAAAATAAAAAAAAATAAGGGATTGTAAGCTGACAGGGTCCTTGCAATCTGTGAAGTCAACTAAGGGTTGCCCCGCCTTAAAAAAAAAAAGGTCTAAAAATAAAATAAATGAGTTAATATTTACAAAGTGCTTAGAAGACTGCCTGACATACTTTATATTTATTAGTCAAATAAACATCTCATTTAATTTTTGTAATAACCTTTAGAGACAGATAATAGCATTTACATTTTACAGATGTTAAGAGTAAAGCTCAGAGAGATTATGTAATTTGCTAAAGGTCACACAGCTAATAATATGGTCCGAGATTTAAATTCTGGGCTGTCACACTCCAAATGTGTGTTGGGATTATAACTGCCTGTCTTATAATAACCCTTGCACTTGGACATATCCCCTGGCACTTACTTTATCTGTTCTAGCCCTTAATGCCTCATGTCAAGAGTGAGTGATGCTTATGCTTTATAAAAGTTGACATAATTATACTAAAGTATGTGTGGAAAAATAATCAGACATGAGTCTCATGGGTAAAAAGGACATGCGAGGGATGATTGTCTTACTGGTTTCTAAGATATTAAAAAGTGAAAGTTTGTCTAAAATTTTATCCTCCCCACCTAATCCATTAAATAAGATACATAGTTCAAAACAAAGTCAACTGTATTAGAAATATCTGAGTGAAATAACATCATTGGTAAAAGAAACATTGCAATAATTATTTTGGGAAAAGTATATATTAACATGGAAAAAACCTGAAACTGGTAATTTGAAATATATGTACCGAAGTCAAATATGGAATGAGACATCTTTATTAAAAGCGTGTACACCAGAAGAATTTATTTATCTTGGCTGTGCTTTAAAAGATTTAAAAACCTTATTGAAACAATAATAATTTATCTGTATTTTGGTGGTTTCATTAAATATTTTTCAAAAAGTACTTAAAAACCAGCAATAGTGAGGAAAGAAAAGCAACAGACTGATCATGAGTACATCAAGTATAATATCCAGAAAGTACTGAAATTGAACATATTAATTAGACCCTTCTCTGTGTAACTGATTTATCGATAAAAACAGCCAATACTTATGAAGCGAAGACTCAGTTTGTCTTTATAAGAAACTTTACAAGAAAAGAATTTTGTTCACCCTTCCTATCACTTAAATGTAGAGGAAAACAAATGGGAAGTACATATTCACATCTATTAACGAAACAAAAAATAAAATGAGAAAAGCAAGGGTTGGTGACACTTAAGGGTGTATCCTCTACACTTATTCACTGTGTAAATGTCAGTGAGTCCAATCTTTCTGAGCAAAGATATGCCACCACATGGGGAACTGTAAAATTCATGTTGTTCTTTCACTTAATAATACCATTTTTAACAAATGGTATTGTAGAAAAAACTTTTTCTTTAAAGATGTTTCTAGTTGTATTATTTATAATTAGCCAACAACTGGGAATCCCCCATTTTTAATAGCTAAGCAGAAATATTTGTTCAAATATGGACTTATATTTGCTCTACTAGATTTCTTAAATAATATCTACAATATGCTAAATGATTAAGAATCCCAATATACATGCTGCTTCCATTAATGTGATTGCTTTTTAAATAACGATGAAGATTCTATACATCTCTTCTTTCTGGATATCAGTTTCTTTACCTGTAAAATGAAGGCGTGGGGTCAAATGACTTCTGACACTCATTCTATTCTGTGAACCAAGAATTGCAAGAGGTAATAGATTCTGGTAATTATACTTTGTGCCTATGAAGTTCCTTCCTGCTCTCCCCTCCGCCTAGTTCACCAGATGCTTAATCTATAACTAATGTGTTAAGCACAGTGCCCAGTCTTTCGTGTGGGATCTCAGTCAGTCAGTAGAGGACAGGCAGATTTATTAATTAATGCCTAGTCCTCTGATACTTTTTATTTTCTTCTTTAAAGTTTTTTCCAGTTTTATTGTATAATTTACATATAACTTGTTTTTATTTCTTTTATAAAACTGATAAATAAGGAACAAATGATATTCTTGAGGTATTTCTTTTCCAGCAAGCCTCTTGTTCATTATAAAACTATATAAATGAAATCCTATCAACATTTATTGAGCACTTACTGTGTTTAATCCTGATAACAATGCTGTTTAATAAATTGTTTAATTCTGATAACAATGCTGTTAGGTAATAATTATCCTCATTTTATTAATGTGTAAAACCCAAGGTACAGAGAGGTTAAGTAACTTACCCAAAGTTAGCCAGCCTGCAAGGTAAAGGGGACTGGGATTTGAGCCTGGCGGTATTGATCCAGGGCCTGCCCTCGTCCTAGCACTGCCCTGGACTTGGGTGGTGTTTGGTAGCCACTTGTTGAGACTGCGTGGCTTGGGCAGGAATGTGGGTCAGGCAAGGTTTTGCCAGTTACATGCTGGTTGACGATGGGGAACCCAAGCCAATTGTAAAAACTCGTCAGGATTTTAAGAGTGAAGGAAACTAGGCTAGGCAGCATCTTTTAGGGAAAAAAGGCAAAAGCTAGGATTGTTCTAAATGATGAGGAATTCAGGGATCAGATCTTGGTTCCAAGTATCACCTTTATAAAACTGATAAATAAGGAACAAATGATATTCTTGAGGTATTTCTTTTCTAGTAGGATCGTTCAGGATTCCTTTGGCATTATTTTTCTTTTCTACCCCTACGTTTCTGGCTTACAAGCATGTAGCTTATGAGCTATTGCAGGGAGAGGATGTCTAAGTCAGATGAGACAGACCTGTGTTCCTTAGGCCTTGAGGTTTTCTAAATCACTTTTGGGGAGGCAGCAGCTTTATTATTCTTGTAGACTAAGTCATGACATCAGGGCTGCAGTCTCTTGAGCACCTTGGCTCTTGTGTTCAGGTCATTCTCCAGGTTACAACCAGAGCTCTCAGATTGTGAACCTCAAATTGGGGCCCTGCCTTTTCTTCCCCCATTAGATTTTTATGTCTTGGACATATGCTCTTTTAATGTGGGCCACCGTGTACAGTACGTAAAGGATGCTGTCTGTGCAAGGAGACGTTGTGCACAGCAGTAACAGACAGGTATTATTTCAGGTTAGAATCTTCATGGTTCCAGGGAGAGCACAGACTAAGAGTCCTTATAATGTAAATTAAGAGTTCAAATCCAAAACACTGATACTCTGAAAAAGCATTGTAGAAAGTCAATTCAAAGTAGTAGATAGAATTCAGATTTCTTATCCTAAGAATAGCTCTTCCTAATCCTAAGGCAATAAACAGAGGCAGGCAGAGGTCCAGAAACAAATTTATAGGCCAGTGATTCTACTGTCCAGTTTACCACAAATGTCGTCAGTATTTTATCATCCACATTTGGGTTTATGCCAAGGTGGAACGCTCTAGTTGATCATTTTGGAAATCCTAAACTATATGCTGGGAGCGTTTGTATTTGAAAAATGTTAACAGGCAGTGTTAGTATTTGAAAATGGTAATCAGCAGAAAATAGTCTTATAGAACAGATTCTCAATAAAATCTTAAACTCATATTTGTTTTAAAAGCACTCGTTAGGAAAAGTGTCCTGTTAAAATGAGCCTTGCTGTTTCGGAGATTCCTCTGGCTTTGTGTTGTTGACAGTGTGCTTTGCCGTGTGCCATTAGTATTGTCAACTGTCAGGCACATCTGAGGCGCAGAGAACTCCCCAGCACTGGTTAACAAAGCACCTTGCCACCTGAACCTGTTGTCAGATAAAGAGGGCAGAGCGTAATTTTTGCTGCAGTTTCCTTATTTGATCTTCACTAAGGTTTATAGGCAAAAATGGGTTTTGATCTGAGAGTTCATCCCTTAAGTATTCATGTCACATTCAGTGACTGTGATATCTAAAAGTGGCTTTGGTTAATAAAACTGGTTTTAAGTCAGATACTTTCAGATATCATCTTTCCATCTAACACCTCAGATAATCTAAAGTAATTTAATAGATGAAATAAATTCCCAAGAATGATCTCTTTGTTGCCATTTATTGAGTCTTGCTGTGTTCTGAGCATTTGCTAAAAGCTTTATGTGCGTTTACTCACTTAATCCCCCATTTTAATCCTGTGAGATAAGAACTGTTATCTTCACTTTATAGATGAGAACACTGAAATGTCCAGCATTTTTCATAGTGGGTGGCCTAATAGTCATGCTACAGACCCCAGGTGGTTCTGCTCTAAAATCTATGCCCTTTACTTCAACAGTTATATTAGTCTAATGAAGAACTCGGGGAGGGGGGATACTTTATGAGAAATATTTATTGTCTGTTTTTTTTCCTTCTTGTTGAGTTTATCACAGATGTTCATGTGGTGTGTAATAAATGTAATAGAGATAAAGCATCTATTTATTCATTGAGCAAGCACTTATTGAGATCTAACATTATCTTCTACCAGTTCCTTTTTTCATCCTGTATTCTGATAGGGAATCTCCAGACTAGTGTGCAAAAGACAGTCTCAAAGTGCTAGAAAAAAATGTTACTTTGTGGGTTTTTTTCCTTCCTTTTAAAAATTACAACTTTGGAAGCCTGTTGAGATCTTGCTTCAAGATGTATCTTCTGGTTTGGCTCAAATTTTAATAAAAAAAAAAGTCCAACTTTGTATTTGTTTTAGAACATAACAAAATACATTCATTTTAGTCAAGTACTACATTTTATTGGCTCTAAGTTGTATCCCCCCATTTTAATACCTCAGATTGTGGTGTTTCTTATATAAGAGTTATAATTAGTGTTTTCTCCCTTCCTTAGTGGTTAATAAAATGAAAGTGTATCTACAGTGACGATATCTTAGATTCAATGAAATAGAGAGGTACATGTAGAAAATTAACAATAAATAGGTACGTACAGGGGATGTGTGCTCATTTATTTTTTTACCTGAGAAGAATATGTAATCAACCTGTTTTTTTCCCCCCAAATGTTATCTTCCCTGATTAGAATTCTTTGATCTCATATCATCTGTGTACAAGGTGTGCTCTTGCTGATACAAGTGATATCAAGTGCATTTTCCCAAGTCATACTACCGTGGACCTTATTAGAATCATTGAGGCAGGTAGGCTCCCGTCTGATGATCCACAAAGGTGTCAGAGAGAGCTATGTTGCCTTAGCATCCACTTCAGTGTTGTGCAAATTTCATTTGGGCTTGAACCCCTTCATTGAACTCTTCCTCTCTACCATTTTGACCCTGTTCATCTTTTAAATTCTCCTGAATTAATATTATTAGGCCAGTAAGCATTCAGACACTGACTGATGCTCATCATCATACTGCAATGCCTTCCCGTCTTATAACTTCCTCTTCTCTTTTGATTGTTGTTGATTGCTTCACTTTGTCCTTCACAGTTACTTCTATTGACAGTCATCATTTTCTCATCACTTTTATCTGTTAAAATGATCTCTGATTTTGTTGATTATTCATTTCTTATTTGTACTGCTTTTGTGTTTGTTAAACACAATAAGGTTAATCTTCTTATTAAAACTCCATAAAACTCAGCGTGAACCTAACCGACTGTGGAGGATGAAATAGTAGGTACTGGGAGGCTGCATGTGACCACTGACGCCATCTGTTGGAAGCTGGTAGAGTTGATTGTTTTGCTTTAGAGGTTTTTCTTCTTTACGATGAAAATTTGAAAGTCGAAAATTCAGAAAAAAGGGTGTTTTGTTACAGATAAAACTCTTATATGGTCTTGTATTGAGATTCTGTATAATTAAAAGTAAAGCTCTTATATTGTGTAACCGTAATGTTAAAGGATTCTGATCCTTTAACATTAAAGGATCAGAATCCTTTAACATTAAAATTTTAAACAGTATAGCAGTGTATGAAATAAAGTTCTCATATAGTACTTTGAAATAGCACAAAAAGAGGTTAGAGTAAAGCAGTTGCTAGTTAGAAGAAAATATGACATTTTACAGTATCCTTCAAGCAGGGTTAAAGATGTGAGTCCAATTTTATTTTCTGAATCTCATGAAAATAAATCACTCATTCTTGTTATTTACCTGTACAAGACACGACACACATTAGTTTTCTTTACGTAGAAAGTAAGTTGTTTTCTTAGATCATAGACCATGTTAAAGAAATATCCTTCTTTATTTTTGCCTTATTAACATTTTCATGGAAAAGCATTTATGTTCTCAATATAAAATATTTACCTTTTTTACTTACACGTTTCCAGGGGCACATGCTTTTCACTGGAGCTGCCCAAAAGTCTTACTTATTTAGAAGACAATGGAAATGTATGTGTGCGACTGAACCTGCGTTGCGGCAGATTTTACAAAATGCGTTTATGGTCTGCTTTTCTTTCACTTTTCTCCTACTTATGCATTTACACCCAGATTCTGCAAAATCACATGCTTGTGTAGCTCCTCCTCACACATGGCTGAGTGCTCTGCTTGAGCAGAAAAACTACAGCCGATGTACTGTTTTCTTTCCTGCAGTTGTCCATTGCTGCAGGAGAGCAGCTGTCCTTGTTTTTGCACAATTCTGTTTTTCCTCCAAAACTGCCTGTGGCAATTTGTACTCATTCTTTATTACCCAAGGGTTTTGCAAGTAATAAAATAATGTATCTGACTACTTAATGGCCTAATGTGATTCCCTTTTCAGAGAAGCAGCACAGTAGAAGACTCCTTTCACTTTTCCTCTTCGCTGACCATGCAATATTAGGCCTGTTGGGACAGGTTTTTTTTGGGGGGGGATGTGCTGCCAGAATGCAGAAGGAGATTGCACTGCATTACAATTGTATTTTCTTCTGATTCTTATAAACTGTTTATAAGTAAAGCTCAGATCTGGTCAGAAGTAACATTAAATATTCTACATGTAATCTTGCCTTGTAGGGAATTTATTAATGTGATATATTTAACAATTTAAAAACCGTATCTTCGGGTCACATTGTAAAAAAAAATCGATATGACATAGTGATGGCGAGAGTGAAAATGCCTCTCTTGTCATCCATTCATTACATTCAGCATGTGCATGCGCGTGGGCAGAAACACACACTCTTCCCCTTTTTTTATAAAGAGGCTCCTATATGCCATGCATTTTCCTAGATGCAAGGGGTATAGCAAAACAGATGTGGCCCCGGCCCTCATGCCATTTATGGTTGAATAGAACTCTACGGAGTGGAGACTGACCATGAGGTGGTGGGACCAGCCTTAGTGCTGCAGGGGTGTCAGATTCAAGAGCTGTAAGGAGAGGATTCTGCTCTTTTAGCAGCCGAGTGCTGTAGGAGACTCAGTTGCTTTGCCGTGTGTCTAACCAGTCTTCCTTGTCTGCTCTCGCCAAAGCAGCCCTCTCTCAGACATTCTGCATATCAACGGGACTCTGGGACGCCCTTTGCAGTCTAAGACATAAGCGAGTTGTTGGCAGAACCTCTTGCGTTCCCAGTCATGCTTTCTTCCCCAGGCAGTCATGCTCCAGACACCTGGGGCACCAGATTCCAGGGTTTTTACGAACAGAGAAGTTTAATCAAATTAACCTCTCTCCATAAGAAATATGGAGACTACTGTTTATGTTTTCGTCCATTAATAATATTGAAGTATCATATATATATAATATATATATATAACATATATATATAATATATATATAAGATATATATATTATATATATATATATATAATGGCACTAAGTAAATACATATATATAGCATGATTTTAAAGCTGTGTATTTCAATTAAAAATATTCTTTCTAGTGGTTAAAAAAGGCTTTTGCCTGATTAGTCTTAGACCTTACTAATGTTAATTTATCTTAGGTCAGTGAGAGTCTGTTTTGTAGGTATATGAAACTACATAATTTATACTGTTTGAAGGAAGCGGTAGCTTAGATAATCCAAAAACAGTGCTTAACTAAAATGACTATTTTTTTTTTCTTTCTCAAAGCACACAAAGTGCCTCCTACTAATACAGAAAAGTGGTCTGCTTAGTCCTCTTTAAGGCTGCCCAGAGGCTAACACGTACCTTGCTATCCTGGATGGGACTAGGTATAGACAGAAGACAGAAATGCCCTGAGTTGAGTAATATCAAATAAGATGCTATCCTTAGGGTCCAGAGGAGTGATACAGAAAGAGTGCTCCAAGTTCAGAGAGGAACATTGTTCTGGGCTGTATCCTGTGGAGCCTTCAGGAACAATCTTGAACTTATTTTGAGGAATAAAGTAGACAAAATGGAGAAGAAGCCAGTATTTTAGAAGAAGGCAAGTAAGGCACACAGTGTATCCACTTTCTGTTTGGGGCATCACGTAGACAGATTGATTGGCAGAGAGAAAGCCGCTGTTAGGCAGGGATCTGAAGAGTTCTGGGATGTAGTGCAGTATGCAGGACCGTGAGGCCATCCGAGTGAAAGTAGCCTTCACTACAGCTAGGGCCACTGCGGGTTTTTTCTTTTTAAAATATATTGGGGCACTGTGTAAAATTTCATATGAAAGGAAGGTAGTAGTGCTCAAAGGAGTCAAAAACCAGTGGAACAGAACTGGTTCAGGTATTACTGTTTGGATGTGGATTTGTAATACTTTGTTATTTGGGGTTTGGAGTGGATTTTCCTTTCTAGTATGTTTGTATGTTTATTTGAACTGTAAGATTTAAATTTCATCTCAAACTCACATTAGGTAATTTGGGATGTTTGCCAATGTGTAGATGATTTCACTCTGATTTGCGGTGGGGACTTTAATTTTAGTAACACATCCAGAGCATAATCACATCTTATTTAATGTTTATATCTCTGAGTTAGACATTATTACCTCTATTTTATAGCATTGAAAACAAATACAGAGAGGTTAATTATTTAAGGCAGCTAATAATGGATCACATTTGAACTCAGGTCTGCCTAATTACAAGGCCCTCTGCCATTGCCTTTCTTAGTGCTGAGCAACTGAAAATTGATTGTATAACATTACATTAAAGAGGCATCTTATTTGTAACTATGGTTTATTTTTAAATAGCAAAAAATGCATCTGCGTGAAAATGCTTATGTGACAACTTTAGAAGATGGAATTTAAAAGTCAGAACTTTCCTTAAAAAAAAACGTCAGAACAAACAGTGAAAGTTTAGTTTTGGAAATAGGTGAGTCTTGTGACCAGGGGGAAAAAACTACTCCCTCCCCCAACTGCTTTAAAATTACTAACTTAGAATTTTCTAAATTAAAGATGAAAACAGTAATCTGTGTTTTTCTCGAGTTAGTTTTCTAAGCTCTCTTAAAGAAAGGAAGCGGGAGGAGAACAACAGGAGATACAGATGCTCATATGCCACCATCTTGTGCTTCCGCTTCCTCTTTTTAAAGATGACACCATGGTTTCATGTCTTTAACTTTCTTCTCATCTCTGTGCTTTCGCTTCCATTTATCTTCAGTGAATTAATAATTCTACGAAAGTTAGAGCTCCATTAAACAAATGTCATTTGTGTGATTGTCGAATCTAGAATCCACGACCCGCCATGCAATCTAATAATTTCAATCTGTAGTTAAATTATCAAATTATTAGTGTATATACTGTTCCTCTTAACATCTCAAGTCTTAAAATAGTTCTCCAGGTTTTAATGCGAAGTATATTTAACACAAAGTAGCATTTCTCCTGGACACTTAACCTTGATCTGCAATAAAATGTTATCTGATCATTGTTTCTCTGTCTTTTTGAATTTTTCAGAATTAAATTATAAAAATTTTTCGAGGCTTATTAGAAATTTCATAGTTGGATTAAAATTGGCCCCACTTCAGATACTTTAGTAATACACAGAGAAGTGCTCCAAGTTCAGAGAAGGTAAAGAGTATCCTGGGAGGTCTCCTGTGGAACAGTCTAGAACTTATTTTGTTTTCCTCTCACAATGTATCAATTTCATTTGTGGAATTGTATAACTTCACCATTTGAAAGGATTTTTGCTTTGCAGTTGAGAAAGGACAAAAACTTTCTCCAAGTATTTTTTTAAGGTGATAGTCTTTGATTTTATGACAGTGATTTATATTTGTTACTTCTATACCTTAAGTTTTATTATGTTAAAAATAATTACACATAAATCAGATTTAAAATATAATTTCAAGCCTTTTTCTTGGTGACTTTTTTGATTTTGCTCCTCAATCTTTTTTCTTCTATTCCCAGTATTAATCAATTACATTCAATGTAATTTATACATTTCTGTAGTATCAAAACTCTGCAGACTCTGATTGTGGGGGGGCATTGCCAATGAAATCAAGCTTGCTTAAGCAGACTTGATATACAAATTATAAAGTTTTATCCTATTACATTTATAGATGCTTCTCAATTGGGTTACATCCCAATAAATCCATTGTAAGTTGAAAATATTGTAAGTTGAAAATGCATTGAATACACCTAACTTAACCGGATTTCATAGCTTAGCCCCACCTACCTTAAATGTGTTCAGAACACATACATTAGCCCACAGTATTTATGTTGAGTTTCATCTCAGGAGTCACTGCCTTCCTCTTCTCTCCAGAAGTAGGAGACATAGATGGGCATTTGTTTTGTGTTTTCGCATCCCATCAGGTTTATGTAGTATCCAAAAAGGGCTGGCAACACAGTACACAGTACACTGTGGGTTATTGGTTGCTTACCCTCCTGATGGTGTGTCTGACTGCCGCTTTCTGTCATCCTGAGAGAGTATTGTACCACATATGCTAACCCAGGAAAAGATCAAAATTCAAAATTCCAAGTATGGTTTCTACTGATGTGTATTGCTTTTGTACATCATAAAGTTGAAAAATCATAAGTCAAACTATCGTAAGTTGGAGAACACCTTCTGTATTTAATATAAACCTGTAAATGGAAATGATTATTTCTTGTATCTTTCATAAACATAACACCTGATAACTTTATTAGTAGTGTGTTCTTGTACCAATATTATGATCTTTAATTAATGTATTTCACATTTGTGGTCATGAGTCAGTCTACTAAAAGACATGAAATACTACTTCGAGGGATGGGGGAATATAATATTTGAGAATACCTAAATGCTAAATATTGAAGTCCATAAACCACTGTGTACTACTTTATTATGGTGTCATTGTTTTCCAGTTGGCTAGATTGCTTTAAATTCATTTTTCCCTATTGGATGGTGATCTCTTTTCAGCAACACTGATTAAGAGCAGTTATTAGCAACTTATCTCTGAAAGAAAGTTTTCCCATTTCATCTTTTGATGAGCTTCAAAAAAATATTTTGAGAGTTAAAAATAACTATATAAGTAGTTAACAGGATAGTAGATTAACCAATGGTCCGTTTCTTTTCCATATGGATCAAAATTATAAAATGAAAGGTCTTACTGCCAGTTTATGCTATAGTATAAACTTTTTTTACTTTTAATAATCTCAGCATTTGTTTTAATTTTACTACATGTACAGCCTTATGAGTTCAATAATTACACAGAATTCTTTCTGGAATATATATGAGGGAAATATATTTTTGAATTTTAGAAGTTTAACATTGATTGGGTTGAAAATAAACAAATTATGGTATAGAGTTTAAAACTTTTTGTATTATATGTCTTGCCCAAAATAAGTAATAAAATGAATTTTTGGTTGAGTCCTTGACTAAATTGATAGAGCTGTCTTAGAGTACATAATACATTGGATCCAAAACCTTGAAATAATTCATTTTAATGAACTGAATCCTATTTATAAATGTACTAGATATTGATAAGTTAATGATTTAAAATAAGCCTATAAAGTTTTCTTTTGTAACCATCAGAGCTTTTTTTTTTTTGAATATTAAGTTTCTTTCCTAAATTTAGATATTTTGAATACCAAATTTTCTAAATCAGGGCATATTTTTGAGTTCTGAGAGTCAACTTTAATAGTTGAAAGAAATTATCATATTCTGCCAAGTATATGTAAAGGTATTGAAATTGGACTTCAGACTGTCTGTCTCCATGTGTGAACTGTTTCAGAGATCATTAGTCTGAGTTTGAGATAGACTAGGCTTATCCAGCAGACGAGTCGTCACCAATATCTCATAAATAGAATGCTACCTTTTCATTTATTAGATCATTGTTTAGAAAGTTCTCTCTGGAATTTAAGTGCTGATGACAGAGCTTTCTGGCATCTGTCAGTCAACTGGTATGTAACTCTGAATGTCATGTGGATACTGAGCCACTTATAATGCAGCTAATTAACTCTACCCTTGAACAAAATAAGTGATGTATTAATTCGATAGAGCTTTGGAGTTTGGATGCTGGAGATTTGGCATCTCTTCTCAAGTTTACTGCTACTGTTTTTGTCATCCTTTAAGAGTGTATTGTACCTTTCACGTGGAATGTGCCTCTGCCATTTCAGGAGGATTATTAAATGTAATCTCGTTGGGACTCTTGTCTGCCTCATAGGGCTTTATTTTGTAGGCGGTGTGTTTGAGCACCTTGGAATAATCTACTACAATTATTCCTTCAGGTGTTAGCAAACTTCATTTTCTGTTAAATGACTCCACTAATTTTCTCCAGGGATTCTGCTGTTGGTCACTTTTGCTTCCAGGTTAACTTCATTTCACACAGTTATATATCTATTTCTGGAGAGAGAAAAAGATAAAATTTTTATTCCTTTACCAGAACTATCTATGTCAGTCATGGAGGAAATGCAATAACCAAATATATATAAGTAACTGCAGTATATTTCTGATTTTAGTGAATCCACCAAGTTAAACAAATTAAAGAGGTTTATTAAGTTTCAAGGAAAGAAATAAAGATCAGAAACCAAAGCAAAATTTCTTTTATCTCTAGTAGTTCAGTTCTCTAGGGTCATTAAGTGTAATTTGAATTAATACCCAAGATATTAATTTTATTCTATAATTATACAATCGTTAAGATTAGATAAAAAGTAACTTAAAGAATTTTAGAGAATCTTATCTGATGATGATTTTCATATTCCTCTCATTGCTACTTAGAAAATTCAAAGAAAATAAATGTAGTTAGCTTATGAGTTTATCATCACCAGCAATGGTTGGAACTGATTCTCATGCACGAAGGTGTCTTAACTAAGGACCTATAGCTATAGATAGATGGGCATTATGAATAAAGAAATATTACTTATAAATCACTTAGGAAGTGCATGCACTTATAAGTAAAAAGAATGATTTAGGCACCGTGGAGTAATACAGCCAGATGATAGTTCTGTCTTTATCACTGCATAATCATGATTATCATCGTCAATCATCGTCATCATCACCATCATAGCCACTGTGTACTCTGCAAAGGTACTTATATGTGTTATCTCCTGTAAACCTAACAGTAACTCTAGGTTATCTAGTGTGTAGGTCTCATTGTACTAACGTACAGATAAGGATAAAAATCAAGTTGTTTATGCAAGGTCATACATTTAGTTATATAGCCAGATCTGAAATTTGGGTCTGATTCTAATACTCTTGCTTGTAAATTGCTGTATTCTACCTCTGTCCTGTATTCCTCAGAGTGTTGCTGGTGTTGTTGTCAGGGTCCTTCCTATCCTAATAAACTTAGCTTCAGGGCTGCCAACAGCTCACTAAACTGCCCATCAAATCTTGGTTTTAATCTTTTCCTGGGGCTGTCTGCTCATGGAGCTCATGGTTATCATTCCAAGTATGAATTAAAACTTTTTAAGTTTGGGAAGTTGGATATCAGAATTTAGATACCAGAGTCTTCTAGGGAGTGGCTGTGGCATTTTCTAAAGGCCTTCTTAACTTTAAAAAATATTAGTTCTGTGACTCTTCCATTGGAAGTCCAACTAGAAACATTAAAGTATTAGTCTTCACAGGAGGGAATTTTTTTTAAAGAACTTATTTCTCATGTGAACCTATTTTGCTTCCTCAATTAGTATCACTGAATGTAGGGATCATAATAAGTTTACGTGTTAATATATCATCCTCAGTGGCACATAATTTAATTATCCTATTTGCAATGGGCCTTCTATAAACAGTCATAGTCCTACTGGAATTTTTAAAAATCTTTTTTTTTAATATACATATATGTTTGCACATCATAACTGTTTAGCTCCATCCACTTTTATGAAGTGAACACAACCTTATATCTAGCATTCAAAAAAAAAAAAAGGACTATTACTAATATCCTAGCCCCCTCTGTGCCTCCTTTTAGTCATTACCTCCCCTCAAAGGAACCCAATAATTCTATAGATTAGTTTTGCATGTTTTTGTACTTTTTTTAGGTATTATTTATACTATTTTGTGTCTGGTTTCTTTCTCCCAGAAGCTTGAACTTCATCTATGTTGTGTGCAGTTGCAATTTGTTCTATTGCTGTATAATTTTATGAATATACCACAATTAATTTATATTCTCTTGATATTTATTTGTTGACAGTTTGGGGCTATTATGAATAATCCTGCTAAGAACATTCTTGTACTTATTTTCTATTGGGTATATATACCCAGGAGTGGAATTATTGAGTCAGAGAGTAGTAGAGACATGCTCAGCTTTAATAGCTACTGTCAAGCAGTTTTCCAAAGTGACTGTGCCAGTTTACAGCAGTGTATGAAAGTTGTTTTTGTATCCTCGTCAGCACTTAGAATTATCTGCTTTCATTGTTTTAACCATTTTTCTGCCCATGAACTTTTTACTAATGATTGAGTTATTTTAAGAGTTTCTTCTTGATAGAATCATTATGGATGTGAGTGTCTTGTTATTAATGTTTATCTGAAAGCTGTTCTTTTCTAATTATTCTTGAAAGCTAGGCTATTATAAAGCTGTGTAGAAATGAAAAGTACACAACATGCCTAGAGACATGTTGGAGTTCCAAATAGCACATACTCAGAGGGTATGCAGATGGAGTGGTAAGGGATATTGGGGCACTCTCACTGTTATTCGGTTGTCCTTTTAGATTAAATTCTTACTATGAATATGACTTGTTTTTATTGAGGTGCTGTGTATATTAACCAAGGGAAAGACTATTCAAGTGCTACATAGGATATGATATTTTCTGGAGTAGAATTTAGATACCAGAGTCTAGTGCACAAAAAAAAAAAAAAAAAAAAAGCGTAGCAGGGAATGAAGATAAGGTAGCTAGGCTCCTAGACTCCAGACTTTTTTTGGGAGAGTGGGGTGGGATATTTGTGTGTGCGAGAGAGAAAGAGAGTTATTAAATTTCTTTTAGTAGTAAAACTGTTTTTAAAATGAAATCTGTGGCTGATTCTTATTTGCGTTGGAGTGAGGTGGAGGGTGAGGATGGGGCAGCTTCCTGTGGTATACCGTGGGGCACTGTTGGAAATCCCTTGGGCTTCATGGAACACAATTTGTAAACATCCATTCTAATGTGAAAGAAGAGGTGGATGCGATGTAGCACTGGACTTATAGACCAAAGATGAGGTGTGATTCTCTGTTCCACCTTTGCCTTGTGACCCCCTCTTGAGTTTATATAACCATCTGAAATTGGGATTCCTAACGTATCTAATGAGTGTTGTAAAGGAAAAAGAGCTTAAGTGAGCTGTTGTATGCTGAACACCTTTTGCCAACAGTTATTGAAATGTAAGTAGCTTTTTTATGCCAGTTAAGTTAAAGTTGTAAAGTTCAGTGCTGTGAGATTGTAGGACTTTTATGTCAGTCTCATCTGAATTTGAAACATGGCTCCACCCCTGACAGACAGTGCGTAACCATGGGCAAATTACTTCAGTTCTCTGTAATCTCTGATTTCTTATCACTTCAAAATAGGGGTAATAAAATGCCTACCTCAGAGTTATTGTGAGAATTTAGGGAGTTAAGATATGCGAAGTACTTGGAATAGTGCTTGGCAAAGTAAGCACTCAGTAAATGTTAGTTAGCTACCTTAGTATGTCCTTTCCTGCAGTGTCTTCCCTCCTGAGCTTTCAGTCTTCCGTTATCAGAACCCTGAAAACCCTTCAAGGTTCAGCTTTAGTCCTGGCTACTCCACAAAGCCTGTTGGTTTTCACAGCTAGAATAATCTCTTCTGAAGTTCTGTAAGAACTTATACTTTTCCTCTGTTATTTATCTTTACTCTCATATTTATGACCATATTTTATATTTTCTCCTAGAATGTAAGTTCCTTGAGGATAGATTTTATGTTTTATTCATGTTTGTAACTCCCTAATTAATGTAACAGCTTTCCAAGAATTTAGAAGCCACCCAATAAAAAAGTTTTATACTTTAATAAGAAACTCTAAAATTACTACTATAGTTTTATTGATTTCTTACATAGTTCATGACATGTGGAGAAAATGTTTTCTGTAAATCTTTCAGAAAGGTAGATTTTTACATACTAAATGGAATAATGGATTATATATTTTATTTCCTAGAAAATGTCTTAGGCTTTTTCAGTGCTTTTGTGAGATATTAATGATGAGCTTATCTTATATTACTTGTTACATTACCTGTTGTTTTATTGAAATGCATTTGACTTCCTCATTTAACCAAAACACATTAAACTCTCAATTATTCACATATGGATTATTCTTGTAAATTCTTCCATACTAATTTTTCATACCTACTAAGCTTGTCCTGTGTGCCTAACACTAGTTCCACTGCTCCCTCTTCCCAGTCTCTGAGTATATAAGCAGGTTGTAATATTAGCTTAAGCAAAACAAGAATGGAATGGTCAATTTGTCACAACCGTGTAATACAAACCAGAGTCCAACACATGATTTTTGTTCTTAACTGGCTGACGTTTAAGAGTGAATGATGCTTTCCAGCTTTTTTCCCCACAGAGATCACAATTGATATAACACCATTATAGAGTGACATCAAGGCATTTTTCTCAATGATGATGAAGCATTAATTTCTACAGCATAGCTCAGTAAAATCTTGGAGCGGTTTTCCCATTAGTTAATGCCTTTAGGTTTTATCTCCTGCCAAACCAAACAGATGTCTATAAGCATCCAAAATTGAGTTTTTGGCCGAGTAAAACCCACTTCCAGTAATACTGGATCTAACAACACTCCCTTTCAATCTTTGTATTTCCTAATGACTTTCATCATCCTTTTAGTCTAACCTTTTTGTTTCTCAGTCCTGTGTATCAGGTCATCTCTTTGAGCTAACAAAAGACAAGTCACTCGTGGCTTCAAATTCTAATTCTTGCCCCCTAATGACTCAGTTGCATTGTGCAAGACATTTACCCCAAGAAACTGTCTCTCTGCTTCTCAGCCATATGAAGTGTGCTTTTGAAAGTTAACTTTAGACTTCAAAAACAGAAAATTAGTTGGCTATTGCTGCTTTTAAATTTAGGGGGGCAAGCTAGAATGTGATTGTGGCTTTTTGGCATGTGGTTTCTTAATGTACACATCTCTTTAAATGCTAGAAGAATGGCTAGGGCTCACCTTATTCCTTCATATCAGTTAGTGTGGCTCCTCAGTGTCTTTCTCTTTTGACTTGATTGTTGCCATTTGTCATTACTCTTTACATATGACCCCAGCTTTTACTCCTCAATGACAGTTAATATGTTTGATGCCTACAATTTTATACAGCACATTTTAAAGTATATTTTTAAGCATTTGAAAAATGAGCATTTTTATTAAGTTTGAAGATTGTATATTTCTTGAAGTATAAACTTTAAAGAAATGAATTTGGATATCTGTAAATGGAGCTTTCATAACTATTTAATAAAAAATAACCATCTTCTAAGTAGGATGTACTTTTAATTCAGAGGGAGAAGTCTTTAGTTACTTTTACTGCTTTTGTATTAGCCAGGCTTGGCTTCTTGCCACTGGTTATTAAAATGTCTCAGTGGTGTTCTTCTTAATTTCCCATTCAGCAGATAACATTTAGTTTATAGAGTTGTAGTATTGATGGTGCCCGTTTCATGTGTACACAGAGAAACTTTATAGGATGCAGACTTGAATAATAAAGTTTTGGTGAAATTGTCATTTCAATTTTCAGATTTTGTGGGTCTTCCCAATTATTTTCTAGTGCAGATTCTGTCCTGGCCTATTAGAATACCAGTATTAGGAAAGCTGTGATATCTATTGTGTCACAGAGGGGTTAATTGAACTTGCAGGGTCAGAATTTTAACTTCCATAGATTTATACCTGGAAGAATTTAGTTGTGAATTATGTTTTGGGGCTTTAATAGGACAATTTAGAAGGCCAAAATAATGAAAAATTTTTGTTCTTGGGATATTAAATTGAGATTTACCACAATACTTGATATTTCAAAGAACTTTCAGATTTTTCTTGACTACATTCAAAGGAATGGAACTTACATTGCAACCTATATACATGTGTCTATGTGTCTCTCGCTTTAAGTCTGAAATTCTGTTTGTTTTCTGTTTTATTTCATTCTATCTAAATAAAAAATATTGGTTGAAATTGACTAATTGATTTCATGACTCTCTACCATTTGAATAACCCTGTGCTACAATTTTGTTTTTCAGATATTTTCTTAATCAGTGTTTATTTTAGTTATTTCTTATATAGTGGTAAATGAGGCTAACTTTTCAGTTAGCTAGACTTCCTTCGTTACTTAAATATTTTGGGCAAAATGAAATGTCCAGACATGCTATATTTTTGGACCCAATATTGGTTATGTTAGAATTGCCTAGTTTGAATATGTGTAAACCTTTAACAAAAAGCATTTATTTAGAAGTGTAAATTAGAAATGTTGACAGTGATTATGAAAAAGAACTCTATATTTCATTTACTTTTTTCTAACTCTGCAAATGATTCATGTTGATCACTGTTTCTTTTGGTAGGCTAAAATTTTAAGTGCTTTCTCTAGAAAAAAAGGCTGGTTATAAAAGTAGAAGATTTGTAGTTAATGTTATAGAAGTTATGTAATATATTTAAGATTTGTGCTTATTTGTTGTAGGGGTTTTTTTTGCTAATATAAAATGGATAAATTTTTTAAGATGTAAATCATTTTAATTTCAAGCCTTTTGGTTGTGGGAAATATGTTTGTTCATCTATCATGGTTTATGAGCAATTATCTCCATTTATGCTTTAATAGCATGACTTCAAAGCTGAGCCTTTTCCAAAAGAGGCATTCACCAGTGCCTAAAAATAAAGGTGGTTTCAGTTGTCTTTGTTTTAATCTAAAATAGAATGCTACTGAAATTAGTAACATTCTGCTCCTGAGAACATGCTGTGTAACGTAACCTCTTCTTGTCAGCATAAGTTTAGTAGAAAGTGCTGATCTCTATGTGAAAATCAGAGACTTTTGTTTGACATCAAGATAAAAAACAAGCTGGTCATTTTTATCCTGTTAAAGTGCAAATGTCTTATTGTAGCATACTTCCTTTGTAGTCTTTAATTATGCAGAGTCTGATATTGAGTAGTTAGCTGTTACCTTGGGAACAAGGTTTAAGTAGAGGCAATGCAAGAATACTAGAATATCATCGTCTCTCCTCAGTTTTTAAAAAATCTATTTTAAAAATATAGTGATTTTAAAAATAGAAATCAACAGTCTTATTGGCTGTTTGTAACTTGACGTACTGCCCTCCCCCCTTACTTAAAAGGAATAAGAAAAGCCTGCAAGTAGGATGTGGATAACTTTAGTCCTTTTTTTTTTTTTTTTTTTTTGTTCTTATCCAGAAAAATAGTTTTTCTGGATATTTAAAAAGACAAAACTTCATTCTGATCTATAGATTAGTTTATGTCAATTGAAGAACATACCCATTTGGTATCACAAGGTATGCTTCTTAGCTTGTCTACCTGTAAAATGTATTTCCTTTCCATTTTCACCGTGATGTTCCAATCTAAGTTTTCATCACTTCACTGTGAGATATCGCACTAGCTTTTCAATATTTTGACTCTCTATTCCTTTTCCTTTACTTAATTGCTGTCAGCCACTATTTCACCATTACCTTAATCTATTTTACTTTATTTTTAATTTTTAATCGCTAACATTATTTTACCTTAAATTATATTGACTATCAAGAATATGTTACTTGTACCATATAGCTAACCTATGCAGGTTTGTGGGATAAAGAAAAACCTCTTATCCAGTAAAAGGAAAGCAATAATATTTTCCCACGATCAACAGCATTCTTATATAAATCTGTAGCACAGCTAGCTCAACACTTTTATCTTTATTTATTAATTTATCTATTTATCTATTCATCCATTTATTTATTTATTTATTTAATGTTTTTCTCAGATTTTTAACTTGGGTGGGTGTACTATTTGGCTGTTAAAGGTATTTTCTTTTTCTTTCTTTTTAGAAAGTTAGTGTACACCAGTAGAAATAAAAAAGAAACACTACACTGAATTCCTTTACTATTAAAAATTTCCTTACTACTTGAACAGATATGTTTAATTATATTTTCATGTTTTACTACATATATATTGTTAAAATGTTCTATATGTATAAAATACTGTTGGAGGTGTGTTTGAATGTTTAATTGGTTTCATTTAACAAAGAAGATAACAGAATATAAGATAGAGGCATTAAATATCCAAAATGTCTTTTAAATGGCCATTTTAGCTATTGTTTTGGGAGGTAGAAGTATTTACATTCATTTGGCTTTGGAATTTGCATCACAGTATTAACTGTTTCTTTTGTAACTTTTTAAAGAATGATTCACTCCAGTGATTTTCATGTTGATATTCAGTGTTCATGTTTTTTTTTTTTTACAATGACTACTTAAAATGAACTGATGCAACTTTTGAAAATAAGAGAATAATCAAGAATTCTTTCACTTGTGTGACTATCAACCACCCTATCATATTTCGACTTAGACATAGTATGTTAAAGAATATCTAATGATAAGACTGAATTTTAATATTAGCTTTACAAATAAGATGCTTTATAAACCTATTTTTCCTTTTTTAAGCGTTGGCGTCTTTCCAGGGTAGATTTTATACATTTATCTTAGAAATGTTACCATTCAGTCACCTAATTTCTATTGATTGCTTACTGTGTATTTAAAATATATCTTGTTATTGGTGATTTTGAAAGGCTAGTTAAAAACTTTTTTGAACATTAATAATTTTTTGTGTGTTAATATTCTTTTCTCCTTTTTCTTGTAACTTATCTAAAGATGGCTGCTGATATAATAGTAACTCTAAATTGGATCCTCCTTGGTATTCATAATGCTTACTGGGTTATTTATTTCAAAATCATGTATCTTGATGTTGGTCAAATTATGTTAAATATGATATTTATAAAATAGTATAATCTTTTACCAAATATGCTGTGACTCATATATTGTGTCATAGTATAGTATTCAATACTGACTGCCCACAGATACAAGAACAGTTAGTCACACGTGTATATGGCCTAGTAAAGGAAGAGAGAATGTACCAACACAGGGGCTCTGAAGAAGTGCCTGAGATCCCCATCCAGAAGCTGAGTGTAACCTCGGCTACAGGACGATGGGAAGGAATTGTCCAGAGCAGCTCAGATGGGAGCTGAGCCTAAGAGAGGAGCACTTTGGGGCTGTGGTGAGGCTTTCATTTGTTGTGTCAGCCAAGGGGACTCAGTGCTATCTGGTCCAAGAATTGGGACAGCTAGATTAAAAGCAGAGAAGAGAAAAAGGGAAAGATACACCAGTATTTGGAAGGACTGTTTCCGGCACCTTATGATCTTGTTTTGAACACTATCTTAAACCGAATCCAGAAAGAGCATGTAGCATTTTTTTTTTCTTGAGATTTACCAACTGAGAGCTACAGTCACGGAAATAGAAGAGTGCATTTTATGCAAACACATACAGACTTTCCCCTCTTTGCATTTAACTGCTGGGATTTATTTGTGTGTTTCATGGTGATCTGTAGGTTCTCTTACCATCTTTGTGTTTATGTGTGGCACTTCACATTCTCGCTTAGCAAGTGAAAACTAGAAGAGGGAGCATCAGTGAATCCACAGAAACTTATCCAAACCACCATGAAATAGACACAAGACAGACACATTCTTTAGCTGGTATGACTTTGTGTTCTAGGGACAAGATGATGATTTTTGATGATGAGCTTTGGTTCACTTGTTTAATCTTTACTAGTAGTATTCCATTCTATTCTGAGATTTAAAAAAAAAGACAAAAGACTTGTGTTCTTTCCAGTTGTCTCATTGATGTGACTGTTCTGGGGATTAGAGAAGAATGACACTAGTTTCCACCTGATGATTATTTGTAGGTCATAGTTGTCAACCAAATTCTCAAAGGTTTTCACAGTTCACAAGCCCAGAGAAATATTCCTTCAGTGTGTCAGTTAATTTAGTCAGGCTTTTGAATTTCTGTCTTCAGATGCTTACCAGTTTGGATTACTGCCTATAGCATGGCCTCTTGTTTACTCTTTTCCTGCTACTATCACAGAGCCGATCTTAAACTTTTTCCATTTGATTTCTCTGTGTTGGTGTGAGGTGAACACAGAGCTAACACTCACTGTGTGCTTTCCTGTCTTTGGAATTGTTTGAACTGGCAGAGCTCCTGAGTCGGCAGTGTATTGGGTTATGCCAAGATACAGACTCCACTTTTTTCAGTACTGGATCTACATCCAAAGTTAATCAGTTAAAATTTTTTGAAAACACTTACTTGTGAACTGAAGTTTGCTTTGAAATTTCTGAAACTAAGTCATCCATTTGTAATCCATGGTGTGGTCACTAGAATATCAAATTGACTTATTCTTGTGGTAAGATCCAGGAATGAAAAGGAGAGGACCTCCTTCTCTTGTCATTCATTAGTCAAAGTAAGAAGTAGCATTTAGTACAGTGTTGTCATTCTTAGTCACATGAATTCTTAATGCTTTCTTGACACATTTGTTTAAAGAAAATAGTCTTAAAACATGGCCACCTGCTTTACAATGTAGTGGTAAAAATCTTTAGACGACACATGACTTGCATTGAATTAACCCTGTTAATGAGGCTTCAGAATTATTCAAGGAAAAGGACACAGCTTTGTGGCAAGGTGCCAAACACATGCCAGTCTGAATAAAATACATGCTTTTTTGTTACTTTTCCCCTTTCCCACTGTTTGAGCATCATCAAGTCATTCTACTCTTGGTTGGGATGGGAAAGAGGAACCTGACAATAATGGGGAGAGGGGTTGTATAGAGTGGTTTTATTCCTAGATATACATTCTATACATAATCAAAATAAACGTATACATGCATACACACATACTGTGAAAAGCCAGATGAAGGGCGCGCTCTGGTCTCCAGGTTTAACTTGCCTATTTTAATGATGAAGATGAAGCCATATACTGGTTATGCCAATAAGTTTTAGAGCATGCCATTTTTTTGGTATGAGATTTCTCTCATAATATATTTTCTATTACCAAATATGATTAATGTACCATATAGGGTTAACTGTGCTCTTTCTCCAAAGACATCAAATGGGAGGCAGCATGTAGAAGCTAAATTATTCGGAGAGGAGTCAGTGATTGATTTAAATATAAAAGGATTAATTGGTCCCTGAACCAGACTATTAAACTGCACTGTGATCTTGACTGAAAGTGGAAGAATTACAAGTGCATTGCGTAGAATAAATTAATACATTTTCATGGCTTTAATCCTTTTTTTTTTTCTGTATTGCTTATTGTGGTTTTATGTACTGCACTCTATTGTATGCTTAATTGCTGCAGAGGGGATTCTGTGTATAATGGGATAGTGGGATAGAACCATCCATTGAGTTTGGATGGTAGTTCTTCCAGGGTAGCTGAAAATATCTCCAGCAAAGGAATATTTCTAGAAGCTCTTACTAGCAATGACCTCAGGCACAGAAGTTAAGTGTTACTGAGTAAGAAATTTAAAAGTTTACATTCTGTGAGTGTATCATTCAAGATGAACATCAGCTAACAATGGGTAACTACAGTCCTTTATCTGTAGAAGAATTTAATTGAGACTTCAACTCTTGAGAGTATATAGTGTATATAGTGGTACCATACCCAGGGAAAATTTTCTTCTTTTATAACTATTTCTATTCCAACAATATTGACTTTTCTCATTCCAACTCACAGACTGATACTTCAGTCTGACAAGATGATTCTCTTGAAGGCTATCAGCCTTGTCTCCTTTCCAGAGAGAATAAATTCATGTTTATTCACCTCTGTTATATTGCTGCTTTTATGAATAGATATTTATATAAGTTCTGCTTTCAGATAGTAATCTTGGTAATAAAGGGAGAACAGAAAAGTTTGGCTCAGTGGACTGATTTAGGGTTCATGTATGTGTGGCTTTACTAGCAATATACATTTCAAGTTTCAGAATGGTGTCTTCAAGACACTTTTTACTGTCTCGATATGTCTTTCCCTTATAATTTGATATGCTTTGTCTTTCAGTATTCTGTCTGCTTCTGAGTAATCATTCTCTATGAGTTATTTTAAAAGAGGCACAGTTTATCTAAGATATAGGATCATTAGAATCTCAGAATCAAAGGCACCTTTAAAAGCCATCCTGTCCCTTACTCCTTAATACACTTGAGTTTTCTCCACCATACCTTTAGGGGTAGCAAATAAATTACCTTTTTTGTAAGCCCATTTTTTTTCTTTAACCAACCTGGTTAGAAAGTCTTTATTTCGAATTGAAATCTATTTTTCTGTGGTATATATGTCAGTGGCGCTTGACCGGTGTACATGGCTCTGGTGTATCATGAAATGTTAACTAGTATGTTGTTACATATTGATCAGTGTGTACAATTGGTATTTGCCACAGTTGAGGATAGTGTGTGCTATTCCAACAATGATTGTAAAAATACCATGCTGAGCAAAATAGGTTTCATGGCTTGGTGTTCTTGAGTGTAACTTGTGCACGAAAGATTGTCTCTTCCCTAAATTGTCTCGTCTAATGGTTAACTGTCTACACTTCAATTGTCATGTTGAGTGGTTTTTAAGTTCTTTTGCTCTTCTCTTGAATGTGTTCCAGTTTGCTTAATATCCTTTTTTAAGTGTGGCTCCGCTGTTAAACTGAACACTCTAAGCACTCTCTGACAAGCATAGAGCTGGAGCAGAATAGTAGCTAGCTCCCTTGTTCTTAACTGGTGCGTTTTAACATTTTCCGCCCCAGCCTATCTGATGTACAGGGCAAGTAGCAGTGACTCCTCTCTAGGCCTGTACTTTTTAAGGGAGGTAGACTCGTCTAATTTGGAAAGCAGCCTCCCATGGGCATTCCAGTTAACCATCCGCTTCCCAACACTGATGTTCTGTGTATTCTACATTTGGTTCTATTGTTGCATCTTATGATTGCTGTAGCTTCTTTTGCCAGTCACATTTAAATGCTTCCTATTAGTTAAAACACTCTCCAGTTGTTCTTTAGAAAGCTCTAAACTTACACCAGCTATAGTTGAATTTTAGGCTAACTCCATCTGCATTTTTTGAAAAATTTATACCAGCTAGACGTTGTTTTATTTAAGCAGTTGATTAAAATTTAATAATAATAAAAAGTCATATGATGTCATATTCTTTGTCTTCTTGATACTTTCTCATTGGTGTAGTCTTTCTAGCTGTTTAAAGTAATAGCATTTAGCTTTCGTTAAAAAAAAAGTGGGGCTATCTTGAAACGATAGTTACAGAAAATGTTTATTCAGGTATCTCATTAAGTATGTGTAGTTCATTTACTATAGGCTTCCTTAAAAATTTGATTTTAGAAATTCCAGTTTGCAGATTCTTTGCAGGATTCCATTTTAACTCTTCCTTGATCTTGGAATGGCTTGATTTTCATCAGGTCAAATTATAAGTTAGAAGTTATATGGCAGTTCGCTTATCTTCCCAAATTGATTTTTTTTCCTCATTGTTTTTAAATATTAACTAATTGCTTTTAAATATTATTGAATCAGGACAGAATGATCTTACACCCCTTTTTAAAAAAACTCAATATTTCTTTCACAAATTCAGGAAGTAAAGTATAACATGAAAATTCATTAGGCTTTTTTTTTCCCCCAGGGAAATTGAGAGATTGATTTTGTTAAAATAACTGTCCTAATTCAGTGCAGTGAATGGATTTGAGAACTAACTTGAGTGTCTGTTGATGGAAATGGAAAATAATTATTGAATAAATGGATATAAGAAGTAATGAATGGGTGCTTTGATTATTGAATGGGTGACTTAAAGATAACCTCCAAAAATGTAGGGGAAATGGTACCTTATATTAACACTTGTAAACAGGCTACTTTTAGTGTTTTAACATTTCTATTATGTATTTCTTTAAAGTATATGTATTGTTTAAAATATGTATTTTGTGTAAATTATATAATATTCCAAATATAAATGCAAGAGAGTGATGTATTAGTTTTCTATTGCTGCTATAACAAATCACCACAAAGTCGTTGGTGATTTATTATGTTACAAATTTATTATCTTGCAGTTCTGGAAATCAGAAGTCTGAAACAGGCCTTACCACGCTAAGATCAAGATGTTGGCAGGGTTGCATTTCTTTGTGGATACTCTAGGGCAGACTCTGATTCTTTGCCTTTTCCAGCTTCTGGAGGCTGCCCACATTCCTTGGCTTGCAGACCCTTTCTGTTTTCAAAGCCAGCAATGGCCAGTTGAGTCTCACATTGTATTGCTCTGACACTGACTCTTCTGCCTCCTCTTCCGCATTTAAAGACTCTTTTAATCTTGGGCCCACTGGATAATCCATTATAAAAATAATCCCTATATTAAGGTCAGTTGATTAGTAGCCTTAATCCAGCTACAACCTAATTCCGCCATAACTAAGTCGAATAACATATTCCCAGGTTCTGGGGATTAAGACATGGGCATCTTTGGGAAACCATTATTCTGTTTATTACAAATAACAGGTACTCATGCTTTTACAACTCAGATTTAATCCCAGATTTTTATAATCTAAAAATGTTAACATTTTGCTGTATTTCAGTTTGCATGTTTACATAATTTTCTTTGATGTATAATATACAGTCCAAAAAGTACATAAAAGCATATATGGCTCAATGAATTTTCCCAAATTGAGCACATTTATGTAATCTACACTCAGATTAAGAAATAGAAATTTATAGTACCTTAAAAACCTCCCTCATTCTTATTTTAAGTCACTGCCCCTCCTCTCCCAAGCGTAAGTACTATTCTGAGTTCTAACAGCTTAGTTTAATTTGGTTTTGCATTTTATATAAATATAATCATACAGTATGAATTCTTTTGTTTCTGTCTTTCCTTATGCAACACTGTGGTAGCCATTCAGGTTGTTGTGTGGAGTTGTAGATCATTTATTCTGGTTGCTGTGTAATATCCTAGCGTGTGACTATACCTCACTTTATTTATCCATTCTACTTCTGGTGAGAATTTGGGTAGTTTCCAGTCCTGACAGATGTTAAAAATTAGTAAATAAGACTTTGTCAGAGTCATTCATTGAGCAAGTAGTAGATCTGATGGGACTTCTTGTTCTTGAGTAAATGACCCAGCCTGATCCAGAGAAAAGCAGTGACCCCACCATTATTAGCATTATGGGAGAGGAAAATTGTTTTAAGTGGAAATCTCTGAATTTAATGTAAAACAGATGTGTGATTGCTACTTCAGATTGTGATATTAATCAGATCCATAGGTGTGATTGCTAATGAGAAAAACTAGTATTTATTCAGATGATAATCATATTTTATCACTTCATTTGTTTTCAGTAAATTTTGTTACTAAACTTAGTGAATCCTACTTACTGAAAAGGTAGTTTTGAAAGGAGAAAATATGAATGGGTTCGTTTGATTGAATTAAATTCATTAAACTCCGCATGGAAGAGAGAGGTGGAGAGAGAAGTTGGAGGGGGGAAGGGGCAAGTAGGCTTGAAAACAAAGATTAAGGAAGAGAAACTCACAATTTCCTTTTTTCTCTTTACCTGTTGTTGGGAGGAATATCATTAAAAGATATGCTTCACGTATTGGCTTAATGAAAACACAGTATCATCTTTAGCCCCCACCTTCACCTGCCCCTTGGCCCCTTAAAAGAACTTGAAAATGTCAAAACAAAGGTTGAATTGTATCATCTCTTCTATATCTAGAGTTTCTCGGACCCAGGCCTCGGTGCTCCCACTTGTCCCCTTGGCTTTACGTACCCTCTCCAAGCTCTGGGACAGGGACATCTCCTAAATATCTCAACCACACCTCTTTCCTTATCTGTACGTCCACCTTCCTTCATGGCATCTGTGCTTACGTGTCTGGTCAGCTCTAATCTTAAAATACATCTCGAAGCCATGCCCCCTTCATCTCCACTGCTACCAGCCTACTCTAAGCCATGCCCTTTTCTTACTTGGGCTGCCAAAATGCCCTCCCAGCTGTTCTCCTTGCTTAACTCCTTCACAATGAATAGAGTAAAGTAATCCTTTCAAAATATAAATGAGACCATGGTAATTCTTTTGCTTATGATCCTACAGGGTTATCAGTGTGTTTGAAATAAAATTCAGGCCCCATCCCATTGTTGGGATGCTTGCATGATCTAACCCCCTCCCACCTCTTTGACTTCATTTTGTACCTGTCCTCTTCCTGTTTATAAGCTTCAGACATAGTGGCCATTCTGTTTCCCAAGCACATTAAGCTTATTCCTATATATGTCTGGCCTTTGTATGTTCTCTCTGCCTGAACCCTTTCTTACATCTCACGGAGTGGGGCTGACTTCTTTTCCCTTCTTCCCCACCCATCACTGCCTGACTTCTAACATGTCATCTCTTTGCCCCGCTCCCCTTCATTGCTACTCTCAAACATATCATCTTGTTTTCTTCATAGCTAGCTCTACCCAATACCAAATTATCTTTTAGAAAACTTTTAAAGTGTCTGATTTCCCCAGCAGAATGTAAGCTCTGTGACAATCAGGACTTTGTGGGTCTTCTTCACTGTGATACATCTGGCGTTTAGCACAGTGCTTGCGTGTTTCTTAAATGAACAAATGAACTGAAGGTTGCCTAAGCTACTGATTCACATAATGAAAGGATAGTCTATGTCAGAATCTTTTAGTCTCTAAACTTTTTGCAAATTGGTGCTCTTGAAAAAAAATTGAACATCCATAATTTTAAGCATTCATATTTTTTAATAGTGACCATATGCTGATCGTATGTGATTGTCTTTAAATAATATCTACATAGCTACCTAATGCATTAGAATAGTTCGAAAAGTGAGTATCTTGGGTACACACCAACTTTTTCAGTGCTGCATCACCTGAGGACCTTGTGTTTTCTTTTTGTCCATTTAATGAGATGCTAATGCCATCTCTATAGTGAATATTCTTCAGATTTATAGCATCTAATGACCTTCTATTAGTTCCAATATCTCCTTTTTCTTTTATATCCTCCCAGTTGAATTTTATCTCATCAGCAGAAATTGCTTTTAAGAATCAAAGTCAGTTCTCTTAAGAGTTTATATAACATATTGCAAAACGTAGCTAGCTTTAAGTTCATAATTTTAAGAAGTATAGAATGAAAAGTATAGAAGCATCATATGTTTGTTTTTCTGTGGTTTTTAGCCATAGGTTTTGTTTCATGTTAGGAATAAGGGAGGTAAGATCACAAGCCATGTTGATGTTTAAAGGCCGCACTGTGTTTTGTTTAAAGAGAAGGAAAACCTAGCTCCTGGTGTAGGCTTGTGGCATGGGAAGAGTATGGAAGATAAATACTTGCTGATAACAGCATTCTACCAATTAAGTGTCAGCTCCAATTTTATTTTCCTTTTGCTGGGAAAACTGTGACCTCCTTTGAGTACTGGTGAGTGAAACATTTTGCAACAGTGCCGAATATAAAAGGCTTGCTCTCTGATAGGCTAATGCCAAATGGTAGAAAGCCTTTAAAGAACTTGCCAAGCCACACTGAGTGTCAGCTGCTAGATCTTAAATAGAGCTATATATAAAGGTAGGCTTTTTTCCTGCTTGTTTATTGTAGGCAGTGTCTTTTTAAAATATTACTAGAACCATTACTGTGAGTAGGGACAAAATAATTGTATGATGTTGTACTATTTAATTTATATATCAGCTTCCATTAAATATATTTTACAACATAACACTATAACACTATCAGTTCCTTAAATAGAATTGGAGTATGAGAGATAAGAAAATCTAAGTATGGATCCTCCTATCTTTCTCCTGTCTCATCTCATTCTAGAAGTATTTACAGAAGTTTACATATAATAAACATCGTGAGACTGGAAAAAATAATAAGGGTTTGATACTTGTTCGTGATGGAAAGCACAGTAGCGGAGCGTGCAGAAATAACACTCTATGAAAGCAAATGCTACAAACAGCACCAGTATTTAACAGATTTCCTTGTTTTGCCATTGTTAGTTTGACCATGTAGGTGAAGTCCTACTTGCCGTTGTTCACCTGACAAATGGCAGCATGTTGGAATTCCCATCCGCTTTATGCTTTTTTGGCAGGTCATCCCCCCACCACCCCCTTTCTCGAGCTGGGTATGGGAATCTCGGCAGATGTTAGAGGTCTGTCCCTACATTTCTTTTAAGCTGGCAAGAGCTCTACCATGTCTGCCATGGGTGTCCCCCTCAGGAGTCTATCATAGTGGTGGGTGCTTGTGTAGAATATAAATATTCATGATTTTAAGATGTACTATACAAATACATTTTGTAATTTGGGAAGACACAGCATTTCAGTTGAGCGGTAAGATGCAATGGAGAAGGGCTAGTTTATGCTCTTAGGCAGAGAGGCAAAAGGATATATAAAGTCTTAGCTATTTGTGTCAGTTGATTCTTTTTTGTTCTTAGCAGTATGTAGTGCCTTCGTAGTATTTAATGAGAAAAGTGATAGGAAAATTTGTGTTCCTCCATTGCCCCCTCCCTCCATTACTCTACCCCACTTTGTTATAGTCTTTTAAAGCAACCCCCAAAAGATGAAAGGTTTCGTTTTATTCTTAAAAAGAAAAAAAAGAAAGAAAGAAAGAAAAGGAATCCAAGCATGTCTTAAGGTGACCAGTAAAAGTACTTTGGTGGTTATGACTTATCTAATATAAATGTCACTTTAATCTGTATTTTCTGCCAGGCACACTCCCATTGAATTTTCAAAGGGCTGTCCAGAGACTGTGACTAAATAATCTGGCATAGTTTAGTAACCTCGAGAGAGATTTTAATAAGATGACTTTCATAAGCCTCCTCAAATTTTGTGTATGTTGGCTTCTGACTTTCAAACACACTTCACTGACCAGAGCAGCTCTTATGTCTATTTTGGCATCTTGAAAATTATCTTATGTCATTTGTACCATCAGGATGGGAACCCTCAAACTCTTCTAGCCTTTGGATCAAGGAATACTGAGTCAGAGCCTTCACACTGTCACTTATTTCTAGTGAGTGAGGTACCTGGGGAGTAGTATTAATAAGTCCTTTAGGCCACTAGGGCACTGTTTCTGCATTAATGCAAGATGTGCTGCTGCTCCGTTACCACTGCAGTGCTGGGAATGGTACCCTTGTGATCCAGAAGAATTAGTGCATTGCCCCAGTGCCGGATTTACTGCCAGGGAACAACTTAGCTTTGAGGATGGAAGGGTAGAAAGGAGCAGTCGTAGAGTTTGCTAATTTAATTTTTCATCTATATGTATATGTGTATGTAACATGTATATATATGTGAAGGAAAGTTGATCACTAAGGCAATTTTGTATTGTAACAATGTAATTGGCAACTTTTTTTTTTCTTTGAAGGGTGGTTATTCATAGAACTGTGATGGTAATTTAACAGTTATAAGTAGTGTCATTTTTTTAAAATGTGCCATTAACTTTCCTGGACATTCTCATTGCCTTTTTAATCAGGTTTAACTTATAATTTAAAGGGAAGATATATGAAGTGGTGAAAGCATCTTAGAGCTTTATAAAATAATTTAATCAAGTTGTGTTATTTGAATATTATTATGCCATCCTCTTTTAAAAAGAAGGTGAAAATTAAGGCCCGTTCAATAAGAAAAAGGTCAGTATGCTGGTGAGCAAAGGATCTCAGCAGAGTCTGTGAATACTGCCAAAGTAAGTGGTGTAGTTTTAAGGAAAGGAAATGATAAAGTAACGTTAGCAAAATATTCCCAAACAAGGATCTATAGAATGAGACAAATTACTTCTGGCAAGATATTTGGTTCATGACAACTAGGAAAATTTTAAGATAAGTTCATAACACAGAAAGCATTTAGATAAATTTATCTAAATGTATTCTGCATTATGAATCTGTTATCACAACAATCTTACACCATGAAAAGAACAGGAGTTTATTAATATTCATAGTGTATTTTGAAAGCACATTGCATTCTGAAAACTCAGTGTAAGAAGTAAAAAAGTAATTATTTTTTAAGATTTAGAATATTGTAAGAGAATACAGTGATTTGGAATACTAGTTGTTCCTGTGTCGCATTTATGCAAGTGCTTTCTTGGCTACACAGGTGCAACCTACACCAGCCCCTTGTATTTACTAAGTAAACAGTTTTAAAAATTGCCCCTTTTTCTATCACCGGAAATCACATACTACCTCCTATTAATAATTAAACTTCTTCCCACTGTAAAAATATTCACTGCGCACATCATCTGTTCTTGTTCTTCTTGGGATGGAACTGTCTAAAGAGGAATAATTTAATCTTTGGTTATGACTAAAACTGCATTCATTCATTATGACTATTTAGTGTTGTATGTCATGAGCTGTGCTAGGTACTGAGGATGTAGAAGACAGTGGGACAGATAAAGTTCTTTGTCTTGGGGAGCTGACATTATGGTGGGGGAGACCATCAAAATAAATAATTGCTAATTATGACAAGCATTATGAAGGAAACAAATTGGGTGACATAAGCATGAAACATGAACTAATGTAGTGAGAGATGACTTTGGAAAGATGGACTGAAACCACATTTCTTTCCTTATTGGGATATAATTTTAGTTTTATATATTGGACCACTGAGAATATAGAATTTTAGCCAGTTATGACAACAAGATGGAATATATTTTTTAAAAATAATAGGAAAACTTTTTTTTTTATTAGACCTCCCCTCATTCTCATGAGTTCATGTATTCCTAATATAAACTGATAATTCTTTAATATGGCACAGGGTATAAACCAGTATAAAATATTATAATATGATTTTTAAAAAAGATTTAATATTGAAATATAAAAACTTTGAGAGTATCCTACCAGAATTTCTCCAGCTTCATATTTCTATCCCCTTTAAATTCTTTGGGCTCTTGCTATACATACCAGTGAGTATAGTTTCATATTAGTATTTTTTTTCTTTTAAAGTTTTTAGGTACTTTGCTTGAAAACTATAAAATACTCAAGGGCTGATTCTGATCTTGTCTATTTCCGTATCCCTAATCTAGCAGAGTGTCTGGCACAAGATAGATAGTTGTGCTTATTAAATGTTTGTTGATTAGATGAGTTCTTCGGATAGTCTAGGTGCCAAACAAGAAGTGAGTACTCTTGATAGAGAAGAAACTGGTCTCTTCAGAAAGAGAAAGAAAGCTCTATGGAGAAAGTAGAAGTGGTGTTGGACTTTGGAAGATGGGATCTGAGGAGAATGAGGGAGTGGGAGAGTGTGTGGAGTGGCAGGAATGTAGATGGGATACGCATGAAGTATTAACCATGCCAAACTGGCTATTTCTGAGGGTTTGTACAGGGACGTAAGAGAGTTGCATCAGAGTACAGAAGGCCTGGACTGATATGCGGAGAGCTTTAGATTTTTCCTCTGGGCAGTGGGGGACTATGACATGGGACTGAGCAGTATAGATTTTGATTACCAATGTGTTTTAGGAGGATTGATTTGGCCATACTACTTAGGGTGGATAATAGGATAAAAGAACAGAATTCCTTAATGACATTTACTGAAGAGAAACCCTGCTGATCTATATGTCTGTTACTTATTCTGTGCTAGTCTCCTTCCTCGTTCAGAGAATATAATCTATTTTGGGTCCAAAGAGAGTCACACTATATTATATCCCATAGCTGTAAGGTAAGTGATATGCTCCAAACAGGCTCCCTGCAGAAGAACAGTTAGCAGGATCATCAGAAATATTCAAGACCAAGAAGTAGGTATCCCCTAATATAATCCTGGCTGGAATATCACAGTTTTACACTTGCGTTTTGCCCTGTCTGATGACTCAGGATTCCAGGCTTATTTCTGAGTCTTCTAGTAAAATGCTAGAAAATTTTAGAGGAAAGATATAAGGCTTTTATATCACAAACTCATTAAGTATTAATGCAGCATCAACTCATACCAAGCACCGTGCTAAGTAGCGGGATCCTAAATGATAGGACGTAATTTCTGTTCTCACAAAATTTTGTCAGATGGACTAGACATAAAATGTGTGAACACTGAAGTGCTTTGACTGAGTTATACATACAGAAGTATGGGAATATTCAGCTTATTCTGGGACTTTAAAGATGATTTCTTGGAAAGATGAATAGGAGTCAGATGGAGGATAGAGCTAGTTTATTCTGGACAAAAGAACAGCAGAAACACAAATGTAGACATATGAAACAGCATGGCATACGTAGTAATGAGGGTCCAGTCTTGAAAAAGGCTGGTCAGATGAAGCTAGAGGAGTGGCTTGCAGAGTGAGTGTGCCCTGGTGCTAATATTGAGCATTTCCTTTTTAACATTCTTCTTGCACTGATTACCAGGAGGTAATGAGTTTGTTATGTTTAGCTATTCAGCACTTAAGCGGTAGAAGAGCTTTCTCTGACACAGTCTGTGTGCATGTGTGTGTGCGTGTGTGTGCGTGTGATGATGATTCCTAGTTTAGAGAAAATACAAATCTGTTGTCTAAAACCCTGATGTCTAGGGAAGCTCCCAGGTGGTGAGGTCGGAGTCCGTTGCTTTGACTGCTCACAAACTGACATTGCCATCTTTACCCACGGGTTACTTTGAAACAAAATATTTTGATGGTTTTTTTCTTAGTTCATTTCTGAAAGTAATAGGTCTTTGAAGCTTGGAATAGAGTTAGAAACATCTGGTGAAATATTTTGAGATATACTTGCAGCATAGGTGAAATGTAATAAAGCATCCAGAGGGGGTATGTGTGGGGAGAGAGGAGAGAGGAGGGAGAGCAGGAGAAGGCGAAAAGAAGGGAGGAGAAGCTGGGGAGAAGGAAAGGGGGATGGGAAACTTAAAATGATTTTAAACTTGAATAAGCCTCTTTAAGTCATTATATACTTGAAGTAAGAATTCATTTCATGTTTTGAAAATAGTTTAATAAATTGCTCTAATGATTCCTTATCAATAGTGTTTGTATAGGTCACTTAAAATTACATTCTTGCAAATAACTTCTAGATTTAATATAAGCCCAGTTGTTTATTAGTCATAAAGTATTCTAGCGTTTATTTTACTTTTATTCATGTATTGATTTTTTTTAAAACAAGTGGCAATTGCTAAAGCTATAGAACAAACCCCTATAAAATCCTTAATGTGCATGTTTTCTAATACTATAATTATATTCTTGAATGTAATTTTTAAAAGGAAAACTCAAATCTCTGAGACAAAGTTACATAACAAACACACTGCCACATAAAGACTCCAAAAACTTCTCCTCCTTCCTCATCATACCCTCTTCCTCTCCCCCGTCCCCTCTTCTTTTTCTCCCTCTTCTTTTCTCTTTCTCTCTCCCTACCTCTCACTCTCCCCATCTCTCTTCTTTCATTCTTTTTTCTCTTTTCTCCTCCCCCCTGCCCCCATCTGTCTCATTTCTTTCCCAGTATTTACAGAAAGAACATAATATAGATCGCCTTACAATTTACAAACTGTTTTTAGATCGCTAGCGCCTGTGGTTGGTATCCAGAGATGATATTAGAAAGTGATGAATGCTGTGTGGGGGAGAGCGAAGAGAGTTATTGGGGGCTGTAACTTGATGAGGATAAACCTTGCTGAGGAGGTGGCATTTAAACAAACTTGTAGGAAGTGAGGCGAGAACCCTGTTGATATCTAGGAGGAAGAGAGTTCCAGACAGAGGGAACGGTAAGTTCAGTGGCTCAGAGGAAGAATTGTGATTGGTTTGTTTGGAGAATAGCAAGAAGGCTTATTGGGCTGGAATGGAGAAAGGTACGGGGAGAGAGCAATAGGTAATTTGGTCACAAAGGTAACTGGGGCTGGATGTTGGGATTTGCTGCATTTTTTACTATACTTTGTAAGATGGGAAGGCATTGGAGGATTGGTTTCTGAGTTCTCTGATCTGTTTCATTTGCCTCTGTCCTCGCTTCATTACCACCCTGTTGTAATTACTGTGGTTTAATAATCAGTCTTGATACTGGAAGGTTAAGTCTCTTGCTTCATTCTTTTTCAAAATTATATTGGCCATTCTTGACTCTTAGATCTTCTGTTCTATATAAATTTTGGCATCAGCTTGTCAAAAAACTTATTGGATATTGTTGGGATTGAATTGAATTTAAAGATAATTTGGGGAGAATTATAATCTTTATGATATCAATATCATCCAGGAATATGCTACATCTTTTAAAAGAGTTGATATCTTTAGTATTCTTCAAACCAACTGTTTTGTAAATTTTTCCATAGAAGCCTTACATGTTTTTTATTAATTTATTTTCTAGGTACCTTTTAGTTTTCATTGCTATTACTAATGGTGTATTTTGTCCCACGGTATTTTCTGAAGGGCATGTTGAAACACAGCTGTTGTTGATCTTGTATCTGCCAACCTTACTAACTCTTGTTCTCTCTTATTACTTCCATTAGTCTACCTAATTGTCTGCATAGAAAATCTAAGAGATTTCTGTCATCTGCAAATAGTTACCTCTTCCTTTCCAGTTTTTATACCTTTTTTACTTTTCTTGTCTATTGCATTGACTTGGATATCTCGGACAGTGTTGTTACTATTATTTAATATCTTGGAATTAGTGTTCATGAGTAAAATTTTTAGGCGATGACTTTTTTTGTAATAACCACATCCAGTTTTGCTGTCAACATTGTACAAGCATAATGAAAAGACTTGGGAGGCTTTCTCTTGTTTATTGTTTGTTGAAACAATTTGAATAGAGAGATTGATTATTGAAAGTTTTGTAAAACCTTCTAAGTTGGCATTGAGGTGGGTGGGTGCATTTCTTAATTATTTTCAAAACATTTTTTAAATCTTCTATTTTTATAGAAAATTATTTCATGTGTTTCAGACTTTCTGGCATAAAGTTAGTAATAGCATTTTTATCATTAAAACATTCCTACTTTATCTGTGGTTACTTCCTCTTTTTGGTTCCCGGGATTGTTTGTTTATGCCCCCTCCCTCCTTGCACTGGCATCTTCCCTACGTCCTTTCCTCAAACCAGTCATCTTAGTGGTTTGTCTTCTTTTTAGTGTGCTTGCAAAACAAGTATTGATTTTGTTAATCCTTTCCATTGCTTTTCTTTTTTTTTCTACTTTATTAATGTGTTTTTGTCATTATTACCTTTCTGTTTTCATTGAGTTTACTCTTTTTTGTTTTTTTCCTCCCAACTTTTGATTTGAATACTTATCTCATTTAAGATTTTCTTTTAGGTGTATAAAGATAAAATTTATTCTCTAAGTGCTGTTTTCCCCAGATTGTGACATATATTACTTTTGTTGTTATTCCATTTTAAATATTTTGTGATTTCCTCTGAAACCCATGATTTATATAGGGAATGCATGTTAAAGTTTCCAAAGGGATTTTATTTTAACCTTTAAAAAAGAACATGTTGATTTTTAACTAAATTGCACTGTGATTAGAGAATATATAGTCTATGTGTGATATCAATTCTTTGATATTTAGTTAGGACTTGTCTTGTGTCTTAGTACTCATTCCATTTTTGCACATTTTTCCATGTGTTCTTGGAAAGAGAATACATTGTTTATTTCTGGAAAGCCAATATATATATTCAAGTTTATGTCATTTTAGTTTTTGTGTGTGTGTGTTCTTAATAATTGGCTTATTCCTTTAAATACTGAAAAAAGTATGTTAAAATCTTAATTAACTGCAGATTTGTCAGTTTCTCTTTGTATTTCTGTCAAATTTAAAAATATATTTCTAAGTTATATTGCGTACCATATGGCTGTGTACATACTTGTTCAAGAATGTTTAAATTTCTTGTTGAATTCCTCTATTTATTATAATGTAATGATGAATCTATGTTTTAAAAATATTTTATTGTTTTTTTTTTAATTTCTATACCAGCTTTATTTTTATTCGGGTTTACCTGGCATATCATTTTGTACCTGTTATTTCATTTTCACAATGATATAGCTGCAATGCCTCTTTTTAAAATTTTCCTTTATGATGACAAACTCTCTCTAACTCAGTACCTTTGCACATATAATATCCTTTTCTTTGAATGTCTTTATCATTTTCTTCTTTCTTAAGATTCAAGCCTCTGTTTAAATGCTCCCTCCTTTTTTTCTGTTTTTCTCTGACCCATCTCTTTCTAAAATAGCACCCTCCATTATTTTCTATCTTAGTACCTTATTTATTTCTTTTATTACACAAAAGTTATTTGTAGATAATTTAGTAATATTAGTATTATATGTACTAACCGTTTTACTTACATGTTGATTATTCGATATTAGTCAGTACAGGGAGAAAGATATGACACTAGCCCTAAAGGGGTATTATGGTCCAGAGTAGGTATTTCAGTTGCAGAACCTGGAGCACATACAGAGGTAGAAATAAAGACTATTCATGAGTGAGAGAGAATGAGTAGGGGGCTTATAGAGAAAAGGAAATATGTCATCTTCAAAGACTGGGGAAGGGTGAGGCAAGGGTAACTGCAGACATGTGTAAGTGAAAAAGAGGTTAAAGAAAGAATTACCTGAATCAGACCTGATTTACTAAGTAAAAAGTGGAGAATAAATGGGAGTTGAGAAGGCTTGGAATAACTTGTTAAGTGGAGTACCCTAAAAGAATAGATGGGGTGAGGCTCCGATTTTAGTTGGGGTGAAATTACAATGTTTTTGATTCTGTGTATTCATTTGATAGTACCTTCTGGTCTATAGCAGTAGGGGGTTAATAGAAATGATGCAGGGGCTGGTTAATTTTAATATGTGAATGTAGCATCAATCTAAGGTAGCACATTATGAATGTACTATGAACACTAAATGCTAAGAATAGGAATCTGAATTTTTATTCTAACTGAGTTCTAAACCAATGGTCTCCAACCATTTTGGCACCAGGGACTGGTGCTCCTATGAGAATCTAATGCTTGATGATCTGAGGGGGGAGCTGAGGCGATGATGCTAGTGCTGAGCAGCGACTGCAGATACAGATGAAGCTTCGCTCACTTGCCGCTGCTCACCTCCTGCTGTGCAGCCCCATTGCTAACAGGTCACTGACCACTACTGGTTCATGGCCCGGGAGTTGGGGACCCCTTTTCTAAACTATGTGTGTAACTTTGGGTACAGAGCTGCCTTCCCCCTGAATTAGAAAGGAATTGAGCTTGATCATCTCTAAATCCCTTTTCAATTTTCAAATGATGAGAGTACATGAAATAGATAGATTTGAGTGATTTAAGGTTCAGATAAAAGTGGGCAATAAACGAGAATAAGAACAGGTATGGAACTTGTAATAACTTTTATCTCCTAACTTTTACCTCCTAACTTTATAATAACACTATCTAAGAGTATATCTGTAATTATTTATAAGGCCCTTTGTTTGCAGTGTTCTTCACAAATGTGATCTCATTTTACTTATTTAAAAATATAAGTCGGTAGGGGTAATAATTAATATCCCCTTTTATAGTGAGCTAGCTAGGGAAAAGTACATTAAATTTTAAGTCTAATTCAAGTCGTGCCTCTAATAATGGTATTGACAAGCCAGACTTTTTACCTCTATTTTCTCATCTGTGAAATGAAGGAGGTTGGCTTTTGTATCAGACTACCTGAATTTTACTTTTAGTAAGCAGGTTTGTGGATCTGAGAAATATGAGTTATATATCTGGATTTTATCAAGACATTTGACATAATCTTTGTGAGTATCCTTTGTCGGCAAGGGATAGTATATGGGTGGCAGCATTCTGGTGAATTTGTAACTTGGGAATTATCTGATAAGGTGACACAGGATTCTATCCTCAGTGTAGTCTTTTTTTTTTTTTGGCTAGTTTTAGGAATGACGTAGATAAAGATATTGATGGCTTGCTGATCAAATAGCCAGTATGTTGGATAACAGAATCAGAATCAAAGATGATCTCAGTAGGCTTCAACTAAGAGCCAGAAATGACAAGATGAAGCACCATGATTCCTCTGGTGCCTTCCTCCTGTTGGGCCAACAAGCTCACTGCACGCGGAAAGGACGGAGGGCTTCTTTCAGATCTTGCCTCCATTACTTTCTGTGTGACATATGGCCCCACATTCAAAGAGTATAAAAGACTATTGTGAATTCTCTCTTTCTTCCCTGTTCTTCATGCCATTTCATTCCCCAAAGACAACCAAGGTTATTAGGTTTTTAAAAGTATATCCTTCCAGAGAAATTTTATGCTAGTGTAAGCAAATTGTGTGTGCATATATTTTACCCTGGTCACCCCTCCCCACCTTTTTTTTTTTTAACAAATGGGAGCATATTATTCACGATGTCATTTTTTTTTTTTTGCTTTGAGGGTTTTTTTTTTTTCATATTTTTGAGTTTATGTTGGAGGTTTTTCCTGTACCAGTATGATCATTTTCATTTAAGTGGTTGCACAGTATTAATTTGTAAGGATATATCATACTTCAGTTAACTGGTACTTTACTGATGGGCATTTTGACTGTTTTCAGTTTTTAACTTTTACAAGCAGGGCTGTAATAGTTAACGTACAGTAGTTTTTTCTGTGGAATAAAGTCCTAGAAATGGTATTGCTGGGTCAAAAGGGAATTCTACTTTCCAGCATCAGTATTGTCATCCTTGCCTTCTTGCTTCACATGATCTTAGAAAAAAATAGAATTGGATAGCTGGAAAGAGATTTAGGTTCTCGAAGTGTCATCCTTGGGCAAGGAGTAGCAGCAGCAGCACTTTGGCACTTGATACAAATGCAGATTCGTGGGGCACACCCCAGACCTCCCGAATCACGACTTCTGGGGGGGCCCAGCAATTTGTGCCAACAACTGATTTTACCTGTGAGGAAGTTATGATCCGAAAGGTGAAGTAATTTACCAAAAATTATATAGTTATCGGTGGGTCTCTGTTATATTTCCACCGTAACTTGTTATTTTTCTTATGTTGTTTTAGTTTAAAAATATATTTTGTTTTTAAAGTTATCAATATAAAAAATAGGTCATCGATTTAATTTCTACGTTTTTCATTTGGGCTTCTCTTCTGTGTCTTTTGGGACATAGTAAATTCAAGTGAATACTGTGTTAAAGTTTTCATCATGATTCTTTAGATTCAGCTGACTTTTTAAAATCAGACCTTAAATTGGCTCCCTGTTATTTTTCACATACAAGTCTCTTTGTTGTCTCAAGGGATGACCTCTGACTCTTTTTCCAACTTCTTTCCCATCATGTCACACCATTCTTCCCTTTAGAATTTCCAAATGATGTCCTGTTCTTACCTGCATCTGCTGCTTGCCTCATGCCATCACTCTCACCTTTTCAGTGTGCTTCCAAAACCCTATTTTCATTTGTTCTTCTCTTCTTGAAGCACTTGGATCTTCCATATTGAACAAATCAGAACACCTTAGCCTTCCTATAGGTTTTTATTTTTATTTCTTTTTCTGTATTTGTGCCTGACTTTAATTTATTGATGTGCATTTATGTCACTTTTTTAGCTTATGCACCTCTTGAGGGTAAGGGCCATGTTTTTATTCAGTGTCACTAAAGGCTCCTTGCACCATTCTTTGCATTTACTAGTTGATGGATAAATATTGGTTGCATTTGTTCTCATGCACGATCTGTAACTAACCAGTTGTTTTATAAATATGCTATTTACTACATGATAGTAGGCATGCATAGGATAACTCAGCTCAAACCTCTTCACTGAAATTTACAGATAATAAATTAACCAGTCCAGAATCAGTAAACCTATATTTTGACCTTATTATGTGCCAGGTGTAATGTTCGTTGAAGATGGTATGTTTCTAGTGTCATTTTCATAAATAAAGGACAGTGCATTTTTACTATTGACACTTCTTTATACCCGTATGCATTATTTCCTCTTTGTGAACTTGAAACTTAAAAAGTCTGGTATCAAGAGGATGTTAAACTTTTAAAAGTTCCTACAAAATTTTAGTTACTATCTCAAGTTTATTGTGTTGTGCTAAATACCCAAGTACCAATGCTAGGTGTGTCCTATTGATGAAACTTCACATTCTAGTAAAACACAAAATTTTCTTAGGTTATCTCAACACAGTTGCAAAGAAGAATATATATGCTTCACTGTGTGATAGAGTAGAAATTTTATCATTTTTATTTTAATTTTCCATTAAAGCCTTATAATTTTATTCTTAAAATTTAATTTTAGGGTAGTACTTAACACACACTTTAATAATGTAAGAACTTTTGAAAAGAAGCACACCTTGGAAATAATTTTTCCAATGATGATTGCCTGGCCTACAGTGATTTTGATTCATCAGGCATGTGTTCTTAAGAGCCGTCTTGAGAAATGGAGATGTTATGGCTGGCTAGGGCCAAAGTTAACAACTTCGAAAGAATGTATCACTGTAGTAATTTTGAAATTATTTTTCTCTAAGATACATAATTTTTGTCAACTTTTAGCTAATTGTGTGGAAAATGGAGATGTGTGAAATGCTTTAATAAAACTTTGCGATCAGAGGGAAAATGCAAAAATAAATATAATAGATTACCAGCTAATTTAGACACTTGTATTACTTTAGCAGTTGTATGTTGCGAATTTACATACAGCAGTGTCTTTAATTATTATTTTAAAATCAACAGCTGTAACCTTATTGTCATGTTGCAAGCTTGTAAATTTGATGTTATTGTATGTCATACCAAACACAGGCAAAACTGTTTTGTCATTGTCCCTCGAATCAGTTAAAAGCCAGTTCAGATACTAGTAAATGATAAGGTAGAAAAATGTTATTCTTTTTCTGTCCTTAGGAATTTATAGTCGGCATAGGAGACTTTATGCAAATGAAACAGAAAGCATTCTGCACGATAGCTTTCAAAATTTCACAATATAACATAACTAATTTTTCAGATTTATCTGGCAGTTTTAATTTAATTTGCCAACATATTATTTTTACATTATTTGTCCACAGTCAACTATAAAATTATGCTGTCAATATCATTAGGGGGCAAGCTTTGCTGGATGCTTGATAAAATAAAGCTGTATCCCATCTCTAGTTCCTATATGTAGCGTTCACTTTTTACCAAAATAAAAGAGTTGAGCTTCTCATTGTTTCTTTTTTAGTGAGCATTTGTCCTGTGCTTTCACATTCTTTCTTCATGGGGAAAGTAATGTATGCACAAGTGTGGAGATTGCCCAACACCAGCCAATTTATTTGATCAATGAGGAGCATATACACATGGCTCAGTCTTCACCTGCACCATTTCAAGGTAAGTGAATGATGCTGCTGCAGCTCTCCACCCTTCCCCATTAAGTGGATAACCACCTTCCCCAGTGATATTTTGCAGAGTGAGATGTTATATTAAATGGATATTTTAAAGGTAAGCATAAGGGTCAGTTTCTGAAGAAGAAAGATAAGACCACCATATCACATACACACAAAAATAATGGCTTGCTGGTTTTTTGCTGAAATTTTATCAGATATGCAGTGTGGTCATACGTGAAGTTGTATTGAGGAATAAAGTGTAGAGAATTTCTTTCAGAGCAGAAGATCAACAAGTATTTGAAAAATATATTCCAAAGAGTAATTGACAAATCTTATAAATTAAAGGTTTTCCTTGTTTTCTCTGTTCCATAGTTTCAGAAATATAATAACTTGCAGATAATTACTGTTAGACTTAGAATTTGAAATTTCAACCAAAATCAAATATTTAGAGTTGTATAATACATAGTTTCTTCAGTGATGTTAATATCCTCATTATTTTCTTTAATTATAGACTATATTGGTTTTAGGCATTTGGTTGTAATTTAACTTACATTTATTTGTATTTTTATTCTCAGCTTATCACCTAAATGTTACCAAAATAACTCCTTGTTCCTTTCCTCTATCTGTGCATTTTATATCTTTGGTTTTGTCTTTGGAATTTAGAATTTTTTTATCAATAACTTTTTTAATGTTATGATATTAGATTGAACCATATGGAAAAACCTTTTTTGGTTCAATCTAATTTATCATTACTAGAGATGTCTGATAGAAAACATCTTAGTACATCTTAAATTACAGTTGGGCAGCACACACTGTAATTTAAAAAAAAACACTGATATTTTACCAGGCTTTACTAAAGTATTTTTATTGACATAACAGTCTGTCATGAGTGTTTAGCCTCCGTATTATTTATGATTGCTTTTTGGTTTTCATCTGATTTAATTTTGGAATCATCTGATTTAATTTGATGAAAGCATCTGTTTCTTGCTCTAAAGATAATTAAGTCTTTTTTAAAAATGTTAAAAAGAACATTGAATCTTCATTTAACTGTGTCCTTATTATTACCTACTTTTGCCCCTACCTTCCATTTGCAACACATTTTAAGCTATGTACTTTGTTATTCTGTAATTCTGGGTGTTTTATGTATGAACTACTACATAAAACAACCCAATTCTCAAACCTACACTTGAGAGTGGTGCAGTATGTGCATATTATGGATTGTCAGAATTATTTAAATACTGTTTCCTTGACTGCGAAGCTGCTGAGGACCATCTGACTTCATTCTAGACTTTATCCCTCAAAATAAAAGCAGTTATTTATGATAACAAGGAATTACCAGTCATGAAGGAAGGTAACTAACCTAAGCTGGGAAAGATAATATTAGCCATACCAGATTCTTATAGACCACTTATTTTAAATCTTACTATTTTGTTACTAATGCCTCAAACCATAGAATTTTGTTGGACATTATCCTATTTATTTCCCATGACTGATGTGGAGGAGATACATTCTTAGGGCAGGTGCTGGATTATGTAGTGAACATAATTAACTATATTGATATGGGAATTTCCTAGAAGTGTTAACCCAGGAAAATTGCCTTTGATAACTGTGTTGGTTGGAGTCAGGAATTTTATCCGATTTGGATTAGAAAGGCACAAAGAATATGTGATGTCTCCAGCTATCTCTGTCTTAATTGATGTGATATATCACCCAGCTGTAAAAAAAAAAAATAAAGCCATCAAAAGGAAGATATTCCATTTAATAACTACGCTGAGATTTTTTAAAATTAGGATTAAGAAAAAGTGACCTTTATCCCCAGAAAAGTGTTGCTCGGAGGGTTGAAATACTCACCCCAAGGTTAATAGCTGGCTGGGTTACTCTCAGTACTGTGTTAACTACATTTTTGTGTCTAGCTCAGTGAAAATGACATCAGGGTCAAATACTGAAAGAGAAAGATAGAAGGACTTGAAGTTCTTTAGTAAAATAAATTTTATTTAGAGTTGTTTCATCCACAGACCTCTAAAACAGTTATAACTGAAATTAAAGCTAAGCATATGTTTTAGACTTTATAAATTAGGACTTTTCTGCTATTCGAAGTTTTATTTCTACATTACTTTTTAATTACCACAGATTTTAAGAAGTATCAGAAACTACAGGGAGAGTATTCAAATTCTAGGCAGGTTTAGGGGTTGTATGTATGGAACAGTTCTGTTACCAAAGATTTGGTGTTCACATGGTATAAGCTATTATCAAACAGATGGGTATATGCTTTAATATATAGATAGTTAATATACTTTGTGTTGACATAGCTGTCTCCCCCATTTTACTTCCTTCAAAAACTGATGTGAGTTGAGAGGCATATAAATAAGTATTAAAATGAGAAACTTCTAAAAAATCACATTTTAAAAGGAGTTAGGAAATAAAGAGCACTAAACATTAAGTGATGCTATGCTTTGACCTTAAATTATCACATATGCTACCACATATGAATTATTACTCTGATATGTAACATAATGTTTCTCCTCCCTGCCTTAGTACTGGTAAGTCCTTATGGATTAAATGGCACACTAACAGGCCAAGCATACAAGATGTCAGACCCAGCCACTCGTAAGTTGATCGAGGAATGGCAGTATTTCTACCCAATGGTGCTGAAAAAGAAAGAAGAATTGAAAGAAGAGGAGCTGGGATATGACGATGATTTCCCCGTGGCAGTAGAAGTAATCGTTGGTAAGAGAAAGTATTTCGCCTGAAGAACTTTATTCTCTCTTCTTCATCTTCCTTAATTTAAAAAGATAATCACTCAGATTCATCAAAAATAATCTCCATAATTTTCTCATTTTTTAAAATTCTCTTGACACAGTGGTATCTGCTGAATAGTTATCTTGCCTGAAGCGCCAATGGTCCCTGTATTTCAAATGCTATTATAATGTTAGAACACATGTTTAAACAGCTATTAACTTAGGAGAGAATGAAACGTATCACTTGGTGGAGTTCCTAATGAGCACCTCACTGTCACCAGTGAGCTTTGACTCTGACCGTGGGAATAATAGAGTTGGCAGTCTAGTGTAAACTTTTCCTCCTTGCTCTCTCCTTCCAGGTGGCGTTCGGATGGTTTATCCTTCAGCTTTCGTTTTGATCTCTCAGAATGACATCCCAGTTCCTCAGAGTGTTGTCGGTGCTGGCGGCCACATTACAGTTGGGCAGCAAGGACTTGGTAGTGCAAAGGACCCAAGTAACTGTGGGATGCCTCTCACCCCTCCCACCTCTCCAGAGCAGGCTGTCATAGGTGAGTACAATCCAGGAATGTCCTGGGAAGAGGATATCCCAGAAAATCATGTAGTTCCCTCGCCATGGAACAGGTAAGAAAACTCACACTGAGAAATTCCTGGTGGAAGAGATGGAGGTGGAGTAACATGGGCATTTTACAAAACGGAGAAGGAAAAACTTAAACAATTTAGTTTTTTCTCTTATGTTCTACACACATTAACCCCCTTTATACACATGTGGGCATGTGCCCATACATGTGGTCAGGAGACAAGATGTAGGCTGCTTTTTTATTTTGAACAAATGGAAAACACTGAATTAGAGAATGGCTGAAGCCTTTGCTCAGTTGACTGTTGCCAGCAGGGACAAGTCTTGGATAGTTGGTTCCTATTATATATAAAGTTAGATTAGCTCCCAGGAGCTCTAAGTAAATGCTTTGTCCTATCAGTATCTCTCTACATTAATGATAAATGTTTTTACATGTGAAAAGTTGACAGTTTCCCTTCGTGGAAAAATTCGGAAATTGTTTAAATTGGGAGAATTTTGCCTTCTTTGTTGAATAGTACATTTCTTACATTACATTTTGTTGTAATTGACTTTGTTTTCATTGGAAAGCTAGTAACTAAGGAAAGGATATTCATCATGCTTGAGCTGAAATGAGATTATTTATAGGCATTTAATGTGGGCCATGTTGGCAGGGATGTCAGAGTAAATAAAGTCTTGGCGCCTAACATTTGAAAATAGACCCTCAAGCATGATACACACGTACATGGTGATTTTCATGAGGATTAGATAGGACAATGTTTTAAAGTTTCTAGCATAGTGCTTGGCACATAGTGGACATTCAGTAAATATTCATGATTAAACAATATATTAAGAAAAGTATAAGACCTTGTGATTGAACACACCTAATTTTAAAAGACCTTGTGATTGAACCTACCTAATTTTAAAACCTGTCTATAGCTTTTAGTAGGTGAATGACCTTATTTAATTCTCATACTTGTTCTGAACCTCAGTTTCCTTCTTTGTTAAATACTACATACTTTACAGGATTATTATACATATTAGATAATGTACCTGACAGTGTTGTGTGAACAATAAAGCATTATGTAATGGTAGTGTAAAAAATTTAAAGCAGTCCTCAAAACTCCAGTCTTAGCACACATTATTATGTTATCTGGAAAGAATTATCAGATATTGTGTGGGAGACAGAAATGGACAACATGTAGCCTCTGTTTTTAAGTTACGTAGTTGCTAAGATGATGAAAACATGTACATCCAGCTCTAATATGGCAGAACAGAGATTTGGATGATTCCTTGTGAATGGATTTGCTCAAGCAATTTTTTAAAAAAACTACTTTGGAAAAGAAAAACTACTTTACAGTTTTTATAATAATCATCATAGAGAAGATACATTAATGACTAGAATTATCAGTATTTTGAAAAGTTTTAATCACATTTTACATAGACGTTTGGATTTTTAACAATTGTACTATGTAAGTTGTCTTCAGTTTTTTGTGTGTGTTTCTTTTGCCTGATACTTAGTGAAATTTGTATTCAACTTAGAATTGAAGGACTGCTGTGTGCATGATGCCTTGACCTTTGATCGATCAGTTCAGAACTCTGAATTTCATAACTCAGAACCAAGAGGTTTTGTTTATGGTGAATTTCAGTGTGGACTTCATAACTATAGATATTCCAATTCCTTTCCCTCTATCTCTGTGTATGTCATTGTGGTAGGCTCTGGGTAAATAAATCCCCTGACGCTTCCTCTCTCCTGGAAACAAACAAGCAAGCAAAAAAATAAATAAAACCTCCTGGAATCTTTGTTGTAAAACGAATTTGTCTAGATTTTCACATCATGATATATTGAATTAATGCCCCATCAGAATCCTGCTCAGCCTCGCCATTCTGCAGTTGACTAACATTGAGCGTTGCCATGTGTTCCTAGGTATAGGACAACGTGGGTTATTTTGCATCCTAAAGTGGCCAAGGGTCTCCTAGAGTAGCACTTGTTCCAGTCACATCACTCATGCCTCACTTGGCTTTTCTCTTTATGGAGACAATTCTAAGAAACAGTGTTCAACATGCTTTTAACAGCATGGAGTGCAAGGCTTGTTTAATTCCACATAAGATAAACCCACATTAAAAGCTACTGAAAAACATTAACCCAACTTTAATCTGTGGCTTTTTTTCCTTACCCCTCTTCTTTTTGGTCATAAATTATTCCTTTTAATACATGGGCATGTGATCTCTTTAGCTATATTGTAGGGTGTTTGGGGGCAAAGGGCTATGTTATCTACTTCTGTTCATTTCTTTACTTTGCCCAATTTTAGAATAGGCATTTGAAAATCCATTGTAAAACTGAATTATTTTGCACCATGAACTAGGTCAGGGAACTTTTTTATGGTAAAGGGTAGCAATAAAAGGCCAGATTTCTTGCCTCCTTTAATTTATCTTATTTGTAATAAACAGTACTTTTCTGGAGAACAAAAAATCTTCGGTTCCTTAGAACATAAGCATTTGGAGTTGTTTTTTTCCTTTATTTTTTTAAAAACTAGAGCTGATCCCAACTATTCATCTCTTAATGGTTGTGTTGCACTGCTACCAAGAATATTTGTGATATAAGGTTGCTTCTTTCTTTTTCATACGAGACTGGAGTATCTAGAGTGCTTAAAATTGATTATTTCAGTCAAGATGTTTTCCATCATAGTTCTGTTCAGAATAAAACATACAGTATATTTATGAAATCAAATAGATGAAAGAAATTGAAATATAATACTGGAAATTGACTTCAGTATTTGTTTTGTACAAGATAGAAGTAGTAAAGTATTCATAATATAACCAATAACCAGTATTATCAGCAATCGTAATGAACATAATAGAAAGAAATGCATTACATGCCAACTATAGTTGGAAAAACAATGTGGAGTTATTAGAGAGAAACTGGTGAATATTTTAATCCTCTGATATAAAATGTCGAGACAAGCTCTTTCAGTGTTTAGTATTAAGCTTTCATAAATAGTGTCAGGCATAAGGACAAACAGTTCCACACACAAATTTGAAATTTGACCTTGTTAAAAGCTTTGTGCCATTAAGTTTTTTCTCCTACCCAGGATACTGTGTGCAGTTGTTACATAACCATTTAGTTAAACAAGCATAAAGCTCCCTCTACTGTTTTGTTTTGCCTCAAAATGTATTTATTGCTTTGGGATTTAAACATTCAAAACAATCTATGAATGTTTCTATCTTTGATATTATGATATATGAACCCTTCCATATAAATTATCTCCGCTACCCATGGAGTAGGAATGCGTCTGTATGGGTATGCCCTTGAAGAGAGTGTGACTGGGCGAGTATTGATGTAATGAACTATTTTAGGGAGAACACAAGAGATCATGCAAAGTACCAGAAAAAAAGGCTATCCCGACACAAATTATACTCATAACTACAGATAGTGTTACTGCTGGGGTTAGGGGCAAATCTACATGAATATGAATTTCAGCGATTAAAATGTTTATGTTAAATAAGCCAGCAGTCCACTCAATAGAAGAACTTTTCAGAAAAATGACATTCCGTATTGTTTTTCTTTTCCAGGTGAGAGTGGAGGTACTCAGAGTGCTGTCAGTCATGTAGGTTCCCAAGACGGGGGAATGATAACTATGCACAGTCCAAAGAGATCGGGGAAGATTCCTCCAAAACTCCACAATCATATGGTCCATCGAGTCTGGAAGGAATGCATCCTCAACAGAACCCAGTCCAAGTATGTTTATTGCATTACTTCTAAATCATAGTTTAGTAACCATTTTCTTTGATTACTACATGAAGAGGGTCAGTCACATTGCACTACAGTGTGACCAAACCTGAGGGGTCATTGGATTGACATTTCATCTTTTTGTACAGTAGTGTAAAATTCAAAACAAATATGTTAAAATAAGGGTGTTGACTTTACTTGATTTATTTATTCGGGAAATTTTGAAGTTTCTGATCACCTCAGTATTAGCCTTGTGTTCATCTGACATTTTTTAGCATGAAGGCTCAGGACAGTAATCAGTGGGTTTGGTTTTCCTTTGTATACCAATTTATGAATGTTTCCTATTTACAAAGGGAAGTGACCTTCTTTGTCATGTTTTGTATAGTACATTGGCCTTGTTTTAATTGACATACATTTCTAAACTGAATTGATTACCAGTTGCTGTGCGTCTCTTTGTTGATTTAGGAGAACTATATTCTTTTCTTCAGTCTCTACCCACCTTTCCTTCCTTTCTTTTTTCCCTTCCTTCCTTTTCTTCCCTTCTTCCTTTTCTGTCCTCCCTTTCTCCTCTCCTTAGCATATTTTTAGAAAAGAGGAAGAGGAGACTACTGGTGATTATTTTAATGTGGATAATAATGACAAAAAAGTATTCAATAATCAAGATTACATAAGCATTCACTTATTAAGATTTACGTAAACACATTCAGCATATTTTCCTATCTGTTTTTATGTGACTGAAATGTCCACTTTCTTGACTGATGCAAATAAACAAGTCTTGATTTTCTGGAACAGAATAAATCTGGACATTCTTGCCAATAACTGCTAAGAACTCACTTATTTAGAAGTCAAATAAATGGCTCTTATGACTGCTATTCAAAGTTTTATATACAGATTTAAAAACCTGTCTTTCGGACCTAGCATTTGGCAAATTCATACTATACATATATCTATTTCTCAGTGAATTGGTTCTAGGATAGACTGCTGAAGAATATGTAGTAGAGAAAATTAAAATCATTGCAATGGAAAATATGTCATTCTATAATTAAAAAGGTATCTCTAGTCACTTAAAAATAATCCTTTCCTTTAGAATAAGTGGTACAGATATTTTCCTTTCTATCTGCAATGCTCGGACAATTTCCAAGTTAACATTTTCTTTTCCTCTCATTTACCATTTTTGATTTTTACCACCACTAACCTTTCATCTTTACCAACTCTTAACGGACCGTAGCTCCTCTGTCAGCAGCACAGAACTGAGAAGCGAGACACCCAGAGTGTCAGGGACGGTAGAGAGAAGGAGAATTCCTTGTGCAGCCATCATTGAAACACTTTGTAGAGTCAGCATTAGCAAAATCAGTAACACAAAACTATTGTCCAGTGTTCTGTGTAGTAATAAACATCTTTTCACTGTGTATTAATAAACATCTTTTTGCTACCAATTATCAGTGATATATAGGAGATATTTTTGTTTCTTGTCTTTTGGTTTACATTACAAGTGTTGAGCGCTGCTCTTAAATGCTGGTAAATACAGGAGTTTTAAGAGAGATTTAAGAAGTCTGTTCACAAATGCTATAAAAAAGATAATTTTTAAAAATTGAAGTTATTTCTACAAAATTGAAGTGACTTATTTTAAAGCAACATTTGATAGTGCTAGATAGTGTTTTAATTGCTAAGTGTACTACCCATATTAAATTGTGCATTAAACTTAAATAGAAATATTCTGGATCCTCCTTCTGATCCTGCTTCTAGTGCAGAGAACAAGTGGTAGCAGGTGTGCGTGTGTGTGTGTATGTGTATTCCTTCCTTCCTTCCTTCCTTCCTTCCTTCCTTCCGCTATTCCTTCCTCCCACACCCTCCCTCCCTCCTCCCTCCCTCCTCCCTCCCTTCCTCCCTCCCTCCCTCCCTTGTGTTGTCTTCCCACCTCCCCTGCCCACAATTGTCTAGCAGCAGGATACTATTACTATGTAAAATACAGTGACTTCTTTTCAACATTTTTCCCCAGAGGTATGAATATTATCTCATATTTACACAAATCACATTTTTAACCCTTTTTAGGAGGAGCCAAATGTCAACTCCAACTCTTGAAGAAGAGCCTGCTAACAATCCTGCTACTTGGGATTTTGTGGATCCAACCCAAAGAGTCAATTGTTCCTGCTCTCGGTAGGTAGTGGAAAAGGCACAGTGGTCTTCAGATGGAATGGTGGCACGTTGTTGTTGGCTGTCTCCTGGCCTCTCAGAACCCTTCTTACCTGTTTTGTTTTTAAATCCTCTTCCTCCTCCAGTAGAGAAGAAAACGATCGATCTTTTCTTCTATGCAGATGATACAGTTTATTGTTAGGACTCAGAAGAGAACCGTTTTAGACAACTGGCCCTGTTATCAGTTTGCTCCTATGAATTTCTTCAAGGTAGCTGAGTCAAAACTAAAGCCATCAATTTGACAAGACAGTCCCTTGCCCTTTGAATGAGTATTTAATTACTCTTAATTTTAAAGTAGAGATTAATATTAAACAAACTGGCTTGAGTTAATAGAATTTGGATTAAATAGACCTTCCACAGATAATTTGTTTTGGTGGTGATGTTGGTGTTTTTTGATGAATGAAGCAGATATTTGTAACAATACTTGCCAAAAGGTAAGATTCTTGCTCGTTCATTTAGATATTTGAATAGAACCCCAAATTGTTTTCTATAGCAAATTTTTGCACTCCTCATGGATATTTCCTTGTAGTAGGAAAGAATTTTATTGTTATAGGTTTTCACTAGGGTTCTTATATATATCTTAAGTGTATGTCAGCCTTAACTTTCCCAGCTCAGTTGACTGTTAGAACCAGTGTTGATGATTATTCACATAATGAGGAATTTAGAGTAGCTTTGCTTCCCAAGTATGTATTTTCACATTTTATACTGTTCAATACTTATAAAAAAAGATCAGTTGAGATAAGTACGTTTAAGAGATGGCCATTTATTTCCATAGTTTAGATCGGGGTTCTTAATGTGGCACAAATGAATTGGCTTTGGGGAAGGTAGTCAGTATGCCCCCCGAGAATATATGCAGACTCGTGTGTATATATGTGCACACTTATGCAACAATTTTGACACTTTCTTCCTGTCTTCCCCTGCCCCTTAAGTTAATCCTCTTTTTATCAGGCTCTGCCTTGGTAGTCAGCTTTTTCTTGAGAGATGCTATAAGTATCAGCTTAATGAAACTCATGATTGATTTTTCAAGGAGGTGGTTTTTGAAGAAGTTATTTGCTCACTAAGGGACCTCTCTCTGAGCATGTGAGAACCTCTCGTCTCAGGATAGGTATAGAATACCACTTAAATACCTTTTGCCGCACATTGTAAATTGTGCAACAAAAAGTATTTTCCTCTTAACTTTTGTTTTTAAACAGCTCATCGCCAAGATATAGTCCACCTTTAGAAAGTACGTAGGGTATAATTTTTAGTGTATTTAACTTCACTTGTTCCTACATCTTATTTGCCCTGCTTTTTTCCTTAATCTAGGTTTCTTCCACTTTTTAAAAATAACTCTTTTACTGACTTCTATCACATTATTATTTGATACCTTGAATTATTTTTACCTGAAGTGTAAATAAATAACACTTTTTCTTTTGTCTTCTGGGGTTATTGCTATATTTCCTCACTAAATTCAAATACCTTCAGATCTTTCTTGCATTCCATTGCATTGACTTCCATCAGTATAAATATTGATCTATAGACCTGACTTCTCACATGTATTCTGGTCTTGTATTTTGGGGGTGCCTTTAAGAAATATTCTTAATTTAGACATGTCTGTTTCCTCCCAAATCAGGTACCCTACTGTGGCCATTTGTATCACAAATTTCCCTTCTCAGCCCAGAGAAGGGAAATTTATCATTTATTTCTAGGTCAGTTTTATCATTGCATTTTAAATGACTTTTTTTGAACTGTCTATTATAACCATTCTACGTTCCTTATTCTTTTAGCCACAATGTATTTCAGCTCTATCTTTATTTGGCCCTGTCTCTGATCCTTCTCGCTACCAGACCACCCATATAGTTAGCCTTCTGAGCCTGCTCTTCCCACTGCCTGCTTCAGCAAGGTCCCTTTCCTGTTCAGAAATTCGCAATACTCATTTGTTACTTACTGATGTATGCCTAATTCTGACCATTTCATAATGTAGCTGAGTCATTAAATACAATGGGAAAAAAATGACTTTATAAGATTATCCACTTTGCTAAAAGCCCTTACTTTGAAGAGGCTACTATAAAATATCTATCAAAGGACTGGGTATGGTTAAATGCTTTCTGAGAAAATTCAAGTCAAAAAATTTTATGTAAAAGACTTTTAGAGCTCAGGTTTTAAAGTAAGCACCCTTAGAAGATGACATTGAGATACATTCAGATGAGACATTCATCTGTTACTGTGATCCTGTGCCCTGGGGATTTAAAGCACAGTTTTTGGCTTGTTGACAGTAGCTTTAGACAGCCTTCTTCAGAGTCAGAATTTATTTTTTTTAGTATAGCATAGACTTTAGCAAGAGTGTTTTCAGGTTATCTACTACAGGATTACCAAACCCATTCCACAATGGGTTTGGTAATCCTGTAGTAGATAACCTGTTAAATGGCCTTACGGGGCAGGGTGGCCATCCTGCTGTCCCACTAAACCATCCCATTATGCCACACAAATCCATTTTACTGCCCACCAGGGCATCATTTAGTGCAATGCAGCAGTAATTTAATGCCACCCTAGTGGCCTCTGAGGGTTACTGGTGAGCTCACGTTTTTCCCTGGGAGTGATTTGTGTAATGGGAGGAACTGGCCGACCTGCCATCTGACTTGGTTGCTCGGGTTGAACTTTGGCATCACTAGGGCTCTTCCAGAGCAGCTTCTCACACCTGTTCTTGCCAAAAAGTGTGTCAGCGTGTGAGCAGACTCGCTGTTCCTGCCTAGATAGTTCAGATGCATTTGGATGTTTATTCACTCGCCACTTTTTCCTTCAGTCTCATTTTAATGTGTCTGTAAGATCCAAAGTTGTCTTGTACCCTTCTTTCTTAAATCATAGTAGCATATAAGGTTTCTAATATAGTCCTGCTATTAAGTGGGCTTGGGATTCCCCTCGTTATCTTAGTCTCACATTTAGGGGGAGAGTTGCGATTATTTTATTCCTGATTTACAACACTACAGGCCATTATAAACCATTTTACACTGGTGTTAGTAAAGTGTTGTGAAATAGAAACTGGAAGCTTTCTTGCTTGTTTCTTGGCAGATGATCGCATTAAAACTCTTGGTTTTAAGATGCAGTATGAATAGATTATCTGAGGCCCTCAGCAAATATGAAAGATTTAGGGATTTTTCAAATCAGTAATTTTGTCGGGGTTAGCAGGGTATGAGTTTATGTTTCTTAAGTTTATCTCTTATCTTCTTAACTTGAATGTGATTGATTCTTCACTTTCCATAAGACTATTTTGCAGTTTTTAGTCATTAAAAATATAATTAATACCTAGAGTCCTTGTCTATGTATTAGTGTATCTAATGAGTACTTAAAAAGGCATAACCTTGTCAGATGCATCTCTTTTGTAACGTTATGATAATGCAGTTATTATCATCTGTGTATTTGATGACTTCATTTTAATTCTCATTTCAGGCATAAACTTTTAAAACGTGCTGTAGGACCCAATCGACCTCCCACAATATCTCAACCAGGGTTCAGTGCGGGACCATCATCATCTTCATCTTTACCGCCGCCTGCTTCTTCTAAGCACAAAACAGCAGAAAGACAGGAAAAGGGAGACAAGTTGCAAAAGAGACCCTTGATACCATTTCACCATAGGCCCTCTGTGGCCGAAGAGTTATGCATGGAACAAGATACACCAGGACAGAAGCTAGGGTTGGCAGGGATAGACTCCTCCCTAGAGGTGTCTAGCAGTAGGAAGTATGATAAGCAAATGGCCGTGCCTTCCAGAAATACAAGCAAGCAAATGAATCTGAATCCTATGGATTCACCTCATTCCCCTATTTCCCCTCTGCCACCAACACTCAGCCCTCAGCCACGAGGTCAGGAAACGGAGAGTTTGGATCCACCATCTGTCCCTGTGAATCCAGCCCTCTATGGAAATGGGCTAGACCTCCAGCAGTTGTCTACTCTCGATGACAGAACTGTCCTCGTAGGCCAAAGACTGCCTCTGATGGCAGAGGTCAGCGAGACAGCCTTATATTGTGGGATTAGGCCCTCGAACCTGGAGTCATCAGATAAGTGGTGGCATAGTTTTTGTCTCCCGCGCATTGATGATGCTGAGTTCCGGCCTCCAGAGCTCCAGGGTGAGAAGTGTGATGACAAAATGGAGGTAAACTCAGAGAGCACCGCATTGCAAAGGTAAGGCGACTCTGCGCCAGCCACCTGCTGACCCCAAAGGCCAAGGCCGTAGGCTCCCATGAATCAGGGGCTTTCCTCCTCAGCTTACCCTGTTAAACCTTCAGATCCAGAATGAAAGACGCTTTTCTTCACCATTCTAGATTCTGCATTTGGAAAATGTTTAAAAGTCAAATGCTTTGTTGTTATGAGGTTTAACACACATGTCATTATTTAAACATGCTGGCATATAAAGGTCTCATTGTGGCATTTAGTATACTAGTTTTGCTTTATTTTTGGCCTGCCGTTTGTTAATCAAAGAATATGGCTTTATGAGACTTTCCATATTGTGGTCAGTACCTTCTTTGTTTCTTGATACTTTTAAGGAAGGCTTTGTATGCATTTAGGTACGTATCATGTGTCTAGTAATAATACTTAATATTTGTAGTGCTTTCACGCTACCTATTGTTCTTAACAGTTTACACGGATTATCTCACTTAATCTTCACCAAAACCATATTAATACCTTAACTTCATAGCTAAGAAACTAGGGTCATGCAGTTAGTAAATGACACAGATAGAAATGGAACCTTGGCAGTCTGTCCTCGGAGCCCATCTGTGCTCTTAAGTAGAATCTATGGAATCAGAAACAAAAACATGTATTTCTAACAAAGCCTACTAAGTTTTATTTAATTGTAAATATAATCTCTCAAATACATTCACTGTGTCAATGAATAAATTTTAAGTTTAGTTTAAGCTTTACAAATGATTTAAATCATAAATGCTGCTTTTTTTTAAACATCCACCTTTTTACTTTATCTTGCCTAACTTGTCATTTATTTTCCCTTTTAGACTCTTAGCACAACCTAATAAACGGTTTAAAATCTGGCATGACAAACAGCCACAGATGCAGCCACTCCACTTCCTTGACCCATTGCCTCTATCACAACAACCTGGAGACAGTTTGGGGGAAGTCAATGATCCATATACCTTTGAGGATGGTGACATAAAATACATCTTTACAGCAAACAAGAAATGCAAACAAGGGACAGAAAAAGATTCCCTGAAAAAGAATAAGGTACCATTTAACATAGAGTCCAGCATGGTATGGGTTTTGATCTATGTCAGAACAACACATGTGGGAAAACTTCTGAGGCAGAATGTTTGAGATAGTCTTGCCTGATTGCTCTGTCCCCATATTCATGCTCTTGGTACTATTGTATTGAATGGCGTATTGTTCCTTTTTATGTCATGGCTCACCTTTGTTTAAAAGTCAGCCGAACATAAATGAAGCCTCATTTTCCAGGCTATAGCTTGTACAGTGCATGTTTCCTCTCATATGCTAATTCTTGTTGGCCTATGCTCCCTGCTTATTTCTTTTTAATTATGATTACAAAATACCAAAAATGTTGATAACAATATTTACTGTTTATCGAGCGCTTACTGTATTTACCGTGCTGAGCGCTTTATGTATACATCTCTCTTGAGTTAACATCAATAGCACTCTCTCTTAGATGGTGTCAGTGTTGATTTTACTGGTTTCATTGTCACAAAAATGAGGGCTAGGGGTATCTGCTGTCTATCCTCAAATTTTAAGACATTCTAAAATACTTGGCCATTTAAAGAGGTATTCTTGAGCAAAGAGGAAATAAGACAATTAAAAGAGGCCAGTATAGTTCCTGAGAATGCTTCTTAGATTACTTTTTAGAGATCTATCTAGATCCAGAAAGCTTGAACCATAACCCAGCATCCAAAATGTTATTAAAGGCAGCATTGAATACCATGGCAGGTCTGTAATCAAATGCCACCAGCACCATTTAGACATAATACCCCTGTTGAATCAGAATACTCCATAGGATTGAGGGGAAAATGTGGGAGTTTTTGGTTCTGTTTAAATTCAGGGAAAAGGACATATCTTTTATTTCCTTTGGTTGCATAGACCATGGTTTATCATACTTGTGCTCATAACAAGCTCCATTCTGCCCTCTAATTCTTTGTGTTCTCCCTCATATTCCACACTTTGGGTTGGTGTTCATGTGTTTTGTTTGGCTGAATTTATTACACAGTCAGAGGATGGATTTGGTACCAAGGATGTCACTACACCAGGTCATTCCACGCCGGTGCCTGATGGGAAAAATGCCATGTCTATTTTCAGTTCTGCTACTAAAACAGGTGTGTACAACGATTATTTGCCTCACTTGGATTGTTGCTAAAATAAAATGCGAGGGAGATGCTTCTCAATTTAAAATCATTTTCTTATTGTAATAGCAATAATTTGATCTCATCTTTAATATATTTTTCATAGCTTGTTTTTCAGTTCCTTTCAAAACTGATAAACATATTTGGAAATAATTGTCTCTAAATTTAACTGAAAACCTAGGGAAAAAATTCACAGGCAGGTGTTGCCCATTGAGATCCGTGTCCTCTCCTCACTCCTTCTCCCTTAGTGAAGTTGCTCATTCTGTCTTTTGTCTCCTTTCCCACAGATGTCCGGCAGGATAATGCTGCTGGCAGAGCTGGCTCCAGTAGCCTTACGCAGGTGACAGATTTGGCACCTTCCCTGCATGACTTAGACAACATCTTTGATAATTCTGATGATGATGAACTTGGGGTGAGTCTGCCATAGCTACGCAAACAAAAATTTTCCTAAATGGGAGGATATGTGTCTCTGTGTCAGTCTGCTGAACTCAGGGGCTTTTATTTCGGGTTCTGAATGTTTTTTGGAAGTGTTTGTATACTTTGAAAGTCTTCTAAAAGTTACATGTGTAGTCTCTAACATTCCTTGGGTTTTGTTTGTTGATGGCTTTTTTCCATTAGTTATTCCTGGTGCAAATGATTAAAATCTTTCACAGTTATTTTAAATCCTTCAAATATCATGAGACTAACAGAAATGTATTATGTAGTCCCTTTAGCTCAGATGAAAAAAAAAATTATGCCCACATAACTTTTTAATTCATCTAAGAAGTCAGAGGTCAGTCTACATTTTGAGAGATAAACAAGTGTGATCTGTACTTTTTAGGATTATGTCATTATAATAGGGAAATAGAATTTATGAACATAGAAGTTAAATACCACAACGCATCATATGATGAAAGTGACAGATGAGAATTGTAATTCTTTGGTGAACGGCTGAACTGAATCAGGAAATTCGTGTCCTTGTTCTCCTAACCAGTGTTGTACCTTTGGGCAAGTAGAAGTGCCTGTTATTTAGAGATGCGTAAGATAGGCCCTCTCTTCAAGAAAATCAATTAGCTTATTTTTCTTTCAATTATGTATTTATCTTCCTTCCCATTCATCCATTTTACATATATGTTAATCATTTGATGATCAGATCCTTTGTGACACGTACTCGAGGTTACAAATATTATTAAATTACCACTTTTATACTTGAAACACCACAGACTCTGAGAGAAACAGCATATAAATAAATATATTAATTGCCGTGAGGGTAGTAATTAACTCGTATCTAGAGATGCTGGGCGTTCAAGTACCAAGTGACAGGAGAGCAGTGTTTAACTTAAGTTTGAAGGTTAAGTAGGAATCAGATTTCTAAAACCCTTTCTCACTTTAAAATAAAATGTATTTGATTAACAGATATTTTACACCATTTTTTGTAAGTACTTAGACGATGATGAGATCATAATGGCCTTGAAGAATGCCTATGACTTGAAATGTGAAGACGCTGGGTTAGTGAGAGGCAGGGAAGGGGCATTAGTTTGAGCCTGGCATGAGCCTTGATTAAGTTGGGCTGGGGGGGCGGGGGGAGGATAATGAATAGACCATTCCATTGGTCTGTTTTCTGAATGGTGGGTAAAGAGGATAGAGGGAGGAAGGTTTTTGGCTTAGTACTATGGACTTTGAACTCTACCCATAATGTGTTTCTCTGAAGGCTGCTGGGTATGGAACTAACCAGGTAGGAGTGAGTGCTGTTTTTCATCAGTCTGATGCGCAGAAAGCAGGAGTAGTACTTGGTACTTTTCGTTGAATTGAAGCACGAGAACCTGAATTCAGGCAGTGGCTGCATGAAGGAAAGGGACATGGCACAGTGGCAAACTTTGGTAGAAGAAATGACACTTTTCCTTATTGGTGATCCAGGCTTGGGAAATCCTTTTTGAATTTGAAGATCTCTCTAAAGCCGAGCATTACCTAGAATTGGTTTTCATGATCCTTGGGGTTAGGTTTGGTGGCGATGGTGGGAACAAAGCATGAAAAGAAGAGGAATCAAAAAGTAATAGAAAGGGAGAAGTAAGAAAAGAAAAAAAGCAAGCAGTGTGGAGTAGCCCGGTACTGTTCACAGCCATCATACCTGGCGATGGTTGTTTCTGCTCTGAGTCACTGTACTTACCCTCTGTATAGATTATGAATACTCTTGGACTAAATGAAGAAACGTTTACTTTGTTTCTTGAATTTATTCTTAGTTATATTAATATACAAAGGGGAGCTGGACATTTTTAATCTAAGTTTTATTTCTCAGAAATGATTGTTTCTACTTTACCCTGGCATTTAATCACGGGAACAGTTTACCTTAGAATCATTTTTGCTAATTCGCTTTACTAATAACTGGAGTTGGGAGGCTCTTGTTCAAGTTTTCATCTTCAAATGTCTTTGAATTTAATTTTGCGCTTCAACTCTATGATGTTAAATAAGTATACATAAATAAAAGGCCTGCTTTTTGTGAGAATCTTTTGTTTTGCTTTGATTTGAATTATCTTGCCACCAATTAATTTGAGTTCTTAATCTTTCCTATTAAGAGGCTTAATTTGTTTTGAATAACAAATTAAAGCCAAACCTTCTCTGTAAAATTAACTAAATTTATGAGAGGGATATGTTTTATGGAGATGAACAGTAACTGTGGAAATAGGAGCAGACGATATATGGTTTTTTTTGTTGTGAAAATAGAAGAATAATAGTTTGGGAGGCTTGAGGTCATCTTTAGCTGCCTTCTGCCAAATAGAAGGAAAACCAGACTGATAGCCAATTACCACTTGGAGGCACCACCGTAATGTAATTGTGTCTCTGAACCGACTTCGGTAATGACTCGGGAGTGGAGATTTGCTTAAGGTCGGCGAGCTGTGCTTTGATGGCACAATCTGCCCTCACCAGATCCATGCAAAGAAAACTCAGTCACTTAGGTTCTCGTACTTGATAAGCTGTAATCATCTCCCTTGTTTCACTGCTGGTATTTCTAGAAGTTCACTTGGTGAATACTATATAAGGAAGCATCTTTTCTGTTCGTAGGCCGTATCACCTGCACTGCGTTCATCAAAAATGCCTACGGTTGGGACCGAAGACCGACCTCTTGGGAAGGATGGAAGAGCTGCTGTTCCTTACCCACCAAGTAAGAAAAGCAAATGGAACTTTGGTTTCCGACTTACAATTTATATACAATGTTCTTATACTCAATGGTGCCTTATCTGAGATTCCCTTACTTTTTCATTTCTTTTTAACAGAATACTGCCTATGAATTGAACTTGTACAAGTTGATATTTCTAAGATGGCAGGCAGCTAAGAGGCCATCTTAATTCAAATTCCTTTTCCCTTTGTTTTCAAATTAAGAATTAACTTTTATGGTTTAAAATGCAGAAAAAGATGTTTAGGGTTGGTTTTTTCAGTAGCCCTCTCCTAGTAGGATAAATGCTGCACAGATTTTTTTTAGAGTGTTATTCTACATTAAGTGCTCATATAAAATGTTTCAGTTTTCATGAATTTAATTCATACAAGGATAATGAGTACTGTTGTTTTCTGTGGTCCATTTTCCAATTCATACTGAAGTTTTTGCGTTTCCTTTTGCAGTCAACTAGCTTTATTATGTATGCTGACAAGAAGAGAAACTTCCTTTTTTCTAGTTATTCTTTGCCCTAAGAAACCACATTATTCTTCAAGAGAAAAAGTCGGGGTAGCTTGTGCGGATACTCTGAAGCAGAAACATAATTCCATTGCAAATCATTCTTTAATACCTTCTCATTAACTTCAACTAGTAATGAGAACAAATTGAGGGGAAAAACCACCATGTCATAGGGATGAGTCAAAAAGTTTTATGAACCTATAAATGTAGAGCTGATTTACTCAAATGTAGAAGTGTGAAGTATACAGAGATTGGATTTTGACAGCTTTAGTGGATCCTAGCTTTTTAAAATATGCAAAGCTTTCTCAAGCATGACATGTATGAAAATGAATAATGATAGCCAGCCAGTTGCTGTAGTTTTTTTAATTAAACATTTTTCTTTTTTTATTACTCTGCACTGCAGAATTTTACAAACATAGAACTCACAGATGAGGAGAAACGGTATTAAAATTGATACATATGGAATAAGTCAGATGAGTGAATTTTTTCCCCTTGTATTAAACCAATTAATCCTCTGCCCTTTTTGACATTAAGTAGTATGTAGCAGTGTTAAATGTTAACATGTCTGATAACTTGTCCAAGATTATTCACTTACAAACCCTGTTAGTTGGTGGCATTGCCCAGTAACGTATATGGTGTACTCCCTTCTTTCTTTCATTTTTATTCAAAATGGAATTGTTTTAGAAAGAAGCTCTTTACTGTGTATTTTATGATAAAATACACAGTATTAAAATGAATGAATTTGAAATATAGCAAAAGTATTAGTATCAGGAAAATACAGATATACGAGTCAAGAGGATTGTTTTAATGTGTACAGAGTATGTGTGTATAATGTGTGTGTGGACATACAATATTTCTTCGCAAGACATCACAATGAAAATAATGAAAATAACATGGCAAGAAGTTCTCATCTCTGCAATAGCTTTATTATACATTGAGGCGGAAAGACAGACATATTATAAAATTTAATGTCTAGAACAGAACCACCCAATAGAAATATAGGCTGAACCACAAATGAGAGCCACATAAGTACCTTAAAATTTTATAGTAGTCACATTTAAAAATCATGTGAAATCAATTTTAATAATTTATTTAACTTGTATCCAGAATATTGCCGTCTTAACAACGTAATCAGTATAAAAGACATTGAGATGTTTTACTTTTTTTTTTGTACTGTTTGGAATCTGGTGTATGATTTAAGCATGCAGCACATCTCAGTTTGGATAGCCCCATTATGAGAGCTCCGTAGCCACATGTGGCTAGTGGATCCTGTGTGGGACAGCATAGGTCTATAACTACTCATTTGTTTTTGTAGTAAAGAAGAAAGCAATACACAGTAACAACTAGGTATTGTTTTAACATCAAGTCTGTTAGGATGGTATTGTGTCATAATAATAAAAACAGGTTTTATCGTTAACCAATTGCTTATGAATTTTCATTTTTGAAAGCATGTCAGTTTGAAGTGTGAGTCTATGAGGAGGCAAAAATGAAAGAGTTGGACATTGAGTTGGCGTCATTTATTCTGCAGGAGCGCTTAATGTTTTTCAAGGGACTCTGCTAGGTGCTCTGGTGCGGGAGAATGCTGAGAAAGTGGTAAAGGTGCTTCTGTTGGAGGGCTTCCGTCTTGCACGTGAATCTTGGAAGTACAGGGTCGGAGGTGGTTGATGTCCTGAGTGATTTCCAGGCGAAGTGCCATGGATCTTGAAGGGCAGGCAGTATACATAAGAAAGTGGGGTGTTGTGGGCAAGGCGCCTCAGCTCCAGTCCACGCTGGTAGGCGTTCCCACCCTCACGGCAGCCGTTTTTTAGGGAGAGTATTGAACAGGCGAGCCACGATGGTTTTCTATTTTGGGGGACCAGGACATTTCTCTGGGTTTCTAGCTTCTTCTTGACTTCTCTGCTTTGAGTTCAGTCCTCCTTTTGTCATCTCAAAACTTCTTTAGGGTCATCTTCCCCCCCCCTTCAGAAATTCCCTATAACTTAACAGCATTTCTATCTTTTCCCAGTCTTTCCCAAAAAAGAATTAATTATTTCTGACTTCATCACTTGCCGAATGTGTAGGTGTACATGGCAAAGCGTTCATTTTTGTGCATACATCATTTGCACAAAATATGAGGTAGATATTATTTCATTTTCCAGATGAGGAAATTGAAGCCAGAGAGGTTAAGAGTCTTTCTTAAGTATATCTGATAATAAGAATGTTGAAGACCACTTTCTAAAGAAAATCTCTGGCTGGTGGAATCTCATTTTATCTATACTTTTTGTGTGTTTGTGTGTTTTACATTTGATAAAAATTGTCAAGATGGAATAGGCTTTTAAAACTGATATATAACTGTTAGGTAGCATTGAAGAAGTTGAGTAGGCCCTAAGTGGAAAATGTTTTTATTATATTTCTTAGCAAATTTTAAAACTAATAAACTAATTTTTTGGTAAGGTTTTGTACCATAGCAAGATACTTACAAGTGAAAGAAAGGCTGTCGATGTTTTAAGGTCATTATCATTTTAACTGAAAGAGAATTTATATAGGTTTCTTTATTTTCCAAATATCTATTTGGTGATTACTATCTGTAATGTAATATGAGTTTGAAGATTTTATGAAATAGACTCATAGTTTAAAAAATTATACTTAATAATTAATTGTATATGAAAATTGACTAGTAGCTGCTTTTTGGCTTGCGAGAGGAATAGGAACCAAAGATTAAAGGTGATGGGTATATTCCAAGCGCAGCCTAACTGTATTAAAACCTTCAGCTTTGTTTTAAAGAAAACATATTAATCTGGTTGCCGCTACATTTGAAGAGTTGTTTTTCCACCTCACAATTACCAATTATATAGTATCTCCAATGGTTCTCTGATAGTTCCTGGCTTGGCTTTTATTATATCCCTAGTTCTATGAATTGTTACGTTCCTTAAGGGTAAAATACTTGGTCATAACAAGGGTCATAACAAGAAGGTGCCTTCAAGATTAACTTGGAGGCTTTAGTTTTCTTTCTTTCTTTCTCTTTCTTTCTTTCTTTCTTTCTTTCTTTCTTTCTTTCTTTCTTTCTTTCTTTCTTT
>NW_024343733.1:2710072-2788027 GCF_902729225.1 Pteropus medius | reverse complement strand
TCTCTCTCTCTCTCTCTCTGTCTCTGTCTCTGTCTCTGTCTCTGTCTCTCTTTCACTCACTCACTCACTCACTTTTTCTTAGCAGGTACCTTTTTGCCTAATGAAATCTCATATGGAATTGTATTATAGAAAATAAATGGAAGTGGAGTTCCTCTAATGGAAGTGAAAGTTGGGATTTGAAACCCTATCTGCCGGCCCCTTCCTTCCCTTGTGTTAAGATAAGGACCTGAGGCCAAGAGAGGGCCAATTATTCAGAATTATATAATCGTTTACCTAGGAAACATGGTAAAGATCATCTAGTCCAAAGGTTGTCACCTTTTTTCTGCTTCCATATGGTGGAGGCTTTCCTCTGCCCCATAAACAAAGGAAAGAAAGAAAGCCTGGTGAGAATCACACATCTAGTCAAGCCGTCCTTTTAGATGGAGGAACTGAGGTCCCAAGAGAAATGACCTGACCATCCATATCAGTGCTGTGCTGGGAGCACCTGCATTGTGGAACCCAGCTCATTGCTGCTGCTTTATGCAGTTGTGCCTCAGACCTAACCCAGGGCCGCAGAGCATGGTGCAGTTATTCTTTATTAATTTCTGATTCAGAGCTAGAAGTTATTCTTAGTCTACTCAGTGGCTACTCTTTGCTTGTTTAAGTGTTGAAGTTGCTAGAAAGAGTAATGTGTTTGGAAATTGGGACATCAGATGCCATTCTAAATCTCTCATTCAAACTTGTGGCTCCAGATTTATAAATGAATTTGCTGTACAGGACACCCCCTAGTGGCCTAATTTTATAACCACAACTTGCATTTTATTAAATATATTATTTTAAGGATCAGTGCCTTACTGAGTCACTGTTATGGATGATGATTAGTTAACCTCAGGTATATGAGAATGATTTTTTCAAAAAAGGGTTGAGAATCACTGTTCTAAGTATTTCTTAAAATATACTTCTTTCCTCTTAATTCATGCTCAATAAATTGTCTTTTGGTTCTAGAGATGTTTGTTAATCCTAACTATGAAGTTTTATTTTAACATCAATTTGGAACCATTTTCCCAAAGATCAGTGGATTTGTCAAACTAGCTGAGTAATCCTACTTCATATAAACCACTATTATAGCTCTAAGCAATTTTTATTTTTTTTCTCTAATACATAGATGCCTGATGGATTTTCCATGTAAAAACTGCTTCATAACAATTGTTATATAATTCTAGAATATTTCATACACATTTGTAATCAGGGATACAACTTTTAATAAAATAGTTACTTCATCTAATTTCTCCCAGCTTCTACTTAGTTCATCTCCTTAGACTTTTCAGAGAATCAGTTGTTGGAAGAAAAAAGTATGCTATGTAGATTTTGTTCACTTAATTAATGTGAGCCAAATCATAAAGCATCAAGAGAATGGTGATAAAGTTCCAGAAAAGGGTAATTTTCTGCTGATGGCCTTCTTGGAGATGATTAATATTCTATTGTATAACTGCTATTACCATTCAATTAGCATTATTTCTGAAGCCAAATAGGGCTCCTGGCTATGAAAGGGGATTTTTTTTTAATATAAGTCCTGCCTGTTAAAAGAAATGGTTTGTTTTTTCTTTCTTTCTCTTTTCTTTTTTAGCAGTTGCAGACCTGCAGAGGATGTTTCCCACCCCTCCTTCTTTGGAACAGCACCCTGCATTTTCTCCTGTGATGAATTATAAAGACGGAATCAGTTCAGAGACAGCGACTGCACTAGGCATGATGGAGAGCCCTATGGTCAGTATGGTTTCAACACAACTCACTGAATTCAAAATGGAAGTGGAAGATGGGTTAGGAAGTCCCAAGCCAGAGGAAATAAAGGTAATTGCCAATATATTGATTTTACCATGCCAGGGTGGTTTTCAAGTGGATTCACTACCTCTTCTTAAAATAAGATAATCTATATGCTATGTATACATAAATTTCTAAGAATCCTCGGAATTGGATCGTGAGCTGTATTGCTCGCTATATTAGTTGTAGTGTCTTTTAATTAATCTAAAATGTTGGCATTAGCTTTTTCTACTGGTCGGATAAGATATTGAGTTATAATCATTTTTGTTACTACCGTGGTATGTCATAAGTCATTTACTAGTTTTATCACCAACCTCACTTTGTTCTTGCAGGACTTCTCATATGTGCACAGAGTTCCAGCTTTTCAACCTTTTGTGGGATCCTCCATGTTTGCTCCACTGAAGATGTTGCCGAGCCAATGCCTGCTACCTCTGAAGATACCTGATGCCTGTCTGTTTCGGCCTTCGTGGGCAGTCCCTCCTAAAATTGAACAGCTGCCCATGCCGCCTGCAGCCACTTTCATTAGAGATGGCTACAAGTATGTGCAGGGACTGCTTCAAGTTATTTGCCATATTTAATGTGATTTATATCTCAATGAAATATTTCTTAAAAACAATGACAATGGCATATTATTTGAAACTTTTATTGACCATTCATGTTTTTGTGCACATTTTGAGTTGAAATGTGCATTATTTGCTAAACTAAGTTTCTTGTACATGGAAAAATTAAGGTCATTTGTATATAGAGAGAATTGTGTTTATGCTCATTCAGTGTCTAGTAGCGTCTACCACAGAATCAGGCACTGGGTTGGAGTTGGTAATGCTTTGGGGTGGTGGCAGAGAGTACTTTATTTCATGTAAATTGATGATTTTAAATGTGTTTACTTAAGGCCCTTTAAAATAGATAATGTCTCTGTTACTGACCCCACAACATAGAAGAAAGCAGCAACAGGATGGTGATATGGTATGAGAGAAGGAAGAGGAGATGTTTATTGTAGCTCAGACAAATTTCATACTGTCTAGAAAATAATTCTAAATCAACAATGTAGAATCAGTTTCTTATATGATTAATAATTTATAAATAAAATAAAATAAATTTCCATAATAAAATAAAAGGCCATAAACTCAAATGTCTGTCAGGACCAGGTAAGCAATATGGGCATGAAATGGACTAGATAAAGCAAAAGACTTGGCACTATTGAGGCTCAGTGTCATTGTGAGGACTGTGAGGGACAGTAGGCCTAAGCAGGATCTATGATGAACTGTTGAGAATATGTCCCATTTAAAGGGACACTTGCTATTCAGTTGCGGCAAGTTGTTCAGGCAGGAATATGAGAGACCAAAGATCTGGATTTGCATGTAAATTTCCTTTTTTAAAAATGTTGAAAATTAATTCAGAGTTGTATTTTAGGAACCAATAAGACAAATTTGTGGCCCAGATTCAGTCTGAGGGGTACTTATTCGTGACCTCATATAAAACCATCTTGATAAAAGCAACTTTAATGTCATAAACAGGTTTTATGCTTGTGTATGTAAAGTCAGTGTTGAAATGAAAAACTGTGACGGAGAAGTAGTATAGAACGCTAGACCTGGGAAGGTATAACTCTAGATTCCTGCCTTTTCTGTTTATTCTGTGTATGACCTTAAATGACTATTTTACTTCAGTCTTCCTTTCTTTAAAACGGGATAATGCTGTCCTACTTCCCATACAAATTTCTTGAAAGGCTTTAGCAACAACGGTTGTGGAAGTACTGTGGAAATAACTCACAACAGTCTGAAAGAGTGTACTCAGAAGCGCGCTGGATGTGAGCGCCCAGCTTGTTTTCTGTTGCTGCGCTCCAGTTCTAGCTTATTTAATTATAGACTGGTACTGTACAGCTGGTGCGGCCAGCACAGGAGAGGTTAGCACGCCATTCGTAAATAGTGCAGCAGCTTCCGAAACCCATTCACCAGTTTAATCTCTTATACATACAGGCTCCTCAAAAAAAGTGACATGCACCTTTTGTTGTATGATCGTTTAAATAATAAATAATTTACATTATTATTTAGATCTATTAAATCTATATTTGCCATCCAAAGATTCTTGGTATTCTAAACTGGCACTGTTTCTGTAACTTGCTGTGATGAAGGAAATGTTTTGTATCTGCATACTCCAACGTAGCATCTATTGCTGTCTTGTCGTAGCTGTGTACCACCGAACATATGGCTAGTTGAGATCAAGGCTGATTTTTCGTTTTATTTAAATTAATTTAAATTTAGCACATGGAGCTAGTGGCTACCTTATTGGACACACAGTTCTAGACGATTAGAAATCCTCCCACTGTGGTGTCCCCTCACCCTGGGCACCCCTCACCTGTCACACTTAGCACACCAGCACTCACTTGCATGATGCGTGTCATACTTGCTGTGAGCTGACTTCCTCTTTTTCACTGTTGAATATCCAGCACCTAGCGTAGGGTTAGTACTCAGTTCATTTTTATTACTACCTAGGGAGCAATTTAATTATTTAGGTTTTTGGTTAGTAGTCATAGTTTCTTTTCTGATCTGAACTGCATAATAATTTTAGGGTTTTGTAAAACAGGAAGATTTGAAAGGAGTCCAATTAGAGTAAAGATCATTATTACACACATTATTTTGGTCTCTGAGATAGCAGCGATTGCTGATCACGGTTTCTGGGTCATTTTTTTATCTGTCCTCAAAGGTGCCCCTGTGCCTCGGATTTTAAATTTCTTTACAGTGCCTGATTTGGATTTTCAGGCTGGTAGTTTAGGCACAACTAATTTAAAAATCACAAGAAAATTATTTGAAGAGCTGTTACTTTATGACATTCTTATTTCAAATTATAAGTGAATGAATATGTAGTTTATTGGATGAATGTTAGTTTAAGCACATTATTAATATATTTCAAAAGGATATTAAGTATTAAACAAATCTGTGTTCTTTTGATATTTTCAAATTGGAAAGAATAGTCTCATATGCTATTTTATATGTATGTCAAGAAAATTTTCTACAATAATAAAACAACAGAACGTTGCAGATACTGTTTTCTATGTAGCTATTCCAAAATGAAGTGACTGCTTATGAGAAAAAATAGATAACACAATGTGATTAGTCTCTGAGAACTAAAAATAATTGTGCTATAGGTAAGGCATAGCATATTGAAAATTAATAAGTGAACTAGAATTGCCTGCCACCCCGCAGAAATTTCTTGCAGGTTTGGAAATTATAATACAATATGTGTACTTCTGTGCAACCATCTAATTAATACTAAAGCCTCATAGCAGCATATGTAATATTTGTATTAATTATAATGTAGTACTGGCCAATGGGTTTCTTAAAATAGAATTCCCTCGTGGTCACACATTACTATTAAAATGCAAGCCTAGATAGGACTGCATTTTGAAAGTTAGAAAAATGTTAAATTTTCATGTGCATTTGATTATAACTACTTTAGAATCATATAGATTATAGCCTCAGAGAACAAGTACGCTGGCAGACTTTCAATTCGAAAAATGACAAAAATGTAATTGCAAATTAGATGGAAATTTCATCTGTGGTCTGCTAGCTAATTTAGCGTTTGAACTTATGTGTTAAAGTTCCATCTAGTAGTTACAGTATTTCAAAATTACACTGACTCAACTCAACATCATGTTTTCTTGTGAAAATTATAAAAGTTACTTCAAAAGGTTAAGATGAGGATTTCTTAAAAGTGGAATGAGTAGAAGAAAGTGCTATATTGATTTATTCTTCATACCTTGCTGCTTGCTTTTCCACATACTGCACTGACTGCTTTGAATCTTTTTTTTTTTTAAGAGAAAATTGAGTATACCAAGTGACAGCACACATGAATGATAAGAAAGGCACATGCCAGGTTGGGGGTGGTTATGTGTGTGTTCCATCATCCGTGACAGGCCTCTGATTCTCACTTGGTGCTGTCTGTTCGTTGCAGTAATGTGCCTAGCGTCGGGAGCCTAGCAGATCCAGACTATCTGAACACACCACAGATGAACACACCGGTGACGCTGAACAGCGCTGCCCCAGCCAGCAACAGTGGAGCAGGAGTTTTGCCATCTCCAGCAACACCCCGCTTCTCTGTCCCCACACCACGAACCCCCAGGACCCCAAGAACTCCCAGAGGCGGGGGCACTGCCAGTGGTCAAGGGTCGGTTAAATATGACAGCACCGATCAGGGGTCACCAGCCTCTACTCCCTCTACCACGCGGCCCCTTAACTCTGTGGAGCCTGCCACCATGCAGCCAATTCCTGAAGCCCATAGTCTCTATGTCACCCTGATTCTCTCCGATTCTGTGATGAATATCTTTAAAGACAGAAACTTTGACAGCTGTTGCATCTGTGCCTGCAACATGAACATCAAAGGGGCAGATGTCGGGCTTTACATCCCCGATTCTTCCAATGAGGACCAGTACCGCTGTACCTGTGGGTTTAGTGCGATTATGAATCGCAAACTTGGCTACAATTCGGGACTCTTCCTGGAAGATGAGTTGGATATTTTTGGGAAGAATTCTGATATTGGTCAGGCTGCGGAGAGGCGCTTAATGATGTGTCAGACCACCTTCCTTCCTCAGGTGGAAGGAGCCAGAAAACCCCAGGAGCCACCTATAAGCCTTCTCCTCCTCCTCCAGAATCAACACACTCAACCTTTTGCTTCACTCAGTTTCCTGGATTACATTTCCTCTAACAACCGCCAAACTCTTCCCTGTGTAAGCTGGAGTTACGACCGGGTGCAAGCAGATAACAACGATTACTGGACGGAATGCTTTAATGCCTTGGAGCAGGGCCGGCAGTACGTGGATAACCCCACAGGTGGAAGGGTGGATGAGGCGCTGGTGAGAAGCGCCACCGTGCACGCGTGGCCTCACAGCAACGGTGGGTGTCTCAGGGGACAAACTTGCTTTGAAGGTTATCCTGGGCTAACTCTCAGGCTTTCTTTACTTCACTATATGGCAACATTTTGAACTTTATGTCTTTTTAAAAAAAAAAAAAAAGACAGCTAAAGTGAGAGCTATATCGATGTCATCCTAAATTTAAGGACTGGGGAAATGTCTGATGCTGAAACACCTTTGGAGAGGAGTTATTATTTTGTGAAAGTTTCCTCCTGCGTGAATTCATGGAGGCAGCTCCCAGTGGAAACCTGCGACTGCCGGGTAACCGGAGTGGCCAGGAGTATGCAGACCAGTACCTTGCACGCTCTTTCGTGTTTCAGTCCACTCAGGCAAGGTCAGATTGTCGTGACACTTCCTCCGTAGAGCCTTCCACCCAGTTCCAGAGTGTTTTCTCCTTCCTCTGGTTTCCCAGTATCTTCTCTCTCTCGTAACAGTCATCACATTTTACATTGTGTTGTGGTTACTGGAGTATGCCCTGGCTTTTTTATTACTAAAAGCTCCAATTGATAATTTTTGGAGTTGAGCTCTAAGAGTGCCCAGCAACTTACTATTCCCCTCCCTTATTGATTCACTATTGATAATGTGGTGCATCCCATAATATAAAATGGTGAATAAGAGGCAAGGTGCCTGCCCTCAGGGACTTTTTAATCTATGCTGGAAAGTGGACATTAATCAAATAATTACACAAATAAGGATATTATTACAAACCATTATAAATGGTGAAAGCATGGAGTAAGAGGGCCACCCTAGGCTAGAGGTCCTTGAAGAAGTGGTAACATTAGAAATCTCAACAGTGAGTCCAGATTAACCGTGTAAAGAGGAAAGGAAGGAATTGTGTCCCGGGCAGAAGGAGCGGCAAGTTTGAAGGCCCAGAGTTAGACAGAGCTTGGGGCCTTCAAAAAACTGAGAGGCTTGGCGGCCAGCAGGGTCTCAATTACCGGGAGCCTTTTGCAACATGCTGGGGATTAGGTCTTCATCCACAGAGCCCTTACAGGTCATTGATGGGATTTATGAAGAGGCATTGACATCAAATTTGTGTAGTAAAAGAAAAAAATGTACTCTGATTATACTGTGGGCTGTGGATTAGAAAATGGCAGGAGTGGATCTGGGGAGACAAGGAGGGTATTGTAGGAGACCAAATAAGAAACAACAGTGTGGCTTAGTGTCCTAGCAAAGAAAATGGAAAAGAAATGGAAACGTTCAAGAGATGTTTAGGATGTATTACTGCAGGACTTGATAATGGGTTGAACTTTGGGATCAGGGAGAGCAAGATGTTAAGGAAGACACCCAGGTTTGTGACCTGTATACCTGGATAGACAGTGGTGTTGTTCAAAGATAGGTGTACTGGAGGAAGACCAGGTCTGAGGAGGAAGTTCACAAAGTGAGTTTTGAAAGTTTTAAAGATCCCTTTTGAGACATCTAGGTTAAAGATGTCAGGTAGACACTTGGGACTTCATGGGCCTGGAGTTCAGGGGAAAGGGAATGGTTGGCAGATAGATAAGTCAGAGGCACAGAGGAGAAGGAAAGGTCACTGAGGAGGAGGGGGAGGTATGGAACGAGAAGAGGGCCTGGGACAGAGCTTTGTGGAATTCTACCCTGTAACCAAGTTTCAGGAAAGAGAGAGTGGTCAACAAGCTTTAGGATGCAGCTGAGCTTTTAAGGTGAGGATTAAACATGCCTTTTGACCTTAGAGCTGCTTCTGTAAACAGTGGGAGCAGAAGCCAGGCTGGAGGGATTATGTGAATGAAACATGGACCCTGCTTCTGAACAGCTCTCAGTCTTGTATGGGAGATGGTTATATAAGCTTCTTAAATATAGTCGGAAGTCTGGAATAATAAAAGTACGTCCAGAGGACAAAGATCAGTGGTGTTGGGAATGACGAGCGTTTTCTGAGTAGGCCAAGCAGGGAGACTTCTTGGAAGTGGAGATGCCTAAGGAAGTGGTCAGGAGTTATACTCATTTTTAAAACTGATTAGTTTTAAGCACAGTGCCTTGTACTTATCAGGCCTTTAATTAATGTCTCCTGGATGAATTTATGAATTAAAGGAAGTGCAGTATTTCCCCTAAAGAAATGTGGGTGATCATCTTAGGTGGTTCCTTCTCCTAGATAGTGGCCTTCAGACAGAAAAGCAGTATGTGTGGGAAGATCAGTAGTGTCATCTTTGGATATGAAGAATAGCACATTTTATTGCAGGGGTGGTATGGGTTCCGAATTCAGACGTTTCAAAGTACCAGACAGATAATGTAAACGAATGTTGTGGGGAGCCAGATTTGCAAAAAGCATTGCCCTAAATAAATTGCGTCCTTTCCCAACACTTTGTTCTGTATGCCCAGGAATAGAGTTAACAAAGAATTATGTCTGCTTTTAATCTGGTTCTCTTGGTTTGTCATTTTCCTACTTTTGATAGAGCCGTGGGTACAAGAAGTACTTTACTGTTTTCTTTATTATAAGAAAAAAAGAAGCACAGGCTTGAAGGTAAAGACGATTCGCACTGCTTCAGCCTCAGGCAGGCAGCAGAGCAGGGACCATGGGGAGCTGTCTGAAGGGGACAGCTGCTCCCGGGCTCCAACGGGTGGAGGTTATGCAGGAATATGGGTCTCAGCCCCAGGGTTGCAAGGTCTCCCAGTTTTTCAAGAGAAGCTAGAAATCCAGACTTGTATATGAAATTTCCTGGAGAGACTCATTTCACCACCCCCTTCCAAAAAAAAACCCAACAACAATAACAGCAAACACTGTGGGCCACCAATCTGCAACCTATTTGATTTAAGGACTTACCTAAAAATGTCTTAAGAACGCTAAGCAGATTGCATTGGCAGATAAATCTTAGATTTCTATCCATGTCCCTTTCCTAATCCGCTAGAAAAGTAAGAGTAAGGAAAGGTCTTCAGGAACCCAGCTGTGCAGATTCATATCTGATCACCTCACGCTTAATTAGCTCTTCAGATCTTTTTGCGAATTTAATGAGCATTATGGACCTTCTCCCCTGGTGAAAACAGATAATGTTCATGCATGCACAGTTCTGCGTAACAATTCCGAGAGTTTTCAGATTCTAGGTTAAGAACCCCTCCTGATAGCTGGAAGAATATTTGTGCTGAAACCATGAATCCCTTACCTTCCTCTCTATACAGATGACTTTCAGTCCTGTCATTGATTCTGCTGTGTTTTCGTGTGCCTCTACTCGCATGGAAGGTGTTCTTTCTCTTTATGCATTTTGTATTTTGTGAAAATATTTTACATTAAGAGCATTTTTTAAAGTCTTAAAAAGCTTCTATTTAAGTTCCTTTTTCCCACTCATATAATTAAACCATTGATATTTGTAAATCAAAGTAATAATTAAGAAACTTTTGCACCTCTTATGAGCAAACTTGGAAATGGGTTTGTATGATTTTAAAACATCAGACCTTTCTATCTTTCCTCTTTTAAGCAGTTCTACAGTTAACCTCTTTATATAGAGTAACCTATTTTCTCTTTTTTTATTTCCAATAATAAATTATTTTTTCCATTTTAGAAGAATATCTCTCCTCCTGACTTGTAAGTCAAGTATTTTAGCATCTACTAAAAATAGAATCTGCCGCCAATAATGTCTTTGTCATGGACTATAGCTGAGGCCCAAAATGATGGCAAGAAAGATGAGAGTGCTAATCCACTTTTATGATCTCTGTTCCCTTTCATTTATTTTCTGTTCCAGTGCTAGACATCAGCATGCTTTCCTCCCAGGATGTGGTCCGTATGCTGTTGTCCCTGCAGCCCTTTCTCCAAGATGCCATCCAAAAGAAACGCACGGGCAGGACCTGGGAGAATATCCAGCATGTGCAGGGACCACTCACCTGGCAGCAGTTCCACAAAATGGCAGGACGGGGGACCTATGGTAGACTCTTTTCCCTGTTTGAATTCCTTCTGATTTTTTCCATTCCATAAAAAAGCAGCTTGAGTTACTGTCAAGTGTTTGCTTCACTGACAAAATCTCTTTCTTCATGACTATTAAGTTACATAATCTCTTTGTTTTCCTAAAGTCAGTATTGGTGTTACGTTTTCTTAACATTCTTGGCATAATGAAAGTAAATGAGGAAAATAATCCTTAAGTAGCGTATTTATTAGATTCTCATCTTCCTGATCCTCATTGTGTTTTCATTTGGGTGAACTTCCGAACTAGTCAGCTTTTTCGTAGTCAGGATTATAATGCTGATCTTAAAGGAAGTTACGTAGTGCTACTTGGAAATCTAACTTCTAAGTTGTTCTAGACTACCTTCTGATTTTATTCAACCTTTAGAACCCTATTCCAACTCATTTAATTAAGGTTTTCATCAGGGGATATTTAATTAGAGGATTCAAAGACTACTTTAAGATATCATATTAACCTACAATGAAATTTCTGATGCCAGGATTCACACTAATGCACCAGGAACTTCTGAATTGTTCAGGTGGTGGGAAACGGGCTCTCAAGCACCTTCCTAAACTGCAGTGTTGTTTTAGGTTCAGAAGAATCTCCTGAGCCGTTACCCATCCCCACCCTGCTGGTCGGCTGTGATAAGGACTTTCTCACCGTCTCGCCATTCTCCTTGCCGTTTTGGGAGAGGCTGTTGCTGGATCCATATGGGGGCCACCGTGACGTTGCCTATATTGTGGTGTGTCCAGAAAATGAGGCCTTGCTCGAAGGAGCCAAAACTTTCTTCAGGGACTTGAGCGCTGTGTATGAGGTGAGAAAGATGTGAGAACAGTTTTTATGACACGAGTCCTCAGATTGTTTCTAGTTACGATTAAATTTTAAAGAATAAATATCTTCAAAGTAGATCTCAAAGAAAATATGCAGATAGTTGGAGGATGAAGAAAAGAATTAAATTGGCAAGTTTTTCTGGAAGTAAATTGCTTTCCCATCTTGGCTTTATATTTTATTAGATTTAGAAGACTTTCCTCTACCAGCCTTACCACACTTCTTAAAATCCTGTCAGCTGTTTTCTGCCCATTTATGTGCTCGGGTTTAAAAGTATTGTTCACCAGGGGAAAGTGGCTCTTCAGAAGATGAGCTTTACAAAAAGAAAGCACATCTACCCTTTTGGGGGTGGGGGAAGAAAGGGAAAGTCCCTGAAAACAGTATAAAAATGTTTAGCTTGAAAATTTCTGAATCAGAAGATAAATTTAATGAATCATGTCCCTGTTGTTTTTATTTAACATTGCATTCATCTTAATACTAAAATTTTGATACAGATTAGTAATGTAATAACCATGATAATGTGATATCCAGGTAGATAATTTAAACATTTAGTATATAAATTTCTGTTACTTTTGAAAAATTAGAATCATGACTATCTTTGAAGAGGAAGTGTCACATTTCTTCTGCCAGAGTACATATATACTAAATTCTTTGTACTTTCTACTACTAACGTCTTTGTATTTGGCAAGATTAAATGAAATTAGTATTTATAGAGGGTTTCGAACTGTGACAGGCATATTATAAGCATTACAAATGTGGTTGAATTTCAAAAGTATTTTGTAACAGAACATTCACTGCCTATAAATACACAAGTACACATGAAATAGTAAACTTACATGTGGCTCCAAAGAAGTGAGGGGATACTAATGTATGTGGTGATGGCATCAGTTAAGCCACTGAAGAAAATCCTTGAGTACAGTAATTTCCAAACAGTGCCTGGTCCATGGATGCGTAATAATACTACATCATACTTACCCTGACACAGAAAACTTTTCTAAGCAATTTTAAACCCTGGCTGTTCTCTTGAATGAAGCCTTCAGCATAAGTTACAAAACATAAAAGGCTTTTTAGATCTTAATTTTACTAGGATTGCTCATTTGGCGATATGACATACCTGCCGAAGGAGAATTCTTTGGGGCTAGGTAGTAAGCCTAGCAAGGTAGTCAGCTCTAGCAAGGGATAATAGAATGGGCCCTTCTGCTGGTGAACAGGTAGTTAAGTAGCTTGCTTTTGGCAGGTATATTAATTCTCTGCTATAAGCACCCATTCAGTGTCCTGGAGATTAATAACAGAAACTCATTGTGCTAAAACAACTATTTCTTTTTAAAAAATGATCAACACATCCAGTGCTTCAGTGGCCTCTGCTATTAGTGATCTCCAAATGTCTTAAACAATCTAACAGATGGCCCATAAAATTTTAATGTTATCTTATGGGAAAACATTATGAGTAGGGATTGCTTAGGAGATCTGAGTGGACATATGTCTCGGTCAGCTGTAGTAGGCAGGAATCTGGTTAGTCCTTTATTTGACCATCAGCGGTCAGGTGATGCTCCGCAATCTGCTCTCGTGCAGGAGGAATGGGCTGGCAAGCAGACACATTTATGTTTCTCCATGAGAAACATTAATTTTTCTCTAGAGGACCTAGTCCAGATTTTGGAGCATCAGATTGCAGTTTCAGGGTGCATGATAATTAATTACCAGCTTAGAATGTGGGTTTGGTTGCATGTGGTAATGATAAAAGAAAAAGGAAAATGCTTCCGTGTGGATGATAAAGAATCTCCCTCGCTAACGATATGTACCAAACAAAACAGTGGTTCCTTTTGTAAACAGTGATTTTGTTTGTGGTATCAGATGTGTAGGCTTGGCCAGCACAAGCCCATCTGCAAAGTGCTACGTGATGGGATCATGCGCGTGGGAAAGACCGTGGCACAGAAGCTAGCCGATGAGCTTGTGAGTGAGTGGTTTAACCAGCCGTGGAGCAGTGAGGAGAATGACAATCATTCCAGACTCAAACTTTATGCGCAAGTTTGCCGCCATCACCTAGGTAAGCGGGAATTTATTTGGCAAAGTAGAATTTGAGAAGTAAAATAGAAAATTGCTCCTCCCCTTCCACTTGTTAAGGTGCAACAGTAGGCTTCTGTTGTCTCAGGTAATGTTAGCATTCCATTACTGTATTTATTTACAACTATTTCTGCGTTCTAGGTAAATGCTAATTTTTATAAGCACATATATTCTTTAAAAGCTATTTAAAATTGCCTAAAGAAGTCATATCTAATTTACTCCACATTTTGAAAACTTAGCAGCATGACTTAGTATTAAGAGAATACTTAATTGCTTAATTTAAGAGAATCTTAATTTTAAGAGGATCTAAGACACTTGTAAAGCTGTATACCCGTGGGAGCATAATATACCAGGGTGGCTGTAGAATACGTGGCCTCTCATTTTTCAGCGAAGGCATATGGAATCAGTCTGAAAGGAAAATGTCACACACGATTAATTTTCTCTTCCTTTTTAAATAAGGTTCTTCTCCAGAACTTAAAATAAATAGTTCCATGTTCATTTCTATGTTTGCAGGGTATATAAGCGTATGTTCAACTGTGGAGATAGCATTTTGGGTATCGTAGCCAGAATATTGCAGCCTGATAGCATAATATTTAAAGTTAGCATTCCAAATTTCTGCTTGTCTAACACTGCAGAAAACCACTGAAGTCACCTCTCTGCATGTACTCTTTCAGCACCTTATTTAGCCACTCTGCAGCTCGATAGCAGCCTGTTGATACCACCTAAGTACCAGACCCCACCAGCAGCAGCACAGGGACAAGCTACTCCTGGGAATGCCGGGCCTTTAGCTTCAAATTCAGGATCAGCAGCTCCCACAGCTGGCAGCGCATTTAATCCCACCTCTAATGGCAGTTCTACAAACCCTGCAGCAAGTAGTTCCGCATCTGGTTCCTCTGTGCCACCGGTCTCATCATCTGCCTCTGCTCCCGTCGTTAACCAGATAAGCACTACCTCTTCGTCAGGATTCAGTGGTAGTGTTGGAGGACAGAACCCCAGCACTGGGGCCAGTTCCGCTGATAGAACGCAAGGGAACATAGGCTGCGGTGGAGACCCCGAGCCTGGGCAGAGCGCCTCTCAGCCCTCACAGGATGGACAAGAAAGGTACACGACTCACTGACTGAGATAAGACACTTCAACTTAGATGCCTTATCTGCTCTTCTTCTGTACCCCTCTCTTCCCCTCAACCTCACGAGGCTCTAAATCCAGTAAAGTGCTCTATTTCTCTTCTTCCCGAGAGAAACAGCTGTCAGTCAACAGCTTCAGTGTTAAGAAATTTGAGACTTCTTATATCCGAATTTATAAACTTATTATTTTTAAACTTATTAGCTTCATAGTAAGCTGTTACTTTTATACTGATACTGTTATATGAATAATAGATGATACTAATAAGCTATTGCTGTTAATAGTATCGGAAAACATCTTTGTAGACTTTAGGCACAGGAAACACAGGGGAGTTGAAAAAGGAACCTCCCACTTTAGAGGCGCACACTGTCATTTTACACCTGTCTTGGTGCTAACTGGTAATACGATACATGTTAATGTTACATTTAATCTGTAATCATTATCCAGGGAGTTGATGTGCTCTAAAATTGATTTTGTTTTCTGTAATTTATGTTTATTTTGTGCATCTCATAAGTGACTTTTCTCTGCAGTGTTACAGAAAGGGAGAGAATAGGAATTCCCACGGAGCCCGACTCCGCAGATAGCCAAGCCTATCCTCCAGCTGTTGTCATTTACATGGTGGACCCATTCACTTACACTGCAGAGGAGGACTCCACTTCCGGAAACTTTTGGCTGTTGAGTTTGATGCGCTGCTACACAGAGATGCTGGATAATTTACCTGAGCATATGAGAAATTCTTTCATTCTCCAGGTAACTATTTGCAAGTTTATTTTTACTTTCATTGTTTTTATGAAAGTAAATACAAGTTATTGATTTTTTAAAAAAAATTGGAAGTCACAAAAACATTTTAAAAAATAATCATAATTGTGCCTTTAAGATCGATCCATCATTACCATGTTGGTATATTTCTAGCCTTTTTTTTTATATGTTTGTTTACATAGTTGAGATTATACTTTCAACATATTGTCTTTTTGTACTTAATGTTATTCATGAATGCTTTTCCATGTTATTTAAAATTCTCACAAACAAAATTTTTAATGACTGGATATCTTCCACATTTAACCATGCCTGCACAGTTAGATATTTAATTGCTTCCACTTTTTCACTATTATAAACAAAGCCATAACAAACGTCTTTATGTATAATCCCTTTTTCACATTTCAGGGCATTTCTTAAAGTGGATTCTTAGATATACATACTGATAAATATTGCCAGATTCCTTTCCAGAAAGGTTTTACTTACTTGCATGAATGAGCATGCCCGTTTTCACTGCCGCTCTTGCCAGCTTTACAGTGGAATAACTTTACATTTTTAAAAATAATTTAATAGGTGAAAAATGCTGCATTCGCTGTTTGGATTTTGTTGTATTGTCACTTTAAAGCTATCTTACAGAATTAAAAGTTTACTGGAATAGTTTTTTGATAGTTTTTTGCTGTTTTGAAGTTTGTGACGTGAATGATTAGACAGTAATTCCAAAAGTGCTGTGCATATTATGTATATATGAGAAATGTATCAAAAAGAAAGTTTTTAAATTTGGGAGCATCACAATAATAGAGAATTTACCCCTAAAATGGGAACAGGATAATTTCTAAGTGACAGTATAACTATTGCTGGTATACATTTAGAATATAGGATTTTATGTCACTAGGAGAAATTAAGAACGAAGTATTTATTTTAAGACTATAAAGTTTTCTCCCCCCATTCAAGTTAAGGTTTCATGCCTTCCCATTTTCCAACTTTCTCATTATTACATTAAATCCCAGTTCTGTTTGTATTCCTGTCTGTAGATTGTGCCTTGCCAGTACATGCTGCAGACAATGAAGGATGAACAAGTTTTCTACATTCAATACTTGAAGTCCATGGCATTTTCAGTGTACTGCCAGTGCAGGCGACCTCTGCCTACACAGATCCACATTAAATCTCTCACAGGGTTTGGGCCTGCCGCCAGCATTGAGATGACCCTCAAGAACCCGGAGGTAGGTAGCAGCCAGGCAGAAATTTCCAAAAAGAGATCTTTTATACTGAAGATGCGAGCCAGGCGAGTTGGTTGCGTGGTTTGTCTTCTACCTTTATGTAAGAGTAATCCTTAAGTTAAAATTGAAGAGCTACTTCACTGAACTTGTACATTTTTTTGAGAAAAGAGGCAGGCAAAGTCTTGCTTTTTTTCAACGTAGGACCTAAGGCAGCAACATACTGAGCACTTTGCTATATTCGTTTTTGTTCTCTCTTTTTTTGAGACTAATCTGTGTCTTCTCTTACTCTCTACCCTCCCCAGTTCGTTTCTCTCCTAGTACAGCAGTTGTATATGTGTTTATTCCATAAGGGCCCCTCAATTTCTGATGCACATTTTTACAGGGAGTTGCTTCCTCCTCCTCTCGTCTTGGGGCTTCTGTATATATACAAATGCTTTTTCTCTCAGTCTTCTTAAACCTACTTCCACAGATATGTACCTCAAGGGGAGTCTTAAAACACCAGAGCCCCACATGTTTTAAATAAAAGTTGTTTTACTAATCACCTTATCCTGAAGATAGAGGTGTATAGGGCAGTGTTTAAAATGTTCAAAGCTTTCAAAAATCAGTTCCCACAACTTCATTGAACAGAAAATACCCATTAACAAAAGCCAGCAAATACCTTTTCATTATTAGAGAACTTAAAAACACCCAAAACTGCTGATTTTAGTTGGTTATGTAAGTTTTTTCTGGAAAACTCTATAAAATGCTTATCCCTTCTAGAACTAAAAGCTTAGACGTGAAAAAATGATGCAACTATAGATAATACTGCATTTGTTGTAACTTGGTTCAGGTCAGCTTGGTCCCAAGACGGGTAGCTACTTGGCTAACAACCTACTTTTATTCTGGGATTATATAAAATTTCTGCCTTTGGCAGTTTTAGGTTCAGTTTATTCTTTTGGATTTGTATTTTTCACTTTTGTAAGCAGTTCATCTATTTTCTCTATTAGTTTTTTCTAGAGTTGAAAAATAGTTTGCTTCTACTTGTTTCTTGTTTTGTCTCCAGAAATTACGAGTTATTGCTTTTCGTTGTAAACTTAGAATCTTTTAATTCTTTACTTCTTGTGGTTATTCTGCAGTTCAGATGCAGTCATTTCTTATGCTTTGGTAAGAAGTTATCACAATTTGAAATGATAACTGATAGTATTCTGCATTTTCATGGAGGAGAATAAAGGCTGACTACTTATGTTAAGATATCCTAAGACATTATGAAACATTTTAAAAGATTGTAACATACTGGCAGAACACCATTAGGAGTTCGTGAGGTAAAGTGAGGCTTAGATTAAAATAAATGGCAAACATATGCATTTTTCCCCCTTTGCTTTGGAATAAGAAGAGAGAAATCACTTGACTTTATTAAAAACAAAACAACCAAATGTTATACATATTTACTGAGATTTATACATTTTTATTTGCATTAAGGTAATGACTGTTTGCTAAATGCCGCCTCTCCGCCTCTCCCGCAGTCTACAGCTAGAATATTGCACTTCCGTTCAGTCTGTATAGCTGAGCATCTGCTGTGTGCCAGGCACTGTATTAGGTGACAGTGGTGAACCAAACAGCCAGGCCCCTGCTTCTCTACAGTGGCATAGTCTCATGCAAGCACATTTTCACATAAGAATGTATTTTAGTATTTGTCATGCAAGCTTTAGAAGAAATCCTGTCACTGGTATCATTTTTCATAGAACATCTAGCATCTCAGAACCAGAGTATGGGAATACTGTTTTACCTAGTGATTTATCTTTTGCATCTAAAATAGTTGACATTTAACCTTTGGTTCACACAAAACTTTTTAGGCAACCTCAACTGGACTCTTAAAAAAAAAAAGATTTATTAAGACATAATTCATATATAAAATTCATCCTTTTAAAAATTGTATCATTCAGTGATTTTTAGTTTATTCACAGAGTTGTACAACTGTCACTGCTATCTACCTTTGGAACATTTCATCAATCCAGAAAGAAACTTTATGCCTATTAGAAACCACACCTCATTTTCCCTTCCCCCAGCTCCTGGCAACCGCTAATCTACTTTCTGTCTCTATGGAGTTGCCTATTCTGGATATTTTATATAAATGGAATCATATAATATGTAATCTGTTATGTCTAGCTTTCTTTATTTAGCATAACCTTTGAGGTTTATCCACATCATAGCATATATCAGTACTTCTTTTTATGGCTAAATAATATTTTATCGTATGGATATACCATATTTTGTTTTTGTTTTTTTTTTATTATTCATTAGTGGATGGGCATTTGGATTTTTCCACTTTTTGGCTCTTATGAATAATGCTGCTATGAACATTTGTGTACAAGTTTTTGTGTGGATATAGTTTTCAGTTCTGTTGGTAAATAGCTAGAAGTAGAATTTTGGGGTCTCTGGCGATTGAATGAATTAGTGAGAATGTCAGCTCTGAAACTTTGAACAAGTGGTTGAATATCTCTAGGCCTGTTTTGAACCCCTAAAATGAAGGAATTTGATTAGATTATTTACAAGGTTCCTTTTAGCTTTAAAATTCTATAATCCCATAATTATTATTTCTTTTGCTATAGTCTAGGGGTCAGCAAATATGACTATGGGCTAAATCCAGCCCACAGGCTATATTTGTATGACCAACTAAATAAGAATGATTATTACGTTTTTAAAAAGAAATTATGTGACAGACTCGTAAAGCCTAAAGTATTTATTATCTGGTCCTTTATAGATGTTTGCTAACCCCTGCTATAGTTTATTAAATATTAAAATGTGTATAATAGCTGTAAGCAAACACAATGATTAAATTTTGTCACAGTTTATCTAAAATGTTTGTCTTAGGTAACAGTAATTCTTTGATTTCTTAAATGAGACACACACGTGCGTGCGCGCGCACACACACACACACACACACACACACACACGTATAAAATGAAAACTGAAAGGTACCCAATCATAAGTGTACTGCTTGATGAATTTTCACTAAGTAAAAATGCCGTGTAACAAGCACAATAACAAACCTCCAGAAGCCTCTCCTTCCCAGGCCCTTCTAGTCACTCCAGCAGGAATCACTATTCTGACTTCTAACAGCATAGTTTTGCCTGTTTTGTGACTTTTCTATAAATCGAATCATACAATTTATAATCTTGTATCTGGCAGCTTTTACTCATCATAGAAATCCATCCATTTTTGTTGCTTGTAGTGGTAGTTTTTCTGTTCTCTTTGCTGTTTAATATTCTGATTGTGTGTATATCAAAATGTATCTATCATCCATCTTACTGTTAGTGAGTATTTTAGCTATTTTCTCTTTGGAGCTAATACGATTAATCCTGTCATAAACATTCTTATCATTGTCCTTTGGTAAACATATAATGTATGCATTTCATTGGGTCATAGGGTTTGTGTTTGTTCAGCTTTAGCAGGTATTGTCAAATACTTTTCCAAAAGGGTTGTATCTCCAGCAACATACGAAAGTTCTAGTTGCTCTGCATTCTCACCAGTACTTGGTGTTTTCTGACTTTGTTATTTCAGACATTCTGGCGGGTGTGTGGTAGTGTCTTGTTGTGGTTTTAATTTCCACTTTTCTACTGACGAGTGAAGTTGAGCCAGTTTACTTTCTAACATAGTAATTTCTTTTAATAAGAGAATACTGACTTGATTGCGTTTCCTAGCTTTATCATTTAAACAATCTTTTATCTGTGTTATTATTACTATTTGGATGTGTGTGTGTATATATATATATATATATCTCGTGCTGGTGGGGGGCAATCTGTTGTCATTACGCCCTGTTGGTTTCACTCAGTGCTGTTCTGGGTTTTATTATAAACATTAAATTTAGTGGCCTTGTGTTGATACTGATTTTGATTTTGATTTCAGCGGCCCAGCCCAATCCAGCTTTACTCACCTCCTTTCATACTGGCCCCAATCAAAGACAAGCAGACCGAGCTGGGAGAGACGTTTGGTGAAGCAAGCCAGAAATACAATGTGCTCTTTGTGGGCTACTGTCTGTCTCACGACCAGCGCTGGCTTTTGGCTTCCTGCACTGACCTCCATGGGGAGTTATTAGAAACTTGTATTGTAAATATTGCTTTACCAAACAGGTGAGGATCCTTGGTGTATATGATGCATGTAAATTGATGCTGTGCCTTTCCTTAGATATAAATCTTTCTAATTTTCCTATCTAAATGCAGAGGGTACCGTGTGGCTGGGTGGTTTGGAATTTTCTTGGTCTTGTCTAAGTGATAGCTTTGATTCATTTGGGGACTTCTTCCCCATATCTTTCTTTTTTTAGATCACGGAGGAGTAAAGTATCTGCACGTAAAATTGGACTGCAGAAGTTATGGGAATGGTGCATAGGTATTGTCCAAATGACATCTCTACCCTGGAGAGTTGTAATCGGGCGACTTGGGCGTCTTGGCCACGGGGAGCTTAAAGGTGAGAAATTCCTGAAGCAGTGTGTACCAGACGCAGGGGCAAGAGCTGAGCTAATGTCATTAACTGAGCTGAGGGTGAAGGTTGTAAAGTTGGTAGTAAGAGTAAAACAGATTATATTTCCTCATTTTTTTAAATATACAGGAAACCAGTGGTTTTAAACTTCATTAGCTGCAAAACCATTTACCCAAAGAAAATCTTAAATATAAAACAGAAAAAGTGTTTTATTAATATAAAAGTAATACTCAGTAAATTAGAATTTCTAATGTGTATTTATATGTTGAATCAGAAAGAACAAGAAGTCAGTTTTAACATGAAAATTTTATACCAGAGGTTATGGATGATAGTAGAAATCATTGAAGAACAGCTTTCAGTTTCTTTCATTCATTTGTTTGTTTATTTTTGGTGGTTGATGGTAATGAGTTTTGTATTTATTTTGCTTTGGTGACACAGTAGCAAAGTAATCCTGATTTATGAGGACAAGTAGTTATTAATTGGAACAGTCTTTATTCACATCGCCAATCTGGAAGCTTAAAAGAGCAGATTTTTTTTTAAGTTGAACCCCAAACGTATCTGCCAACTGCTTTATTTCTTATCGTAAATAGGACAGTCACAGAGCACTAAAGGTGACTAACATAACACAGCTGACCACCGGCAGCTGCCTTGTCTGACATTAAGTCCAGCTAATTTGGTGTCTTAGTGTAGCACTGGTGCAGTTTTATATATATAGACTTTTTTTTTAAGCCTAGATTATCTTTTTAAAGCCTCATTAATTAATTACACGTTTATAAAAAGTTTAATATATGCATGTAGATGAGAAAAGGTTTTTTCTAAGGTCTGCACAAAGCAAAACGTATGTCAAAATTAGCTTGGTGGTTTTGTGCATGCAAGTATATTAAAGCAGAGTCAGCAAACTTTCTTTGTCAAGGGCCAGATAGTAAATATTTTCGACTTTGCATGATAATTGGTCACTGTTGCGACTGCTTAACTCTGCCATTGTAACTTCAAAGCAGTCATAGACAATACCTAAGTGAATGAATGGATGTGGCTGTGTTTTAATAAAACTTTATTTACAAAAACAGGTGTCAGGTAGGATTTGGCTGTGGACCATAGTTTGCTGGCCCTTGCATTAGGGTGCACATATAATTTCTTTACATGAAATTTATATCAGGTATTTGTGGAACCCCTGAAATGAAATCTTTGATACAGATATAACTTGCATTATAGCAAGTACCTGAGTTAATTATTAAGGTTTAACAGCAGTTTATACAAATGCATTAAATCTTCTCAGGAATCTATTGCACACAATTTTTTAAAATAAATTATATTGTAGACCAATAGAAAATGTTACCCTTTTCATTTTTTAAGGTATACCATACTTATAATGAATCTTATATCAGTAGCCTGGAGGTCTAATACATTAGGGGATTCGTCATTTCATTTCTGTCAGAAATCCTATCTTCTCTCTTAGCATGCCTTTTAGTCAATCTTATTTCTTAAAGGTTTTGAGTTACTCTTAACCCTTGGGAAAAGTTAGAGCATAATAGAAAAGAAGAGAGGATAAAAACGTAGCCTAGTATAGTCACTTGGTATTTTGGAAAATTATTAAGACCATCACCTTTTTCTGTGTGATTTTTTTAGAAGGGGCACTCTCTTCTTATTTCTTAGAGGAGAAGAGTGTAAGTGTGACTGAGGACTCTGTCAAAGAATTGAGAGAAAATGTACTCTCAAGGAATGAAAACACAAAGAAGAGCCTAGGGCACAGGAAATCAGTTTACCAATCTGCACTTCCTTGCTTTGGGGATCTGAGGTCTGCGCAGATTGCATTTTTATGGAACAGTATCAGATGTGAGCCACAGATTTCAGAGTCAGCTTTGTGAATTTCTGTTGTTTGTCACTAGAGTGACCGCGATAAAAATACTCACACTGCCTTATCCTTCTTATTTGGTTTTAAATTCAGAACTCTGTTTGATTTTTCTGAGGTTTTTAAAAAGACATTCTTCGTGTTTCTGGCCACCTTTATTTCAGCCACTTCAATTTGAAGTTTATTAGGAATATGAAATATGAAAAAAATTTTTCCTCTCACCTACTCTTATAAGGGGAGAACAGCTTGTTTGAAAAACGTATGTACAGATAGAGAAGCCTGCAGTGGAGGAGCGTCTCGTTCGCGGGGCGTGGCATGGCAGCACTGTGCTGCTGCAGGAGTGTGACATGCTTCATGTGTGTCAGGGAGGTCAGGAGAGAGGACTGAGTGCTTTTCAATTCCCAGAGGAACATTCCCCTCGTGGGCTCTCCGTACAATGCCTTTGTTTGGAGGCATAAACAAACATTAGGAAGACAGCCTGTGCCAGCTTTTTCATCTGCATACCAGCGTGGCAGCGTCTGGAGCACTTTCCTCACATCCATTGTTTGGTAGCACCTTTGGGTATTCTTCTAAGGAAGGTCCCCTTGGTTTCTGCCGCTCCCCTCTCATGAACACGAGCAGCCCACAGCGGTTAACGGAGCTGAGGTCTGCTCCCAGCCGTGCTCTCCTCTAAAGAAAAGTGCTGACGGGCTGTGAAGGATGTGAAAGAGGAGAAAGGGGAATGTCACCGTGTGATGTGGCACCGTCATCAAAGGCATCTGAGGTGCCTGAATCTCCCCTGGTCTGTGCTGGACTCTCGCAGGTCATTTCAGACATGACTTTGGTCCACACAATAGTAGGCCTTTGTTTCTTTGTTAATGAAGTGTAATAGAGGTCAAGTAACATTTTCTTTGTAGCAGGGAAGGGAACCTGTGTAAAGCCACATTCCTTTAGGGCCCAATCCTGGAAATTCACTTACCAGGCAAAACTGGTAAAATGCTCAAACCTCATAGCAGTATGAATTTCTGAAGACTGTGTATGACTGTGATATTTGATTTCAGATTGGAGTATCCTCCTTGGAGAATGTTCACTACAGACAATCAGCAAACGGCTCAAGGACGTGTGCCGGATGTGTGGAATCTCTGCCGCAGACTCTCCTTCTATCCTTAGTGCCTGCCTGGTTGCCATGGAGCCCCAGGGGTCCTTTGTAGTGATGCCAGGTAAATCTCTTCTTGTCAGTCCCATTAATGAAGTATCACATCAGTTCAGTCTATTCAAACTTAAGTCCATAGACAAGTGTAGAATATATCTTTTTGTTTTATTATCTTTATAAGAGAAGATTGTTCTTAGGGCTCAGAAATGGAAACATTTGGTCTCTTCCGGGGGGAATAGTTTATGATTTTATTATCCTTGTTGGCTGTAGCTTGGGGGAGAGCCTACATTCTGGATGTGATTGAGAGATCTTACAGTCATGGCTAATTAACTGTTGCCTGACCCTAACTCGTCAGTGTTTGAAGATTACCCTCCTGAAATTACTGACGTGGACACCAACATGATACATATTTGGATATCCTTTTTAAGACAGGTGTTTGACAAAAACTGCAAGCAGTCTCAAGAGAGAATATTTGGAGTCTTTCTTAAATGTTTGAGGATGAATGCTGAGGCAGATAGGGTGAAGCATTTAGCACAGTGCCTGGCCTGTAGTAAATTCTTAGTGCCAGTATGCTGATAGCTAAAACATTGTGGCCACTGAATTTTTTTAAAAATCAGCAGCTAAGATATTTTACAATTTTATAACTAAGCAGTTTTATACTTTTTAAACCTATTTTTACCATCCAGATATTTCCAACCCTGTCCACTCACTCCCTATAAAAGTAAGTAGTGCTGTGGTTCAGAAGGGCTTACTCGCCCTCCGTGCAGTGAGCGACAGGTGTCCTGTATTGACCTTAGGTCAATTGTTGCCTGCACCACTTGGGCAAAGTGCACAACTTCTTTGTGCTGCTCTGTCCTCACCATGGAATAGGGATGATAGTTCCTGCCTCAAGAGGTGGCTGTGATGATTGAGCGAGATGACATGAATAAAGAATTTAGCACAGAATCTGGACTGTAGTAAGCATTCAATAAATGTTAGTGGTAACGATTAATAGTTGAATGGTACCATTTACACAGAATTGTAGCATTTAGGAGAATAGTGCTTTATGAAATTGTGAGCAAACACACGAGGAAGGAAAGTGGAAGATTTATTTTTAGGAATGCTTCCTGTATAAGTAATTAAAATATCTTTGGTAGACTCAACCCAGTTTTATCTTAATTTTTCCAGTGTGAAATGAGGTTTGAGTTATCATAGCTATATGTTCTGAGTCAGTTTCTTGAAGATATTTAAACAATTGGGCTCAACTTTAAATGTGTATTCATCATGGCAGTCATGTCAAACTCATCACTGCAGCTCAGGTCCTCTTAAAAACATCATTTCTGGAGTTGTTCACTGCTGCACAAAAGGATTGATACATTTTTTTTTTTTTTTAAAGATGCTGTCACGATGGGCTCTGTTTTTGGCCGAAGTACTGCGTTAAACATGCAGTCATCTCAGCTTAACACCCCTCAAGATGCTTCTTGTACACACATCTTGGTGTTCCCAACATCATCAACCATCCAAGTAGCTCCAGCCAACTATCCCAATGAAGATGGGTTTAGCCCCAACAATGGTGAGTGGGAGACCACATATGCATAAAGCTCAGCTTCTTCAACAAGACACAGAGCTAGAGTATGGAGTCAGGGGCTGCTGCAGGCTCTTCTGTGTCGTAATAAACAACATATGACATGCGAAGAGGGGCTTGAAGGTCAGAGAATCTTTTTGATTTTGAAGATTTAATTCGTCTGCACTATTACCAAGACCAAATATTTTCTTCTCTTGGGTAATTAACTGTCTCCTGTTTTTCATTAAAGGCAAAAAAATAATATTTACTTGGTAGTGTCCTATACATGGGTGTCACTCTTTCAATAATTTGATTTTAAATGTAGGAAGACTACTTGGCAGATAAAGTTAGCACCTTCCTCTTACTGATCTTTGGGGCTCTAATTTATTCTAAAACAACTTTTTATTTGATTATTCTTAAAAGATTTTTTTGGTTTGAATATATTAAGGCATTTGCCAAGAAATAAACACTCAGTATTATGCAGCCATTAGCATTGTTTTTTAAAGAATTTTTAACAACTACCAACATTTTCTCCTATTAAATGGGAAGGGTAAAGAGATAACTACACTATATGTACGTATATATCCAACATATATAGCATGATCACAATGGAATAACAAGAGAAAAGAATCATAGCACAAATGTTTATGGTGATTGGGTTTTGGGTGATGGTTTTCCCCTTTTGTACTTTTTTGTGCATGCACCTTTTAAAATATGAGAGAGGATTTCTTAATGAAAACATGGTGCTTTGATCTTCTTATGAAATAGGTCTCCAGTTTCAGAGCAAGTTCATACCTATTAACATGCATTAATTCATCCTCCAGTATTTTAGATGCTAATTGGCTACATAGATGGCGTCTGATATTTTCTTGGATGGTGTCAATTTTAACTTTGTTTAATAATTAAATTGCTTCTTTAGCTGTTTTGCCATCATTTTATGTTTCTTTGGAGGCTATACAGAATGTGGACTTTTATGTTCTTTATTTCTACACTCTGTTAATATTTCACAGTAGGAGATCATTGGAGAGAGTACAGTTGGCACACATTAAATCTGACTAGTTAACAGCACCTGCCTATAGTAGTCATAGGCCAACAAAACAGTGTATCGGTTAATTGGGAATATGGATCATATTTTTAATTTCTGTGCTTTTCTCCCTTCCTCTCTAGATGACATGTTTGTTGACCTTCCATTCCCAGATGATATGGACAATGATATTGGCATATTAATCACTGGGAACCTCCATTCCTCTCCCAACTCCTCCCCAGTCCCCTCCCCAGGCTCTCCTTCTGGAATCGGTGTGGGCTCTCACTTCCAGCATAGTCGGGTAAGGACGGTTTGCAGTCGGTTGTTCAAAACAATCTCAGCCTTCAGGAAAATAGTCCCCTAGAAGCGTGATCATCTTTTTACTACCTGTACCTTTCTTCTCATGGGCTTGGTCTCTGTCCTGGTTTAAGAGAAAGAAGTATGAGAATGTGACTCTGCAGTTGTTCCGTTTTGAATAAAGGCAGGCATTTGAAAGAAATGTGCTATTATTCCTGATGAATATGTTTTATTAGCGGAATAGTCAGTCCTATTACAGCTGTAAGGGTTTTGTGCAATTATTGTTTTCTTAGCAAAAATTAGTTTTGGTTGCTTGCTGCTCCCAGTTATTTTTTTATTTTTTGCTGAAATAGTGGCTTTTCAGAGGCTAGTTCGACAGCCCTATTTATTTAACGTGCAAAGTAACTGTGTTAATTGAAGAATACATTGTTGATGGTTAATTATTCTGAAAGGAGCATGATGTCCTGTGTCATGTCATGGTTCCTTTATTTTCGTCGCCCCGATCTTTTCTGTGGCCAGCCTGCAGGATTGGCAAGAGCCCACAGGAGGCTGACTTGGAGAAAGGTTCAGGTCGATGCCAGAGTATTAAGGGAAAAACCAGAGTTTACAACGTTTCATTTTTCAATGTCCTAGGGATTTTGGAGGTGGATTAACAGAAGATTGAAGAGTTAAAGGTTCTGCCGTAATTCGTGTTAACTTTGTTTAAAAGCTAGATGATTCATGCCTTATCACTGTATTGTACTTTTTATTTAAAATGCTACACAAAAAAAAATAGCTATGTCTAATACATTAAATTGGACAGGTATAAACAGCCTGTTCAGATTCATTTAGACACTTAGAAGACTTAGATTTTTGTCAGATGGCACTTTTATTGCCAGCCCTGAGTTCACTGAAGGACAATCAAGAGAAAGAAGATTTAAAACTTTAGTCACCGAGCAGATGAAACCAGGAGGGCAACTCAGTGGACTGCCTTCGTGTTACTGCCTGCCCGCACCTCCCCCTTCTGGAAGGGGGAGGGCTTTTAAATATCTTTAGTTCCTCCACAATCATTGGCCAGTTAATGACATTTTATTACTTCATTGAAGATTGTTGTGATAGGAACCAGTAACACAGGTTTTATATTGAGTAGTTTTAATTTTGGATTAATGTGAACTCTAGAGGCAAATTGCATAGTGGCTAAGAATGCACGCCCTGGAGTTTGATACATACAGCTCTGAGTTACAGCCGTGCGGCTGACTGGCTGTGTAGCCTTGGACAGGCTTCTCTTTCTCAGCCTTAGTTACCTTCCCTGTGAAATGGAAAGCATAGCACCTACTGCCTGCCAGTACTGGTTGTTGTAATTCAGTTTATCCATTAACAAGGAATTGGTAGTTGAAGTGTAATGTTAGTTTTATAAGAAACAGAGGTATGCTGTATTTTCTCCCTTTGTTGGAGCCTCAAGCCCTAAAGTCGTTAATTGAATGTCACAGTTGAAGTCAGGTGGCCTTCTTCAATCCTGAGCACCTGTAGCCTGGTGACCCCTGAGGTTTTCAGCATTTCCTCTTTCTAAACCATTAAACATTCTTTGATATCCAATTAAGGCATTACAGCAGGGTAAAGAATTGTTCAAGGTTACAGTAAATTTTTATTTTTTAACCAACTCAGAATTAATACAATTTGGTATAGTAGTTGAGGATTATTTTTTTTCTTGAAACAGAAGGCTTTTGAAAATAGATTACTTATTGCTTGCATGAAAGCTATATTTTCAACTCATGAAGCTTACCTAGAAGAATCAAAGATGAGGGAAATGTTGGTTTCAGAAATTAGCAGTAAGTCCCTTACAGGAGCCTCTTATTAAGGAGATAGCTGTAAAGTCAAACAAGGCCTCTTCACAAGCAGCTGTCACACTCCTGGCAGTTCGGGAGTGTCAGTGCCCTGCAGGTACAGGTGAGGGGTTAGGTTTCCTGATCAATGCTGCCGACAGCAGACGGTCAGGTGCACTTGTGTATTTTTGGTTGGTTGCTGGTGCAAGAGCACACGGCAGTGGTATCTTCAGCTGTCAGAAAGTCCACTCTTCATTTTTAGTTTGATACCTAATAATGCCACAGAACAGATTTTACATTGTGCGGGAAAGAAACCAAAGAAAATAAATACATACTTAATTGACAGATGTCATTAGTTTTGCTGGTACCTTCTGCCTGAGCAGTAGTTTTCATCAGATATCTGTGTGCAGCAGAGACAGGCCCCCCACCGTTGACCTTTCTCGGTTACCTGGCATTTTTGTGTGAGATGCTGCCAGGGAGGGGGTTACTCACTACAGTGTGCAGAGTGAATTGATAGAAAGTTGGCGAAGGTGATCAAATGGTACAGACTTTCAGTTATCTAATAAGTCATAGGGTGTAATGTACAGCATGGTGACTGTAGTTAATACTGCATTATATATTTGCAAGTTACTAAGAGTAGATCTTAAAAGTTCTTATCACAAGAAGAAAAATTTTGTAACTGTGTGTGATGAGTATTAACTAGACTTAACTGTGTCGATCATTTTGCAGTATATACAGATATTGAATCATTATGTCATACACTTGAAACTAACGTTATATGTCTATAGCTCAGGTTTCTTTAAGTTGATTTTTTTAAGTTTTATTCGGTGATAAGTGCTGATCATGCCTTTGGGACTTTGTTTTCCAGAGCCAGGGCGAGCGTCTTCTTTCTCGAGAAGCACCCGAGGAGCTGAAACAGCAGCCCCTGGCCCTTGGGTATTTTGTCTCAACTGCCAAAGCTGAGAATCTCCCCCAGTGGTTTTGGTCATCATGTCCCCAGGCTCAGAACCAGTGCCCCCTTTTCCTAAAGGTTGGTTTTGTCTCATATTTGAAACTTGGGAAGATGAATGACTTGTGCTTAAGTTTAGTTTTGGTTAGAATTCCCTCTTAGTCTGCCATAGTCTTACTCTGTTCCCTGTTTCTCTCACATCTGCTTCCACTCTGAGGATATTTTCGTTACAGTTTGTAGGTGGAGAGTAGAATTTAGGAAAGGAACACAAAACCACGTCACACAGAGGTGAATCACTTGAACCCAAGGAGGACGCTCTGTAGGGCCTGGAGGGCACGTCTCGAGTGGGCACGTGGGTCCATGTCATGCTCTTCCTCCGAGTCTGCATGGCTCGCTGTCAGTGAAGTCCAGCCATGTGGCGAGAACAACTGGCTGTCCTCTTCCTCCCCGCCCACAGGCTGCCAGCGCTCCTCACTGGAGTGTAGCAACAGTTAGCTAAGAAATTCCACATTGACACTGCTCCTTCCTGTACATTTCTTGGAAACTTTTAAACTTTTAATCCAAATTAAGGGTTAAATTCAAAACATCTCCACTTCCAGTTTGGGTAATAGAAACTAGAAAGAAATCCATCTTTCACCCACTGATTGGCAGAAAGCCAAAGGTTGACAGCATAACTCTGTTGGCAGGGCTGTGGGGAGAAACCAGATATTACAGCCCTACACATTTCCCTTTTGACGCAGCAAACCCACTTCTAGAAATCTATTCAAAAGAAACTTGGCAAAAGCAAAAAATGACATATGTGAAAGATTAGAAGAAGCTGAAATGTCCAGCAGTAGGGGACTGGTTGAATATAGTATATTCTTTCAGTGGAGCATTAGTCATCTGTACCAAAATGAGGAATAATTTTATATAATTGCGTGGAGTATAGATTACCATTCAGTAATCTATAAGACACACACACATACACACATACATCTGGAAGGTTAAAACCAAAACAATCGAAGCAATTTTTTTTCCTAATGACTTTAACATATTGTGAAATCAAAGAATTTATTCATATAATCTTCATTTTGAATTAGAATTATTAGTATAAACCTAGATTATTTTTTCCTCTCTAAAAACACATACACATTTTTTAGCCTGTTTACTGAAAAGGCTTAGGAGCAGCAACAGCTTAGTAGCAATAAACACCTCTATTACCACGATTGTGGTTCCTAAATACCATTTCTCATTAAAAAGAACCAGAATTCTTTGAAGAAATAACTGATTCCAGGTCTGAAGTAAGAATTATTCAAGATGAACCTGGGATGTCTTGTCATGTCTGAAAGCAAGGAAGTCACCAAAGATTATTCAAGTCCCATCAGAGGACCCAGTTGCCAACTTGGAGGGGTCCCCAGGGGTGGCACCATTTGGTCACGAGAAAGAATGACGGTAGCGATAGATCGAAATAAATCTATGGGTTCATAATTGTGCTGAAAACAAAACAGCAGTCACCTTTGAAAGCTGCTAGAGCAGCAACTCATTAACCTAAAAATTAAAAAATTAGAAAAGAATCAAGCATTTATATTGGCTCTCCTTTACGAATTACATTTCTTAGTTATTTAATAAACTGTGCTAAAGCCATTGGGTTAAAAACTGATGGGGAACTCTATAGTGGATGGAGCACGCTGGTACCTACTGAATCCAGATTTGGTTGGAATTCCAAAGTGATTGGTTATATTATCAGGTGGGACAACACATTAAGTTTATTTTGCTGTGATGGGATAAGTAGGAATAGCATCAGTTATAATGTATTTTTCTCCCCCCCCCGCCCCCCCAATAATCTGAATGTAGTGACTCTAGAATGATCTATCAATTTATGGGAAATCAGGATAGAAGAACACTACCACAAGGATAGCGAGCCACATCCAGATTGTGGGGCCTTCTACAGATTAAGCCATCAAGAGGCACATCATTTAATCATTTACAATGCTAGCTTTTTTTTCAACTGTAGGATGTGGAGTTATGCGGGATCACATTGGGGTTACTGAGCAGCTTACAATTCATAGACTCGTAGAAGCCTTGACTTCTAAGGACTTCCTTCCAGAGCATCTGCTTCTGGCAGACATGGGCCTGCCTCTGTTCTGCCCCGTGGTCGACACGACCGGGAAGGTAACTGTCTTTGTTCTTTTGCCAGGCTTCGCTGCATCACCACATTTCTGTAGCACAGACGGACGAACTTCTCCCTGCCAGGAATTCGCAGCGGGTTCCACATCCTCTTGACTCCAAAACCACATCTGATGTTTTAAGGTAGGCAACACAGGCAGTGTAGCAGCACAGTTTGAAATTATATTCCTTCGCTCTTGTTTATCCAAGGTGTTTTCATGGAAGTGTGGTGTCATGGAAGAGATGCTTCCTTTTATGCAGTGGAGCACTGTCTGATTAGCCGGTCAGAGCCACAGTCCCTCGATACATGCACGGGACAGGCAGTGCAGCTGACCCTGTTAAGTTAAATGTGTGCACGTACAGTCGTCTTTGCTTCCTGTTTGAAGGAGGCATTTTGTGGTAATGAAAATAGATCAGAATTAGGGGATCAGTGTTAGAAGACAGAGTCTGGACCTTAAAGCACTTAGCTTTGAAAACCTTTTTTAAACTCTCTGATACAGATTTTATAAATAAAACGATCTAGACTCCATAGTAGGGACATACGTCCCAGAAGTAGGTACTAATTCTCTTGCATTTTAGATATACATTTACAAATAAACATTTTTCATGTATCTTCAGAAAATATACAAGCTTTTTCTAATGTTTTCTAACTCTTAAGTGATTTGGGAATCATAGTTAAGCAAGAACCTGATCAACATGATTTTGGCTTCTAGGGCCTCTAGAACAACATCATTAAATGGAAATCTAACTTGAGCCACATATCTAATTAAAAATTTTCTAGTAACCACATTATATAATAAAAAGACATCAGTGAAGTTAATTTTATTTGTAAATTTATTATTTATATCAAAAATATACCGGAATAACATCAGATATATCAAAAACAATATCATTTCAACAGTAATCGGTGTAAAAGTATTCATGAGCTCTTTTAATGCTTTTTGAACACTAAGCCTTTGAAGTCCAGGGCCTGTTTTATGTCTGGATTCACGCGTGGCCAGTGGCTGCTGTATTGGGCAGTGCAGGTCTAGAAGGGAGCGGGGATGTGAGAGAAAACTACAGACAGAGCCTGGGGCAAGTGAAGGTGTGATGTCAGGCCTTCTTCCTGCTGACGTCCGGAACGTTAGGGTTTGTGGATCAGCTCACCTCTGTCGAGCCCCGTGCCCTGATCTGTGTGTTCTCTCCGGCAGGTTCGTTTTGGAGCAGTACAATGCTCTGTCCTGGCTCACGTGCAATCCGGCCACCCAGGACCGTACCTCCTGCCTTCCCGTCCACTTTGTGGTGCTCACTCAGTTGTACAATGCCATCATGAATATACTTTAATTGGAAAAGCACTTGTTCTCTCTCTGGCTCAGTTCCTTCTCCCTGCAACCTCAGTCCAAGGAGCCTGCTACCCTCTGCAGATGCCCCACGTCCTCTTCTCGAGACCACTGTCCACAGTCCTGCACTGTGATTCCTTCTCAGCAGGCACACGTCATTTCTGCAGTGTTCATTACCAGAGTGACTCATTGACACTTCTCTCATGGACCTGGAAACTGCCACAAAGCAGTGACTTTCAGCCAGTGTTAACGGTGTGTGCAGCCCCAAACCACTGGTTCACAGGAAGTTTTTATTGTTGGTTTTTAAGAGGGAAACAGAAGAGACAGTATCCTTTTGCACAAGAGTCTGTGTTTTCAGTCTCTGTTTAAAAAGAAGGGTAGTTGAGCCCTTTGGATGAAATCCTCTAGTTCTTGGTGTATGGCCTGTGGGTTTCCTGAACTCCATAATCTGGGACTTTTTAAAAATAACCAGCTCAAGTACATGATTTCACAGTGGGGTTTCTCTTACCCTAGTGCTCCCATCTCGATTGGCTGAGTGCTTTGGTTAACTTCATACCTGTGTGTAGATACGAAAGGTCTGGAGACACCTTCATTTTGTTTATTTATTTTCAGTTGTTTTGTCATATGATTTTCGTGACTTTCTTTTAATTTTTTTCAATTCATGAGGACCAGGTACAGTAGCTGAAACCCAACTTAGATCCACCATAGGATTCTTTGACTACATACCTCTGTCCTAGAAGCCGGAAAAGGAGTGAAAACAAATTGGGGAGATCGTGCCGGAAAAAGTAACGTATTCAGAACCACCCAGCAGTAGGTTTTGCTAAGAACAAACTGGGTGAACATTCTGCCATGTTCCTTATTAAAAGTGGCCAGCGTCTCATGAAGGATGACATTTTTATACAGAAGGCAGTCAAGCTCAACTCAGAGCCATGGAGGCGAGTACCTTCATTAGTTTTATACAGTCGCAATGGAAATATATTTTCTAGTGAATTCTTATTGAAAGCCAGGTCTCTCCTCATTAGATCAAAAGGGACTCATGTACATATTACAATCGAAAGTGTTTGCTCATAAAATCAGTTATAAATATGGTGAATTTTTTCTGGACCATAGGAATATTATTTCAAAGAAATATTACAACTTAATCATTAAATTAGTACTTGAAGTTGAGCCTTCGTGTTGGGACTTTTTCTAAAAAATGCCTTTTTAAAGCATTAATGGCTAATTGAAGTATTTTATGACTCCTCATTCCAGGCCCAAGAGGGTTGTCTTTAAGACTCCGTTTCTCACCCCTCCGTTGCTGTGCGTTTCTGAGGGCGGTGGGCTGGGCTCGCCTCCTGCGAGCCACTCTGATCAGGCTGTGGAGCTCTGGTCATCTGTGGAGAGAATCATGCAAATTTTAAACGTTCTTCCAAGAGACTACCATATCCTGGTTATTAACAAAAGGAAAAATGTAATAACTGATATGATTTTGTAAAAGTATTTTTCTTGAAATAATCTAACGTTTAAAACATTATATTAAGAAAAGTGGTGTGGTGGGAATGTGAAAGCAGAGAAGTAACTTGTAAATGGATAATTTTGTTCTCTGTGCCACCAATTGAGGGGGGGGTTGACTTTCGCAATGTATAGGTTAAAAAAAAATCTGATATATCAAACCATTTGTATCTAATGTGTACAGTGTAAAATTGACTTAAAAAATATTGCAGTGCTATTTTTTCTTAATCAGAAAGGAAAAATTCTCAAGGCCTTTTGAAGAGCATAAGATGATGAAGATTGTAAACTTGTATAAAATTATCTTGGTGAGAAGACAAATTGTAAAGTAGATATTTGTAATCTTTTACCACTTTGGGGTTGCTTTTTTTCCCAGAATTCATCAGAACTTTGAATTTTTTTTTAAAATGGGCTGTTTTTAATGCAGGGGCTTTTCTTCCCTAGAAACCCAATTCTAAGCAAAAAAAGAAAAAAAACACAAAAAACAAAAAACCCCTACAAAAAATTTTAAAAAAAAGGCAGCAAAGGGTAGTTTTCATCTGGTGTCTTTTATTTAAGTTTTTTAAGTTAAGAAAAGCTGGTGACATATTTATACGTTTTTGTGCAAAAATAAATGAATGGCAATAGATTTTAAAAAATCTTATTATGTACTTCTGTGTGGAAAAGTCTGTATAATATTTCCCTTAAATATGCATTATTTTACTTGTGAGTTTTTTACTGAATTAATCTGAAATGTACAAGCCCTGGATTTGCTACAGAGTGAGAAGTTATTTTATTTTTTTTTTTTATTTTTGATTTTGGAAATTCTGCAGAAATCAGAACTCTTACCATGGTTTGAACTAAAAAGGGGAAATGGGGAGGGGAGAGGGGATTGTCCAGCATGCTTGTATGTATATTTCAGAACCTTTTTTAAATGTAAAAGCTGTAAATTTCTGGGAAGTTCTGAATTTCTTTTGTTTTCTTTTTTTCCTTCAAGCATTTTGCAGTGAGCTTCTTTTATATATAGCAGACAATTTGAAAGAATACAAAAATATGTGAAGTTCATTTAAAAAAACTACAGTATAGCGCTGGTACAGTACACTAAAAGACTTTGATAAAAAAGAAACAATACTAAAAGGCCTCCATTTTAAATGTCATTCATATATACCTTGTGAATGAGAGCTATATACTTTTACACACTTTTTTAGAGGAATAAATTATTGAATTACTGAAACTTTGAGTGGCTTTTTTCCCCCCTCCCATCCTGCCTCTATAATTAAAACGATCTATGCCTGTTCGTGAAGTATACGCGTGATGGATTCAGCAGCCCTTGACTAGGAGCCAGGCTCTCCCTCCCAGAATCAGATAGACGTGGAATTTTACCGCCCTCAGTACCCCGTCCACCCACCAGCCGTTCTGTAAAGGGTCTTCTCATAGCACCCAGGTGCGAGTGTATTCCGATTACGAGCCTGTAATTCTTCCTTTCTCTTCACAGTCCCAGCCAGTTCCTTAGAAATAGCAGACAGACCTCCGTTTGCCAGTTTCCCCGATTTTCAGACTGGTGACAACCGTCTGCCGTCTAACACACCACACACGGGCAAGGCGTGCACTGACCGCGTGGCACCCACTGCTTTGTTCTCTTCCCCTCAGCTCCGTCCACGCGGGAAACCACGTGCTCTGGCTGAGACGGTAACCCCCAGGCTCGGCAGAGCTTACAGTCGAGGTGGGAAGAAATCAAACGCCCTTGCTTTTTTTTAAAATTTTTTAATTTCGTTTTTTTATGATGGCATTAGTTCACGAAATCCAATAAGTTTCAGCTGTACACTTTAACAGTAAGGCATATGTATATTTACACAGAGTAGTCACCTCCCATAGCTAGATATCGTTCTGTCGCCACATATTTCAACGTTATGGGTTTTGTTTTTTTTTTAAGTTTAGTGGAGTAACGTTGGTTGATACAATTCTATAATTTTCAGGTGTACATTATGATTTAACATCTGTATATTCTATTGTGTGTTTACCACCCAAAGCCCAGTTTCCTTCAGCTACCATATAGTTGATCCCCTTTACCAACTTCACCCTCCCCCTATGCCCCTATATTTGACCTCCTTTACCCCTTCTACCTCCCCGCTCCTCCCCCACCCTCTACCCTCTGGTAACCACTAGTCTATAGTCCATGTCCATGAGTCTCTGTTTGTCTTGTTCATTTGTTGCTTTTAGGTTTATATCCCACACATAAGTGGTATCATGTGATTTTTGACTTTTTCTGTCTTGCTTATTTCACTTAGCATGATTATGACTATCTCGAGGTCCATCCACGTTGTCACAAATGGCAGTATTTCATCTCTTCTTAGGGCTGAGTAATATTCCATTGTGTACATGTACCACAGCTTCTTTAGCCAATCATCTATCGTAGGACACTTCAGTTGCTTCCATGTCCTGGGAAAAGCCCTTGCTTTTTAATCTTCCTCTACCCATTTAGAAGGATGCATTGTTCCCAACCTGAGATCCTCTGAATCTAGAGGGAAAACCATCGAGACTACTCAGCCTCAGTTACTGCAGACGTGGGACGAGGGCGTTTCCCTGACAGATGCTTCGCAAACTGAAAAGCTGTGTATACTTGTTATAGTTGAACCATTGAAGAAGGCTGAGAAAAGTGAGGCCACATTTTCATTTCAAAGAGCAATGGCCTGTGTCACCCAGGCATCACTGTCTTCCGGACATACGGAGTCCTCAGTCTGCACTGTCTGTAATGCTGCTTGCCAGACACAGTGTTAAAGGACAACACCTCTCCTAGGTCCTATGTCATTAGGTCGGTCCCATGATTCCTGCATCCCCTTCAAAATCAGAATTAGGTATATTTTTACGTGCGTTCATTAGCTTGGGAACTTTGCTCAGAAATTGGGTGGTACTTACCCAACAATTAGCAAACGTTGGTTTATTTATAAGAGGAACTTTGTTTCCATAACCTTTACCAGCTGTACTGACTTGGCAACAGTAGCTAGATCTCTTTGAGGTAGGAAAAATTCATTGTGGGAGGCATATAAACATTTTGCAAATTAGATGTAGATAAATCTGTCTTGGCACCGAGGAACCATCAGCCTCCAGCCGTTTGCAATGCTCAGATTCTGCTTGATGCCGGGTCACCTCCTCCAGTGATGCCACGGCATAATTTTATGTCCCTGCTATTCAAGAAGTTGTGGGCCAAGGATTTGTTCCCAGCTGATGTCAAAGAGCCAATAAAAGCCTTTATAGAAAGTACAGTTTGTCAACAGAAGTTTTTAAAAGCGGACTTCTCATAAGACTTAATGTCCAAGCGTGAGCCACATGCCGAAAACAGTCTTTGGTGCTTGTCATTTACACAACACAAGTCATTATATAAAGATTTTCACTTTTGAATTCACCACTTGCCAAAATCCTATCAGGATGCAATCTGAGTATATTACCACCATTACCTTGGTGTTAAATGATTTGCTTGTTTATATCCCCTTGACAAAAAGATCACTTTAACAGTAATTATTTCATGTCATTAATACCTAATGAGACACCATTAGAAAGTTCTGTTGTGCCGGGTAATTATATGGCTGTAACGATCGCCCTGGGCATCTTACTCTGCCTGGAACCAGATAAACCAGTCTTTCCCCAGGTCACTTGAAATTCTCAGGTCAAGTTTAAAAAAGATTTTTTGACCCTTACTGCTTCTGACTAGAACTCCAAAGTAATGAAGCAGGTAAGAAATAGAAGTTGATGAGGAAGAAAGTTTGTTTAATCCCCAGGAAAGAGCTTGGATAAGACTAAAGGATTGATTTTTTCTCTGTAAAGGTTATTTCCTCAATAAGCATTAGTTACCAGGTGATGGGAAGTGACAGACGGACACTAGAGTCTGTCTCATTTATTTTTTAAAAACAAATGGGGAAGTGAGAAAAGCACATGTTTTGTTTTCATCTAAACCCAGCATTTGTCTGGGCTGTTAGTTAATGCTCTGTTCATTTATAGGCATCAAAGCAAGTCTGTCGCAGAGCGTGCTTAAAAATGGCCCAATACTCAGAACAGGCGAACGCGGTGACCTGCGCAGCCCCTCAGCGTTTCCCTGGCCTTTGCTGCCTGTTCTCTGCCTTCATTGCCTTGCTAGCAGATTAGGCATGTTTCTGCTAAATAAAATCAGCTATATTCAAGAAAATTGACCCCACAGGAGCTAGGACTAGAGGGCTAATACAAGGAGGGGGAAGGGGAATCGATTTAAATAATTTAGGATGAAAGATAGTAATCGTCTTATTTAATTTGAGCTCGAATATTTTTTAGTCTAAGTTAGCTCCTTTTATTTAAATCGTATTTCATTCCCTTAGAGTTCTCAATGTTGCTCTTATTTATATGCGATATTTTATTTCCATAAATAATTTCCTGTCAGCTTCCTTTTCATTTTAAGTATGTAATTTTTCGTTGTAGGGGAGATAATGTTTACATAGTTATATATACACACCCCAATATTTTTTTCCCTGTTATTTCTTATATCATGGCAAAGCTTAGGAAGTTACTCTCTTTATCAGGACTGGGGATCGAAAGTCATGTTGGCTTTGCAGGAGAAACTGATGACCTTCCAGTGATTTTTCTGTGACACAGGAGGGTTTACCTTACATGGCAACAACTTTATGTTAGACCGACTATAGATCAGGCTGAGAGTAGGCAGTCAGGAAGCGTTTGTTGAACACAAGACTGTTGAAAGAGTAGAACACACCTCAAAAATCTGAAATAATGCACCAGCAGATTAGTCATATCCTGATGCCCTTTGAGGGAACAGGAAGTATATAATTTTATTTAGTAGAAAATAAAGGAATTTTTGTTGTTGATTTAGGTTTTTTATTCTGTCAATTTAGGTCATTTAGATTTTTACAAGAAAAAAAAAATTGAGTTTTTCCAACATATCGCTCTGTAGTTGCAGAGTATTCTCCGAATTATGAACCCGTTGTTTTGGTAATGTATGCTTCTTCTCATTTCTAAAGATATTTATGCATTTTTTTCTTTCTTGATTGATTTTTCTAGCAGTCTACTGTTTTTTAGTTTTACTTTTTTTTTCCCAAGGAAACAGCTCATAGATTGAACAATTCTGCTGCTTTTATCCTGGCTTTTATCTTGCTGTTCCTTTTCCTAGTTTCCTGGAGGGTTTTGTCTCATTTTCTTTGAATCTTAATTGCCTTCTTAGTCAATTTATTTTCATTTTTGATGATACAGATATTTATAGCCTGGGGGTTTCTGGATGTGTGTGGCCCTCCTCGAATTATACGCAAAATTCTTAATGGGCATTGAAAAGAGAGAAGAGCCAATTGTATTAGATTCTCAGAGGTGTCTGACCCTAAAAAGGGATAAAAATTACTGATCTGGAACTATGTTAAAGTTGATTGCATCCTGCAAATTTTGTTGTTTAATGTTTTCATTTTTGTTTTTAGATTCTTAGTTTTTTGTTTTTAAATAAAGGAAAGCTCTCTTTGGATTTAAAGTCTCTCCTGCTATAATTTTCTCTTACTACAAACCTAATCTAGTAACGACTGGTTTTTGCGAACATCCTCTGAAACCTTCAAGACAAAGTATATCTTATTTCTTAGGCACCGCTGTCCAAAAGAAATATAATGTGAGCCATACATATAATTTTATATTTTTTAGTGGCCGCATTAAAATAGTAAAAAGAAACAGGTGAATTTAATTTTATATTTTATTTAACCCAATATATCCAAATTCTTATTACAATTCAACGTGAAATAATATAAAAATTCTTGATGAGATATCTAGCATTCTTATTTTTACAATGTGTCTTCAAAATCCGGTATTTATGTTTAAAGCACATCAGTTTTGGATGTTAAATTTTCAATGATTAAAGCCAAATGTAATTCTACCAAAACACTGAAGTTGCATTTAACAGGAAAAATATTTTATACTGCTTTAGTTTTTAAATTTTAATTTTAATTAAAATTAAATAAACTTAAAAAATATAGTGCGTTATTGTAATGGCTATGTGTTGAGCCAGACGGGTGCGAGAGGAAGCGGGCAGAACCACTTCAGAAACTACATAAATGTCTAACCATTGTACTGTACACCTGAAACTAATATAAAATGAAAACTAAGAATAAGAATTAGTTCCTCGGCCACACTCGCCACATTTCATAGCTCTCAGCAGCCACACAACTATCCTACTGGACAGTACAGGGTGTAAGATTTGAAATCATTTTGTCTTGATTATATTTTTCATATTTTCTATTCCTCTGGACGTTAAAACCTGTCACAGGCAGATAGTAGGAGTTAAAATTTCCCACCACAATTTTGGGCTGTTCTTTTTCCTTTTGTGCTACATTACTGGTGCATAAAGTTTTCCATTGTATCTCTGTTATATAATTCATCTCTGTATAATGACCCTTTATCCTGCATAATACTTTTTGCTATAAATTATCCTTTGATAGTAATATTACCACCCATTTCTTTTAGAATTCTAATGTTATATCTTTGACCAACCATTTATTTTCACCCTTTGTTATTTTGTGTTTGCTGTTCTTTATACACGTTGTCGCATTTTATTTCTTTATGGAATAATTTTATTTCAATAGGGTAATTTCCACCATTTGCATTTCCTTGTTCTGTGTTACGCTTTGACTTGTTGGCCAATTCTTATAAATACACGTATATATTTATTTGCTTCCTCTTCCGTTTTGCTTTTTCGTGTCTATACTCTATTTGCTTTTATCTTTAAAGCATTTTGGAAGGAAACTCCGTTTTTGAATTCCATTAGCGATTACCTTGAAAGAGTCCACAGACATTCACGATGCCCCTCTCATTCCATATGTACCCATTCTAGTAAAAATAACCCTCCCGTATGTACCGGTCCCAACACCATTTGCGCCTCTCGTTAATTCATGGACGCGGCTTCACCAGCTTGTTCATTTCCTAGGCCACGTGGTAGTCTGTGAAATGATCAGCAAACAGAAACGTTTTTCCACCCACTATCCTCCTTTTCCTTGAAAACCCTGGGGTCTTGCTCTCCTGGTCTCCACTTCATGGACCAAAACTCTGCCTTGCCCTGTGGCTCACACCTAGAATGTTCTCTCTGCTTGAGGCACTTCTCACCCCAGTCTCGGTGCAGAAGGAGCCTAAACTTTCCAGTCTCCCCACCCCTGGGGAGCCTCCCCTTGCTTGGGCTGGCTTCCCGTCCCTCCCGTGACTCCAGAGTGGCCGATGTCCTCGATGGTGACACTGACCACGCCGTGCTGCCAGATGGCTGCTTCCCCCATCGATCCTCTTGGCTGGCGCACGGGGGACGTTTCACTGAGCGTGCCGAGTCACGAGCCGTGATGAGTCCCTTTCTCCTATGTTACCTGGCCATTTTTCTAGAACCTTGTAAACTTGAAAGAGTTAGGTGTGTATGACCCAAGTTCATTTCAAGAATATGTAGTTTTGAGTCCACACCTGCCATCAACGTCCCGAATTCAAATCCGGCTCTACTATTGTTCTCTCTGCCTGTCTCCTGGTCTGTAAATGTGGATGCGAATCACACATCCCGTCGTCAGATGTGAAGATTAAAAGAAATGATACATGCATGGGAGCTACAGTGTGTGGCATGCGGTGGCCACTCAGTAAATGTCCGTCCCTGTTTTAACATCACAAAAGGGCTTACTTTACTCGTCCATGTGTTTGCCCAGTAGGCATTTCAAACATGGCTGAAATGGAATTGTTTTCTGTCCTAAACCTCCACAAACCTCTCTCCTTCCAGATGGGCAAGCCCAAAACTTCGGGATTGCTCTAGACTGGTCTCTTTTTCACACCCTCCACATCTGATCCATTTTTTTCCCTCAAGCTTGTGAGTCCACCTTCAAAATCTGAGCTCAGAATCTGAGTTCTTCCCACCCCCACTTCTCATCCTTCAGACCTCTGTGTGGTTCATTCTTCATCCAGCATCCACAGTGGTCTCAGGTGAGGCACGCCCTGCCCCTCCTCGGCTCCCCACTATTGTGGGAATAAAGTCCAAACTGCAGCCCACGAAACATGACACGTTCTGGCCCCCGAACGCCTCTCCCGTGCCACGGTCCAGATACACTGGCCTCCTCACCACAGCCCTGGTGGGCTCCGGATCTTTGCACGTCCTGTTCCTTTTACCAGAAATTCTCGTTCCTTCTCCTCCTCCAGGCCTTTGCGTGACTTGCCCAGCAAGGCCTGTGTTTTGAGAAGCATACACCCCTGCTTCCTATGCTGCCAGCCCCCTCCACTGCTTCTCGTTCACCAAACTTAGCACGATTGATCACACGGTGCTATGTATTCACTTATTTCTTCCTATTCCCTGCTGGAAGGTAAGCATAGCAAGGGATGCAGGGCTTTGCTCACTGCTGGATCCCAAGCACCTGGCACGTAGCGGGCTCTGGAACAATCTCTCGAATTAATGAATGATTTTATGGGGCCTTTTCATTCAGGTCCCTACTATGGAGTCATCACCATAGAAACCTACCAGCCACCCCCTGACCCCTTTGTCCTTCCTTATTTCACTTTGCAGCCCTGATTACTCGTCAGAGACTCGACTTTTTGGTTTGTCCGTGTGTCATCTCACCCACCTCCTAGGACATCAGTTCCATGAAGTCAGAGGTCATATCCCCAGCTTATCGACCAGCGCCTTCCATATGTGGAAGAAGGGCCACAGATATTTTCACCTTTTATTTTGAAATAATTTTAGACTTACAGAACAGTTGCAAATGTAGTTTGGAGGGTCTTGCTTCCCTGAGGCTAATGGTTGGCATAATCAAGGTACAAGCATACTCAAGAACTAAGAAAATTAACACTAGTACGTTACTCTTCACTAAACTCCAGACTTTACTCAGAGGGCACACGTTTTTCTACTCACGTCTTCCTGGTGCAGGGTCCAGTCCAGGATCCCCATTCATTAACTCATCAATGTCTCCTTTGTCTCCTCTGATCTGTGATTGTTTCTCAGTCTTTCTTGTTGTTTGTGACCTTGGCATTTTCAGAGTGTACTGATTAGTTCTTTGGTAGAATGCTCTTCAGTCTGGGTTGTCTGAGGTTTTCTCATGGTTGAGCTGAGGTCATGCATTTTGGGACAGGAATATTACAGAAGTCAGTGCATCACATGCAGGGGTACACGATGTCCCTTCGACCCATCACAGGTGACTTTAACCTTGACCACTTGGTTAAGACAGTGTCTTCCAGATTTCTCCACCATCGGGTTACTACGTCCCCCCTCAAATATTTTGAGTTGAATGAATCCTACAAAGTACCACAAGCACACATCTTTGTTATGTTCCAGTTTGTCCACCAGGGGGCGACCTTCACCGAGGAATCTTTATGGGCCGGAGTTAGGGGTTTTCAAAGCACGAGGTCAAAGCCCTTGCTTGGGTGAACAGCCCCAAGGGACAGACTCCAAGCTGGGCATCAGGTGTGGGGATGGTTTTGAAGGGCAGTCTGACTCTTGGAAAATTTACAGTGTTTCGAGGAGTGAGCAAAGACTGGGCAACTGCCAGGGGGATGTGTGTGTGTGTGTGTGTGTGTGTGTGTGTGTGTGTGTGTGTGTGTGTGTGTGTGTGTTGAGACAGTGATTAATGCTGCTGTTTTTAATGCCTGATTAGAAATTAAGAAGCCAAAGCAATGTCCTTCCTTTGGTTCCACCCGCTCCCAGAGACCAAAGGCCCACAGGCCCAGGTAGGAAGGGCCCCCAGTGTGAAATGGCTGCTCACCACCATGGAGATTGGCCCAGACCCCCGGGCAGTGGGAATTGTCACTCCTATTGAATTAAACTTTAATTCGGCAGGATGTTTCAAACTGTTATAAACAGCAGTAGGGCACGAGAGAACTTTCTGGGGTAAGGGAAATGTTTCTATTTTGATTAGGGCGATGTTCTATTTGGCAAAATCCAAGGGACTTTACACTAATAATGGGCGCCTTCTTTTCAATTTTAATTTTTAATTGTGGTTAAAGGACACACACAACATAGAATTTACCTTCTTCACCATTCCCAAGCGCACAGTTCTGCAGTGTCAAGTGTAATCCACTTGAACAGCAGAGCTCCAGACCTCTTCCATCCTGCCAAACGGAAACTCTGTTTAAACAACAACTCCTCATTCTCTCTCCTCCAGTCCTACCGCAAAGCAGCATCCACCATCCTCCTGCCTGTCCCCATCAATCTGACTACTCCAGGTACCTCACATGAACGGAACCACACAGTATATGTCTTTTTGTGACTGGCTTGTTTCGCCTAGCATAATGTCTTCAAGGTCATCCATGTGGGAGTGTGGATCGGAACTGCCTTCCTTTACGGCTGAGTAGTATTCCATCGTATGGGTGGACTGCATTTTGTTTACCCGTCTGTGGACACTTGCATTGCTTCTGCCTTTTTGCTGTTGTGAATAATGCAGCCGTGAACATGGACATATAAATATCTCTTCAAGGCCCTGCTTCCAGTCCTTTTTGGTGTATACCCTGAAGCGAGGTTGCTGGGTCATTTGGTGGTTCTACTTTTAATTTTTTGAGGAATTGCTGTACTGTTTTCCACAGTGGCTGCACCAAATTGAGTGCATTAAAAAAAAGAAAAGAAAAGAAAAGAAATTATACCTTAGTAAACCTGGTTTTTAAATGAGATTAAAAAACAGGACACATTCGCTAATTCACGTGGAGCAGTGATGGACAGCACCCTTTATTCATCACTGGTCCATGTGGGCAGAACGTTTAAATGCCTTTCCCCTGACCTTGGAGCTCCAGACCCAGTTTTGGCTCTAATTTAGCCCCCTGAGATCAACAGCAAGATTAATAGGCATTTTTTAAATGGCTCCCAGGCCTACAAGCCCCCAAAATTAAAACAAACATCCCCATCCTGGGCTAGCATCACGCATCTGCATACTCTGCCTCCTGCCTCTCATAGCCATTTCCGGAATCACATGTCTTGGTTGGATGTTGCCTTAGAGACAATTGGCATGGAAATCCTAACAGGCTGATGACCCTGGCTCCTTCCATCCCAGCCTGGGAGATGATGAGAGCAGCTCAGGCCTTCCCTAGAGGTCGGCTCAGCGGGACGAGCCTCCAGAGGCCTGGGCCCGCTGGCCATCTGGAACTTAGGTCAGGTGGCTTTCTTCCTCCCCAAGGAGAGAAGCCTCTGTGTCCCCCCAAGTCTCAGGCAAATAAGCCTGACAAGCCACTCGTTCCTAGGTGGTCCTCCCTTATCAGGGTTCTTGACCTCCCTGCCAGTCAGTGGACTGCAAGTGTGGAAGAAAAACTCAGCCCACTTAGGGTGAGTTTCAAAATAATCTCTGTGCTGCTGCAGATTACTAACACGGTTCCTGCCGGGGGGAGAAGTTGGAGTTAGTAGCCGACATTTCGAAATTAGGTCATTTTTATTTTTTATAAGCAGATTCCTTTGACCAATCATTTCTCTCTGGGAGCCGGTTGGCCTGCATTGCCAGCTGGCAATAATGGGCCGGAGCGGAGTGGGGAGCAGCCCACCCCATCGCCTTTAATGAAGGCACAGGCTCTCTGGTTGGCTCTAGTCCTTACCTCTCCCTAATGCCTTGTGCTGGCTTTTGCTTTGTTCATTCACGTTACCTGCCTGGCCCCCATAGATATATGAGTTTGTGAACCCTAATCTCTGAGTTGTAGATATTTCAGAGTTCAACGAGCCTTTAGCGACTGTCTTGTCCAGGGGTCAGCAAACTACAATGGGAGGGTCGAATCCGGCCCACCGCCTGTTTTTGTAAGTAAAGTTTTATTGGAACACGGCCGTGCCCACCCAATTCGGACTTGTCTATGGCGGTGTTTACACGGCAGTGGCAGAATCTGGTATTTGCAATAGAATCTGCATCATTGGCAAAGTCTGAAGCGTGGCTATCAGGTCCTTTACGGGAAGACTTTGCCACCTCTGATCTAGAACCACCTTCTTTTGTCATTAATGAGAAAACAGAGGCTTAGAGAGGGAAGGACGGAGCGAGGTCATTCTCAGTGACCGACAATGGCCCCTGAGTCCACCAGACCCTACGTAGAGAGGTTTAAGACACCCCTGACACTTGGAGTGCCACCCTGCGATGACCCTGCACCATCTGCTCTACCTGACAACTCTTCTCTGTACCTTCTCTGCATGAGCCAGTGGGGCAAGGTGTCTGGTTCCCATCACCGCTGACAATGGGCCCTCCACACCGGCCCAGAGTTTGTCCGTAAACCCTGACATCATTCACACCCCATCAATCGTGTGGCCCTAGCGGGCTGGTGAGGCCTCCATCTGGAATTCGGCCCTGGCAGAGATCAAAGCCTGACTGTCTAGAGCCCCGCCTTGAGGAGGGGGGTGGGGAGGGGGGCTGGCGTGGGGCTCAGCTCTGTGTCCCCATGGGCTTGGCCTGGGGTCTCACGGAGGGAGGGGAGCCTTGGGGCCTGGGGTTCCTGACTGCTTGGTGCCAGTCACACTGCACACCTCTGTGGCTTTAGATGAGAATGTCACCTCTCTGAGTCTCAGTGTCTCTCAGCCTCATGTGAAAAATGGGATCATAACACCCAGCTCTCGGACAGAGACGGGTGGGCGTGCAAACCCCTCGAAAGTTGTAAAGTTGGATAAAACGATACGACGACTGAGATTTGCTTTAAAAATACTCATGGGGAAAAAAAATGTGTGTGTGTGGGAGGGGGTGAGGCATGGATGCAACGAGGTTGGCAAAACATTGAGAATTGCTAAATCTGGGTGACAGGCACATAGGGGTTCATTATACTCTTCTCTCTCCTTTTGTGGATGTTTAAAGTTTTCCGTAAAAAGACTTAACATTTAAAAATCTGTCAAATTCTGAAGAAATGTGTGGGGCAGTTTTTTTTTTCTTTCTCTCTTGCTTGTTTCTTGATTTTTAATTTCGGAAAACAGCAGTGTTTCCTGATTATGAACAAAATGTCTTATGCCCCTGCTGGTCTCTGAAGCTGGTGTTTGCTTTCGAGAAGACAGATTAGAATTGGCCTCGGGTGTGTGTGTGTGTGTGTGTGTGTGTGTGTGTTCCTTGTTGAACACACCTATCTTGAGGACCCTCTTACATGCTAGAGCCTGAGGGCATCAGGCTATGAAATGAGCGTGTTTCTCTTCTCCAAAGTGATTTTTCCAACATTTCCCCTTCCCTCTTGCAGCCGTCCTCCCTGAGTGTCCCCTGACTGTCCTCTTAGAAGATTAGAGGCAGAGGGGTGGGCCCCAGGCCCTCAGCCACCTTCCCTGAGTCAGATACTCCAAGGCCACACGTTAGAGTTCCCTGTTCTTCCTGCCACGTTGTCTGCTGTGCAAGCCTCCTCAGCAAGCCCAGGCCCACATTTCAGTTTGACCTCTGTCACCTCTTCCTGTCCCTTCCTGCAGGTGCCTTTGTCAGATTTAGCAAGTAAAAACGCAGGATGTCTAAATTTAAATGTCAGATAACCAACAAATGATTTTTGGTATAAGTATAGCCCATGCTATATTTGGGATATACTTATACTAAAAGGTAGTTATTATTTATCTGCGATTCAGATTTAACTATGATGCCTGGCACTTGCTGGAGATGCAGAGATGACTAGTATAGTTCCTGCCTACAAGAACCTTCCAGACTGTCCAAGAAATGAATAATTGCCAATAAGTATTGTAAACAGAGATCCCGAGTATATTTGGAGCACAAAATAAACGTAGCTCAGGCATGAGGTCACCACGGGAGGAGGCGGGCCTGGGGGCGGCGGCGTTGATGCTAAATGTGGCTACATTCTATCATCCGCAGTGTTGGGGCTCACTGCTGGTTTGGGGCTCAGAGTTAATTGGAGATTCCCCAAAATCGAGCCTCCATCGGTTTCTTAGTCACTCACAGACTTAAGAAATATCTATCGAGTGCCACCATGTCCAGGGCACTCAGGGGACAAAACAGACGAGGTCCTGGCCCTCGTGACACGCATGGTCTCAGGGGAGACGTAATAAGTAAGCGTGTAGGTAAGTGAATGGGTAATATCTGACAGGGATAAATGCCATGAAGAAAATGAAACAAAGCACTGTGGTAAGTGTGAGTAAGGGCCTGGGGGCGGGTTAGATTCTGGGGTGATGTGTGAATAATAACCACAAACACTTGTGTCACACCTACTATTACAATTATTTACTACACTATTAATGCTTTGTATATATTGGCTCATTTCATTCTCACACCAGCCTAAAGAGGCCGGTACCATTAGGATCCCCATTTGACAGATCAAGAAACTGAGGCACGGAGAAGTTACATGATTTGCCCTCTGAGCCTCAGTTTCCCCATCTTCAAAATGGGGACTCAAAAGACTGCCATGAGGATGAAAGCAACTTGTAAACTAGAAAGAGTTTTGCACATGTATCTTGCAGCTGCCAAAAACCAGCCTCTGCCCCAGGTGCCTACCATGTGGGTGCACGTTACCTTTGCTAATAATTGGGAGAGCTACTGGGAACTTCTGTTTCCCCATGAAACGAAGGTGGCCCTGCCCCTCTGTGGGCTGTGAACTCCTCAAAAGGGGAGATCCACACCTCGTACGTCCCTAGTCTTCCAGAAGTTCATCCCCGCTTCCTCCTCTCTCAGCAATCGGTCATGGAGAATTCCCTTCCGAAGGTGACATCTTTATTATTTGTGCCCATTATCTGCACCCCAATGTCCTGCTCAACTGAAGGGATAACCGAAGGCCAGACTCAATGGGTACCTACGGGCTGGGATTTTCTTGACACCATTCCCCATCCTCAGATTTGTCCATGAGCTCCAGGCCAGGGGCACACCTGGGCTTCTCCCAAGGTGACTCTGTGTTGTTGTTGTTTTCTGGTAATACTGTGAACTACCAAACCCAAAACGCTCTGCTTACAAAATACCTAAAAATTTTGGATGCTCTATAAAAACTGCCCTTTTAGATCAGGGTTTCAACTTTCTTTACGCCATGACGTTTTTGGAAGCCTACCGAAGCCTAGAGATCCCTTCTCTGAGTGTTGTTCTGAAATGCTGAAATAAAATGCTGAATGATATCAAGAAAACAAATAACTGTACGTCAGTAAAATGTGAGCATTAAAAAGAAAGTTCATAGTGCTATATGAGCTTTTTAAAATTAAGGTATAAAATAAGATTCGGCAGCGGTTATGACCATCACCTTGGAGTAAACAGGACATGCTAGTGAACTAGAAGACAAATGTGAGTTAACACCCAGAATGCCACCCAAAGAGACCACGATTAGAGACTCCATGTGCTTTTCCAGGTCCGCAGTGGAGAGAAGGGTCCCTCAGCCACAGACCCACGGTTGAAAATATAAAAACGAGGTTCACAGGCCTTGACATTAGAATGAGAAGGTCTGATGGGTATGTAATAGGGATTTCAATAGGAGAGAGAAGAGAAAATTGGACAGAGGCATTATTCAAAGAGTGATCTTCATAACTGACGCAAGACATGAATCTTCAGATTAAAAATAAACAACTATCCCCAAGCGAGATAAGTAAAAATAAATGCATGTCATTATATATCTGCAGAACACAGAGCCCAAGAAAATATTGTATTCAATTGAAAAGATCTTAATAAGTGAAAAAGATTGCCAACAAAGGCCTGATATCACACTTCCCGACAGCAACGACAGAAGTTCAAAGTCACAGTTTTCAAAATGCTGAGACCGCTGTGACGGACAACCCGGAATTCTGTACCCAGTGAAAGTATCAGTCAAGGGGGAGGGTGGAAACAGACTTTTTCAAATAAACAAAAGAAGAGCTTTTATCATCAACAGACGTGCTGAAGCAACTACTAGTGTATATACTTTAAGAAGCAGAAAACCGAATGTGGGAGGAGGCATGGACTGTGGGAAAAAGTGGGAAAAAGAAATTGGTAAATACGGGGGTGAACCAAAATGCACTAATTATCGTTTTAAAAAAACGAGTGTGTTTGAAGCTGTAAAACCACATGGAAATAAATACTGTCACAGGGTAATTCGAATAAAAGTGTTCTAAGTCTTTGAATTGCTGGAGAGGAAGATAGAAATATTGACTAAGTTATCCACAATTAGCTTGAAGCCAAGGGGACAAATTAAAAATGTAAGTTTAGACATTAAAAAAATCGGACCGAAATGTATAGCTTCCAACCCCTGAAAATTTAAAGGGGAAATAAAGAAAACTCAGTCAATCCAGTAGAAGGCAGAAAAGAGGGGAAAAAAGCTTTATAGAAAAAACACACACACATGATAAAAACTGCAAAAAGATGTTAGATATAGATGAAATCTATATCTAAGAAATCTAAATCTATCGGTAATACCAATAAGGAGCATTGTATTATTGGATTGAGAATAAAAATAAAGATAATAACCAGCTATATAGTGTTTATAAAAGACACAGCTGAAACTGTAAGAACACGGGAAGATTAAAAGCACAAGGGCACACAAACGAGCCGGCAAACGCGGAGAGCAAGCTCGCACGACTACGTTAACATCCATCCCCAAAGACTTTATGACAAAGAGCACCGCCAGGAAGCCATGCGAGTCCTACAAACAGGCTTACGAGGTAACGCTAGATGACTTAATTCACAGGAAGCCCCCCAAATTTTAAACTTGTATTCAATTAACATGTCCCCAGTCCACAATTACGGTGGAAGATTTTAACATGCCTCTCTCAGTCATTGACAGCTGGATAAAAAGTAAGTAAGAACATCCAAGATTGCAACAGCGTAATTAACAACCTGGACATAATGGGCATGGGTAGCGCCCCACGATTAGAGACTACGTGTGCTTTTCCAGGTCCACAGTGGAGAGAGGGGTCCCTCAGCCACAGACCCACGGTTGACAGCCCTCCGTCTTCGTGCTCAGCCCTGCCTGGCTTTAAGCTCTGGCCACCTCCCTTAGCTGCTTTCTTCTAGTGCCGGCCCTTTGGGGTTATCCAGTCTGAGCTCCTAGGGCTTGGCGAGCCCAGGCATGCCTCTGTTCCTTCAGGCCCCGCTCTGTTCAGCCACGTGTTCTTCAGCTTTTACTGAGTGCCTACTGTGTGCCAGGCCCTGGGCTGGGTGCTGGGGTCCCTGCCCCTTGAAGCTTCCGGTTTAGAAGGAGAGGCAGCCTGGGCCTCTAGGAAATTGAAGAAAAACCATCATGCTATGATTGGTCGGTCATTTTCTGAGGGCCTACTGGGTGCCACATGCTGTTCATCGCTCTCTTCCTCTCTCCATCCCTCTATATCTTACCCCTACTATGTGCTAACTCCTGGGCTGGATGCTGGCCATACAAAGATACTAAGAAATGTAAAGCCATCATCCAAATGTCTTTGGATTCATTCATCTGCACATTCATTAATGCAGGAATCGGATCCTGAGTGCTTTCATGGGCCAGGGAGTGTCTTAGGGTTTGTGGGGAGCACACACTTTTAGGTAGTGTTTGAGAAGCAGCCTCACCTTCCACCAGATATAACTGACCCATATTATATGAGAACCACTTACCATACACTCTTTCCAACTTTGTACAGTAGCTAAGAAGTTAGACTCTGGAGCCTGAGTGCTTGAGTTTGAATCCTAATCCTGCCACTTACTAGCTGGGTGAGCCTGAGCAAGTCACGCAGCCTCTCTGTGCCTCAGTTCCCTCAGCTATAAAATGGTAATAATAATAGTCCCTCTCTCCTAGGCTTGTTGTAAGGATTGACTGAGTTAGTAATAATGGTAAATAATAGTAATTTATAAAGTGCTTAGAAAGGAAGCTGGCACAGTTAGCTTCGTAAAAGAGAGAAATGAACATGAGGGAGAGAGGTTATCTCCGTTACTGACGCGTGTAGATTTGGTTTGTACCTTTTTCAGTGCTGTGTAGCAGTCCACTTTTTGAAAACACTACAATATAGTTAATAATTTCCTTCTTGATCGTTTGTGTTCTTTTTCTGTACTTCAAGATTATCACAACCAATGTATCCGTCAACTTTCTTTCATCTAACTTCTCTAGAAGTTTCTCTTAAGGGTAGAATCGCTGAGTCAGAAAATGTTCATTTTCAACTGTCTACAGTCAAGTTTTAAGTCCGATGGCCATAAAAATGGAATGTGCAACATCTGACCTATGAACTTTGGCAATTGAAGTGGATCAGAAACACTAAATCATAAAGACGATGACGACGAAGATGACAAAATTTGGGTTGGGATTAGGACTGGCACATAAAGAGTGTGGAAACAATAATTTGAAACTCTCAGCATTCATATCGTTTTTTGGGTCACAGACAAGCACATATATAAATGACCACCGGTTTGCAGGAGACTGGAAAGTTTTCTGGGACATGGACTTTCAGCGTTAAAACAGGGATTGTCTCCAGAAAACAGGTGGTTGGTCAATACATCATTAGCACAGCGGTCCCCAACCTTTTTGGCACCAGGCCCTGGTGCTCCTATGAGAATCTCATGCCTGATGACCTGAGGCGGAGCTGAGGCGGTGATGCTAGCGCTGGGGAGCGGCTGCAGATACAGGTGAAGCTTTGCTCTCTGGCCGGCTGCTCACCTCCTGCTGTGTGGCCCAGGTCCTCACAGGCCACGGTTCGGGTCCACAGCCCCATGGGTTGGGGACCCCGCCCTAGTTGACCTCTTTGTTCTTTTTGCCTTTTTGGTATGACCCTGAGAGTCTACGAGAACAAATACACTCACAGAATTAAGACAAAACAGTAATGGAGACAACGGAAGAAAAAAGGAATGCAAAAGTTGGGTGAAAAGAAAAATATCGGCGACTTTCTCTCAAATTCTGCTCCCAGACACTCAGATCATGGACAAGTCGCTCCGGTGCTTCTTAAAAACACAGGCGGCCGGGCCCCTCCCCAGAGTTTGCGATTGAGTTTGCATTTCTCACAAGTCGGCAGGTGATAGAAATCCTCTGCTTCAGGCCCACGCCGTGAGAAGCACTGGGCCGGCGGTTCAGACGCGCGGTCCCGCGGCTCACATACCTCTCTCCCGAGTCCTCTCCGCTCCCTCGCAGCTGGAAATGACCTTCATCCCGGCACTTTATCCCACCAGGTTGAAATGATTGTTTGTTTAAACATCAGCCCGCCCCTTCTGCGAGGTGTTCCAGGGTTAGGTGGCCTCACAAGATTAGGAGCATCTCAAGGAATGTGTCTCATTTACCATTGTGTCCTTAATGTTCGGCACAGTCCTTGGCACATAGGAGGTGCTCAAGAAATGTTCCTTGACTGAATGAATGGATTCTCGGACACCAACAGCAGTCGAGGCTGGCATGGAGTGGCAGAGAGAGCCCTGGACTAGGACTTCTCTACACTTGGCTGTCACTGCCTCCTCTATAACTTAGGGTGAGTGGTTTCCCCGCCAGGTCCCCGGTCCCATGGGAACAGTGAGAGTACAGATGGAGGGGCTCCTTGGTCGCCGCCTGCTTCATACCACACCGACTGTGTTCCAGCTCTGGCCTTTTCTCTGTCTCCCCACGTCGGAGTTTCCTGCTACTCTGTAAATGCCAGGAGAGCATGGAAGGCGCGAATCTCGGACACCTAGTATCGTACCGGCACATAGTAGGTGCTTAGGAATTAACTTGTTGGATTGAAGCAGGCAGTCCAAGCAGAGGTTTTGTCGCTCCGCGGCCGGCCAGCAGGTGTCGCCACAGACCGGAAGGAGGCGAAGCGGCGCGGCGGGCGGGCCTCAGGCACAGCGGCCTCACCTGGCGGCGGCCACACCTGGCGCCCCGCACCCCGCGGAAGCAGGGAGCCCGGGCCCTGGCGTCACCTGGGCAATTGGGAAAGCAGCGCCCCGAGCCACGGGGAGGGGACATGAAAGGAGGGTGGCGAGTGTGGGCCGCCTGCAGCGCCGGGAGAGAGCGGGAGCCCCGCCCCGCGCTCGGGACCAGGTGAGTCAGGGCCTCTGGCCCCGCGGGAGGAGGGTGGTGGCCAGGCCCAACCCGGATGCTCGTGCTGCTGCTTGGCCTCTACCCTGCTGGGTGACTGCGCGCAAGTCCCTTCCCTCTCTGGGCCCCAGCGCTCTTGGTCTCTTAAAATCCCTGGCTCAGAGTAACAATAACTTTAACTCGCCAACAGTGTATTTGCTATTCGAGTGTCGGCATAACTCACTGAGTTCCTAGTTTTCTTACCTCCATTTTGGGAGGCACGAGAGAGGAACAGAGAGGTGAGGTCACTTGCTCAGGGTCACACAGCACCCAGTTAGCAAGTTTGCAAAGTGAGCATTTGAACTCCAGTCAGCCTCCAGAGGCCGAGCTCTGACCTCTGAACCCGCCGTGTCCCTTTGCTTGACCACAGAGTTCTGACCTTCCAAGAGACGCACCTTATTTCTAATTGAATTATTTCGTTTCTATTTATGTTTATCTTCTTTCTTTTTTTTTTTTATTGTGGTCAAATATACGTAACATAAAATGTGTCGTTTTAACCATTTTAAAGTGCACAATTCAGTGGCATGTAGCACATCCTCGATGCTGTGCAACCATCACCACCATCCAGTTCCGGAACACTTCCCTCAGCCCCCAAAAGGAGACCCGGACCCATTAAGCAGTCACTCCCAATTGTCCCCTCCCCGCAGCCCCTGGCAACCACTAGTCTGCTTTCTGTCGCTATAGATTTGCCTGTTCTGGATATTTAATTTAATTCCATTTTTGCCTCACTGCCTTCATTCTATACTGGGCCGTCCCGTTTCACGGCAGGCCAGGAAATTGGAATTCTCAGGCCGGTGGTTCCCAAACTTTGCTGTGTGTTGGAATCACCTGGAGACTTTAAAAAACAAAATAGAAACAAACAAAAAACCCAAGCATCAGTGCCTGGCTAGGAGGCACTCTCGGACGTCAGGTTTCATTGGCCTGTGATCTGACGAGGGTGTCAGGGGTTTTAGAAGGTCCCCAAGCATTTCTGACGCACGACAACATTTGAAAACCTGTAGCTCACAGAGCCCCCTGCGTCCCTTGTCCAGGCAGGGAGACCAAGGCCCAGGGAGCAGGGGACTCGCTTAGGGTCACACAGGACATGTGTGGCGGAGCCGAGCTTGGAGCATGTGTTCCCGCACTCCAGTAACACACCCCTCCCCTCCTGCCGCTTCTCCAGAGATTCTGCTTCTCCGTGCCTCAGTTGCCTTCACGGTACTCGCCTGAAGGGTCGTTCTGCCGATCTGATGAGATGAGGCTTCCAGCAGACGAGGTCCCTTTATGGTTGCTGTCGTCGTGTGCCGGGGGCATAGAAATGAGTGGGCTGACCGAAGGACCAGGAGCTCACTGAGGACAGAGCCTGGCAGCTCTCCCTCACTACCCTGTTCCGTGCGACCCTGACATGGAAAATATATGTATCGATCCAATGTGGCCAGGAGCCGTTGGCTGGCATCACCAAGTCCTCTTGGCTGAGCCCTCGCCTGGACGCCCTCGGCTCTTCCGCCTCCCCCAGCCCCACCCACTCGCCAGGCCCAGGGCGGTGAGACCCACTAAATCTGGCCCACCAGGAGCAGATGGGGGGCCTACCCTTTAGATAGTCGTGTGTGTGGTGTGAATACATTGTCCTTTTAGGGGCTGGGTTCGAGTCTCCTGTCCTCCTGCGGTGCCAGGCAGGCATCTAATAAGCCCCACCGAGGCCTTGACTGACCTTCAGCTCCTGGGGGAGTTGGGGACGGGTTGCTCAGCTCCTGCTGTTTGTTGGCTCTTCCCCACATGTGCATCCCAAGGAAGAAGATCATCATGGGCACCACAGCCTCCCTGGCGTGTTCATATCGATAAAACCTCACTGTTTGAGGGGACCAAGGTGGCAGTGCCCAGACTCAGGGACCATGGATCCAGCTCTAGGGCATGAATTGTCTCTAAGTAGTCACAGTAAACCTGGTTCCTGGCTTAGGGGGAATCACGTGACCCAGCTCTGGCCAGTGGGGCCCAGTGGCAGCTCTGCTTTTAGAGGCTGACAGGTGAGGGTCATGGCAGAGCCGGGTCCATGAATTGAGGTCAGGAGAATTGTGGCGACGTCAACCCAGAGCCTTGGCCTCCCTGAGCTGCCAAACAGCCCTGGGTGGCCACTCTGGACTTGTCAGGCGAGGAAATCGAACCTTGTTGTTTAAGGTCCCCAACCTTTTTGGCACCAGGGACCGGTGCTCCGATGAGAATCTAATGATCTGAGGTGGAGCTGAGGCGGCGATGCTGGTGCTGGGGAGCGGCTGCAAATCCAGATGAAGCTTCGCTCATTGGCCCACTGCTCATCTGCCGCGCGGCCCAGTTCCTAACAGGCCACGGACCTCATAGTCTGTAGCCCAGGGGTTTGGGGACCCCTGGTTTAAGGCACTCCTGGTGAGAGATTCCGTTACTTGCAGCTGCGTGCATCCCTAACTAACACAATTCCGCCCAGTACAGTCCTTCCCTTTGTAAAGACAGGAGGAAGGCCAGAGGCCCAGGGCTGGTTTCGTCACTTCCTCTTCCGGGTGACCCACTGCTAATACCTGGTGGAAAGTGTGCCGATAAAGGCCAACACTTCCTCTGCTCTAGGACTTTATTCGGATCGTCGTACTTGACGCTCACACAACCCCGTGACATTTTTGCAGACGAGGACTCTGGAACTCTGGAACTCCAGTGCTTGATGGTCGAGAGCTCGGTCCTGTTTCCTGAAGCAGACACGTCCTTATTCCCCTCGCCAACTGGCCTTCTTCTCTTCTAGACCACTCCCTTTCTCATCATTCCCCCCACCCCATGTGAATTCGTGCACACAGTAGGTGCTAATAGAGACGAGGTGCACTATCCACCCTCCGCTGGCCTGCATCATCAGCCATTCACCAGTGAAAATATGAACATCTCCCATGTTGAAAAGGGTGTGTGTGTGTGTGTGTGTGTGTGTGTGTGTGTGTGTGTGTGTGTGAGAGTTTTGGAGGTGGTAGGGGTGGAGAAGATGAGACAGGTCCTCAGTAAAAATAACAGCTCCCATTCCTCAAGAGCTCGCTAAGTACCAGGCACTGTGCTTTCCGTACCTGCCATAGCTCTGGGGAGTTTTTCCAGAAATCAAGCCTCTGCGAGGTCAGATGATTTGCCCAGCGTCACCCAGAGTGGGTTTGCACCCAGGTGTGTCTGGCTAGAGCCTGCATCTTGGCCTCGAGCAGAGAATGTAGACACACCAGCAGTTGACTGTCACTCACTAGAGTGGAGGGTCCTTTTTCTTTAAAGGATGTTTCCCTGGGCAGGAGACACCTGAGCTGAGCTTCGAGGGACAGGCAGGACACCCAGAGTGGGGAAGGGACGGTGTTCCCAGTGGAGGGATGGGCCTGGCCGGACACGTGGAGATGGGACAGTGTATGTTTCTTTGGGGAGTGGGATCACATTAGGACACCAGACCAGCCGTCCCTATGTACCTCTGAGTTCGGAGTGGCTTAGGTCCTGGGATGCCATCGGCTTCCGAAGGGCGCCGCCCAGATGGGTACAAATACCAAAGACTGCTGTCAAGGACACATCTGTCCTGCCGCTGGCAACACGGCTGCTTACCGGAGCCGGTGGCCTCCTGGGAGACGAGCTGAGAAAGGCAGCTCGAGTCCCCGGCAATGGAGTTCCTGCTGCTGGAATTCACCGAGCACCTACTACATGCCAGGCACAGCCCTGGCCACTGCAGCTGCGGTGAGGCCGAGCTCCGAGGGTTCCAACGGGAAGATTTATTCTCTGATTTGGGTCACTGTGGGGAATTAGGCTGGGTTGTCTCTCTGCTTCCCCTCCCACCCTCCCCAAAAGCTTTCACCATGATTAGTTCCTGTCATGGTGGGATCTTGTTACGGTTCCACCAAGAGGCCCTCAAAACTGCCTACCTGAGATAAAAGGCGGCCTCTCATTTAATCTCCCAGCTTAGAGGCCACGTTTCAATATTTAAGAAGTGGCTTCCAGGCTCTGGGTGGCATGGGAGGGGTGGTAGGCAGGCCTGGCCTGGTTGGGTTTCGAATGCACACAGGTATCATTCAAAGGCGCTTTCTGCTCCTCAGGCCTGGGGGGCCTGGCATCCCCCAGTCGTTTCTTTAAGTTGCGTTTCACTGGTACACGGACCAGGGTGCCTGACGGGGCTCTGTATCTATAGGGGAACCTGGCTGGGTGCGGGCCATCAGCAGGAAGCAGCAGGAGGTCCAGAGATGGGCCAGTACCCGTCCCCACTCCCAGCCCCGAAGGCAAAAGCAATTTTAGGCCTGTGACTCTCTTGGCCGACTCCCTGTCCCTCGGCTGGCATATGCCCGGCACGACCCACGGCAGGACCCACGGCAGGGAACACTGACCGCGTGCGGGCATTCTGAGTGAGTGAGGCTGGCCACCTGGCCAAGCTGGGTTTGAATTTGGTCTTTCTTTCCTCCCTGCTGTGTGTCCCTGGGCAAGTCACATAGCCACTCTGAGCTTCCATTTGGTGTCTACTTCACACGGCTGTTTTGAGACCTTGATCGGGCCTTGAATGGTCAAGACCCTTCAATGAGGGTGTCAATCCCAGCGTTTCTCACATTCATAGGGAGAGAGGAGGTTTTCAGACAATGATAGGATGAAAATAATTGGCTGGCAAAAATCGGGTGAGTTTTTACTTTGAGCGAGACCAGCTAAGAGTCCCCCAGATAACAAACAACCTTCTGTTAATATTGCACAATAAAAGTTATTATTATTATTATTATTTTTTGCATTTAAAAAAACACACAAAAGTATGGCTGTGCATTTTGCTTCTTAGCCAGGATGAAGCGCTGCCTCGTCTCTATGGGGCACCGCGGTCTTTTACTCTGTGATGGTGTCCTTTGTATTTTTCCTTTGTTAATTAGCAAATGCCCTTTCTCGTATGAAATGATGGAGAAGATAGCGATGATGGTTTTGAGTTTTTGAAATTTATTTTTGAATAGGCCATACGTGTCCATAGTTCAGAGGCTCAAAAAAGTCTGCAGTGAAGACAGCTTCACCTGGAAGCAGGTCCTGAGCAGACCCCTGCATTCTCAGGGAGAGAGGGCACCATGCTCCCCACCGTGGCAAAAGCCGGTTCTTTGGAGGGTGAGAACAACTGATGAAAAGCTCTGAGATGCCATCTAAGTTTACAATTGTCTGCAGGGTGCCACTTCATGCTATATTTTGGTTTGTTTGGTCCCAGTCATCGGCCGAGTACAATAGCTGTCATGTTTCTGTGGGGCAGTGGGACCCACTTGATGATAAAATGATCTTTGGTCTTGGATGCCATTTCTGAGGTCTTTACAATGAGCTGTTCTCTGCAGCAGGTATTGATACCAGCTTCTGATGTCCCTCTCTTGTAGGCTTAGGGCATGTTTAGGAGCAGGCTGGTCACTGACCGCTGTGTGCTCGGTGGCCTTGGAACCGCCTGGATTTCAAGATTAGACCCATCAATGTGTATTTGCTGATAGATAACAGTGCTCACGAGAAGGACAGGCAGATGCATGGCAGCTGAGGCTCTGCGCTGCCTTGCCCCACCCCCACCCCCACGCAGACATCACTAATCTATCTTCGCACGCTTTCCTGTGAGATGCCACTTGGCAGAATCCCACTCCACACGGTGCTGAGGGGTGGGGGCAGGGCAGGGGAAACGCATCAACAGCTGCTCTAACACCTTAGTACATTGGTTCCCAGACCCTGGTATTTTATAGATGAGTGTAATTTTTGGAAAGTTTTTTTTGGAAAGTTTTTTTGTTGAGCAGAGACTACAAAATAAAAAAATCCCTGCCATTTAAAAATCTCCGTTTTTGTTTTTTTTTTAAGAAAACACAAATTTTAATACCTCTTCAAAAAGTTGAAAAGGTAGTTTAATAATAAAGGGCAATGAGTCTTTTTAACTTTATTTAAAAACAAAACTTTTTCTTTCTTCTCATTGTTCTGTTTTTGGTCCAGACACATCAGGTCTTCATCATGAGTTGACACTGTTTTATGGCCAAAGTGGGCAAAGGAGGAAGCCCACCTTGGTGACACATAGTGAGTTCAACTTCTTTCTGTAGCAATTACGTTCCATCTTAGAGTTTTGTAAAGACTCCTATCTACGGAGCCATAGATATGTCTATTAAAAATCAGCATCGTTATCTTGGTGGATTGAAAGCATCTATTTCTCAGTTCCGACTGGAAGCTCGCTAAAAAAGACAGTACTTTTCAAGAACTCAAATCTGAAGTTTCAAAGAGAATGGGAGAGAAGAGGTTATGTGATAACTGATTGTGACAAGCATCTTGGGTATTTCCTTCTAGGCACATCATCAAGACCTTTCAGTCTAGTGATAAAATAGAATTAGAGGTCAGCAAACTTTTTTTTTATTGTTTCAAACAATATACTTTTTATTTTTTTAAATGTTTTTTTAAAATTTTTCATTTACAGTTGGCATACAATATTATATTAGTTTTAGGTCACAACATGGTGATTAGACATTTATATAACTTACAAAGCAATCACCCTGATAAATCTAGTACTCATCTGACACCATGCACAGTTAATACAATATTGTTGAGTATATTCCTCATGCTACACTTCACATCCCCACGACTGTTCTGTAACTGCTAATTTGTATTTCTTAACTCCTTCCCCCTTTTTTAACACCCCACCCCCAACCCTCCCATCGAAACAACCATCGGAATGTTCTCTGTTTCTATGAGTTTGTTGGCACACTTTTTCTATAAAGGAACAGATAGCAAATACTTTAGACTTTGCAGGCCCTGTGGTTCCTGTTGCAACTATTCACCTCGGCCATTGTATCAGGAAAGCAGCCGTAGACAATCTGTGAACAAAGGGGCTGTGTGCCAATAAAACTTTATTAACAAGAACCATTCGTGGCCTTGCCAGAGTGGAACCACTGAACCAGCCATGACTCTGACTCTTTCTTGACCTCCGATTGTTTATGTCAGCAGTCCTCACAGTGTGCTCCCTGAATCCGTGGCATCAGTGTCACCTGGGAACCTGGACTTAAATGTCACTTCCTCAAACAAGCCTTTTCTGAGCTCCCTGGCTACCACCCCAAGCAAGTCCCTTTTCTCAGTATCCGCCATATTTTATCTTCTTTCTACCACTAATGAGCACATGAAAGCATCTCATTTAACTATTGACTTCCCTGTCTGCAGTCTGCTGTCTGAAAACAATGATGAGATTGTTACTCAAGTGACTTAAGAGAATTCTCAGGAGACGAGGGGTGAGGGAAAAGAAACATGGCAGGACAGGGAACAAAGTTAAGCCAGAACACGATCTCAGGGACAGGCACATAGATCAACAGAACGGAATCTAGGATCTGGAAATAGATTCACGCACATGTCATTTTTAACAAACACCCCAATTCTATTAGGAAAGTCTTTTCAGCCAATAGCATTGGAACGACTGGATGAATGTTTGAAAAAAATTAACCTAAATTCCTGCCTCGCATTGTATACCAAAGCTAACTTGAGAAGGATCAAAGACCTAAATGTGAGAACTAAACTATAACGCTTCTAGGAGAAAACGTCGGCAGATATCTTAGCAATCCTGGGGGTAGCCGAAAGATTTATTAGAAAAGACACAATATGCACACAACCATAAAAGAAAACAAAAATAAGATAAATTTTACTTTGTCGAAAACTGTTTACCCCATTAAAAATACAAGCCGCAGATAAGGAAAACATAGTCGTAACACATATATCTCTTGTGGATTTGTATTCAGTGTCTGTTGAAAACACCCATAAATCAATGATAAAAAGACAACTCAATAAAATGGGCAAGAGACTTGCATGGACATTTTGGAAGAAAAGAGACGAGAATGACTGGCAAGCGCGTGGAAAGGCACTCACCACCAGTAGCCATCAGGGAAATACACGTGGAAACCACAAGGAGATATTTTACACCCACCGGAATGATTAAAATTAAAAACCTGACAACACTAAACGGACATGAGAATGTGGAGCAACCAGAAGGCTCATAGATCATTGGCGCAAATTGGTACCACCACTTTTGAAAACTGGATTTCTTACAGTGTTTACACCCGCTTGACGACCTAGTTATTCCTCTCCTAGGTATTCACCCAAGGGAACTAAAAAACAGATGTTCACCAAAAAAGTCTTGTGCAAGAATCTTAATAGCAGCTTCATCCATAGTCACTAAGAGATGGAAACAACCCAGATCTTCATTGACAGAAGGATGGATAAATAAAAGGTTGACTGCTTTGCCTTTTGGCCAACTGCCGTGAATGTCTCAAAGTGACTCGGGGTAGCCGTAGTTTATTGAGATTATTCCTCAGTTCTGTGGTGGCAGCATCCTCCCTCTGGGTCCTGTGGGTCCCAATCTCTCCAAGTCCCAGGTCGCAGGGGTGGGAATGGAAAGCACAGATTCCTTAAGCAAGTTGCTGGAGGGAGATGGTGAGCGTTCCTGCGTCCGTCTTCCTGCTGTTAAAATGTCAGATCTTTGAGATCAGCTGCTATCCATCTTGTCATCACCATCTCTTCAAGGCCAAGAGTGATGCCTGGCACACATTTAGTGCTCGGTTCATGCTGATGGACGGATTGCCAGACACCGGCTTGATGCTTTATGAGGCATGCTTACGGAACATCAAACGATGCTAGTTTTCTGTAAGATGTTCGATTTACTTTATGATTGCAGAGTTATAAGTGTTCATCGTAGAGGGTTTAAAATACAGGGAAAAGCAGAAGAAAAAGTCGTTTGGAGATAACCTGTGTGAGCCATGAACTCGGTCTACGCTTGGAAGCAGCTTCTAAGCAGCTTTCTGGAGTACTGGTGTTTCGGGGGCCTTGCCCTAGGAATTCTCTTGACAGTAAAGAGGACGGTGTGTCTCCCCCAGAACAGGAATCCCTTTCAAAGATTCGTTTAAATTTTGGGGGGGAAAAAAGAGTTTGCAACAAAAACAATAATAATAATATTAATAATAAAAACGCTGAAACCCAGTGGTCTACACCGTGGATTTTCATTCAGCTGACATCCAACTCCACATCACCATCCACAAAGAGAGCAGACGGTCTGGGCTTCACTGCAGCGCGTGGCAGTTCCTGGCATTTGACCAGCCCTCGGTGTAGACTCCGCTTCTCCAAGGAACACCGCAGAGTTCTGTGATACACAAAGGGAACCTTTAACTGCAAAAAACAGATGTTGCTGCCTGGAAGAGACCAGTGGTGGTTGAAAACAGAACCATGAATGAGTCATGTTCAATCATTGCAGACAAGCATAAAAGCTTAGTGCAGAAGACAATTTATACCAGGCTCTGTGCTGTCTGGGAACATGATTTAGATTAAAAGAGGGAAGGAAAAAAAAAAAAACATATCTCCTAAGCACCTGGAGCACCGTAGTCAGAGAGCTTTTAGGATTTAGATTTCAATATCCATCACTGTAACCGCTTAGATTATTTTTATTTTTCGAAAGCCATTTGGAGGCGTATCAAAACAACCAGACCCGAATGCGAGTGTACGCGGTTCTGATTCAGGCAATACGTCACGGAGACGTGACGGTCCACGGCCCCAGCAGCAATCCAGGCTCCAGCGAGGCAGGCAGCTGCGTCCGAGACGGCACATCCGCTCCCTGCTCCTTTGGTTTGGAGCCGAGGCCAAAACATATGCCCCTGTGCTGGGCTCGGGTTTAGTGCCTTCCCCGCGGGGACGAACAGGAAGCCAGAGGGAGGCTTGGGAGGAAGAATGGAGGCTGGCGAATCTGCCTGCCGGCCCTGTTTGCAGTGAAAAGCTACTCTGTGGATGCGAAGTCTCTGCCCAGTCCCTGTGCTTCTCGGCTTCCTTGGGTTTTGGTGAGCGCGGTTGTGTGCCCATCCAGGAACCCGGTCACCGCACGGCTGGGCTTGGCGAGAGGGCATGCACCCCATCCTCGCCAGCATTAGGTATCGTCCAGCTTCTTCACAATAGCCGTGCCGGGTGGCTTGTGAGCAGTGACCCCGTTTGATTTTAATTGGCGTTTCCCTGGTAACTAATGATGTTGACCATCTTTTCCTTGTGTTTATTGGCCATCGGGAGAAATTCTGTCACGACCTGTCTGTTGACCGAAATGTCCGTTGAAGTAGGATGGAAAACCGGGGTGTTTGTCCTGCGGGATACTCTCCCGCAACGCAAACGGGAGGCCCGGGCCTTCGAACCCCTGCGCGGGGCAGTCACTGGACGTGGGCCTCCCTGTATTGAGCGTGTCTTTTTATTCCGATGTTTTGACATCGGGAGCCTTGCTGGCAGCCTGCAGGGACTGTCCTCTCCCAGCGTTGCCCAGTGACCCGCCCTTGAGCTTGCCTTTTATCCAACCCCGAGTCCCCGCACCCAAACCACCTCCTTTTGAGCTCGCCCACTCCGGGCCATTATCTGCCTGTCCTAACACCCCAAAGCCAGGTACCAGACAGTGGGAGACAGCCCCGACACCCGAGAGCCTGCCGACCCCAACCCTGCTCGCCCAGCCTCAGCCGTTCCTTCCACAGAACCCACAGGAAAGGCTCTTGTTTACTTCTGTCCCCTCTTTCCCTCTGCCTGCTGACTGACTGGGTGCTTCCCACTAAGGCCCCCACAGAGTGGCTCGCCCCTGCCTCTTGGGACCTGTGAGTATAAGGAGTTGCCTTTTCAATAGCAATCATCTCCTGATCTGTTGGCCTTATCAACCGAATAATAATAAAATCTAGACTTACAAGCAAGCCCTTGGGAGGGGTGTGACCCTGGGGAGGCAGCTCTCTGTCCCCAGGGCCATCCTGGCAGGGCGGAAGGGGAGAGGCCATCTGCCAGCAGCACCCCCGCCCCGTGGCTGGGGCAGCAAGGCCTTCTGGACGGGACGGTCAGTGTCCACCATGGACTCTTTACATAAAGGTCTAAATGGCCCTTCATTCCAGGGCCGGGGCTGGGCGAGGTGACGAGGCACTGAGCATCCCGGAAGTGAGCATCTGTCTTAGATTTTGTCCCCACCCCAAGTGCCTCGCTTGCCTCACCCTAGTTTCTGTCCTGCTTCTCGCTCCTCTCTCCCCAGAAACCAGAGTGATCCTATGTCCCTCCACTGTCTGAAATGCTCCCAGGGCCCCTTCTCACTCTGAGTAAAAGCCAAAGGCCTTCCTGTGCCCTGCAAGGCACTGCAGGATGTGGCCTCCGTCACCTGCCCACCCCACCCGCCTGGCCTCCCTAGGCCTGTGCTCTGCTCCAGCCCCAGGGGCCCCATCGCTATTCCTCCCCAGGCAGGTCCCACCCCAGGATATTTGCACTTCCTCTGCCTGGCCCTTTCCCCAGACCTGCCCTTGGCTCACTCCTTCACCTCCTTTGGCTCTTTGCTTGTCTGTCATCCCCTCCTCAGCCGCCTCCTCCAAAATCCCTCCCTACCCGCCCCCTCCCCATACTTCCTATCCCCCTTCCCGGCTTCATTTTCCTCTGTGTGACAGATCGTGCACTTATTATTTAATGCAATGTCTATTTTCCCCACCCGAATGCACGTTCCAAGGGAAAGGGGAGGGATTTTGTCTTTCTCGTGCATCGCTGGATCCCCACTGCCTAAACCGGAGCCCAGCACATGGGATCAGAAAACGATTTGCAGAGTGAATGCAAAGGCCTGGGGGGCGCCATTCGTCCGCTCCAGTCCGCTCCAGCCTCTCCCTGGGGTCAGCACGGGCGCGGCACCGGAAGAAAACTGAGCTCACGTGTGGCGTCCGGGCCTAAGCCCGATCCTCCCCCCACCGTCCTCCCCCAAACCATTTCATGTCTCCAGTTCCCCCGCTCCCACTGCATCCGTTTCTCATCCTTCCCACTTTTAGGTGCTTGGTGCTTGATGGAATCGCATTAGACTAATAAAGCTTTCATTACTTGATTGTGCCCGTAATTACACACACCGAGAGTTGAGTTTGTTTTGATTTTCTGTGGACTTTTTGGTCACCGAGGCTTTTGAACACGCGCTTTTATTCCTTGGTTGCCCCTTGACCCACCCACCCCCACCCCCCCGTTTTTAAAAAGGATGAAAAGCTTAGAGAAACATCAGAAATATCCTTTTATTTTCCCCCCGCAAATGGATTCGGAGGGTTCTGTTTCGAGTTCCCTCTTGGAAAATGGTGGGCATTGAAAAAGAATCACAGGTTTCTAAACTGGCCGCGAGGCCACGACTTCTGAGACGGGAAGGAGAGCAAGTTAGGAGGAGCCGTGACAGAAGCCACGCTGAGGGGAAGTTGGGTGGAAGCCCTACACCCCCACGGAGGCTGGCGGAGGTGCGTCTGTGCAGGACCTCTCAGCCTGGGCGCTAGAGACATTTGGGGGCTGGATACTGCTTGTGATGGGCTCGTCCCGTGCATCGTAGGATATTGAGCAGCATCCCTGGCCCCCATTCCCTAGGTATGAGTAGCACATCCCCTCATTGGTGGCAAAATAAAGAATGTCTCCAGATATTATCCAATGTCCTTGGGGTGCACAAGGACCTACAGTTGAGAACCACTGGGTCAGATCAAAGCCCGTGTGGTGAATGTTCACGGCAGCACTGTTCGCAATAGTTAAAAGGTGGAAACAAGCCAAGTGTCAATTAACCGATGGATAAACAAAATGTGGTCTATCTGTGCGATGGAATATTACTCGCTCATGAAAAGGAATGATGTGCTGTCACACGCCGCGACGTGGATGACCCTTGAAAACACGATGCTCGGTCCAAGAAGCCAGATGTGAAAGATCACGTATCATATGATTCTATTTATTTAAAGTGCCATGAATCACTGAGTCTGTAGGGATCAGTGCCTACCTGGAGCTGGGGGCTGTGGGGAGTGAGTGACTGACTGCTTCATAGTTTAGGGCTTCTCTTCAGGGTGATGAAAGTGTTCTGGATCTAGATAGTGGTGATGGTCACACAGCATTGCAGACGTACCTCATGTCACTGCAATGTAGATTTAAAAGTGGTTAAAATGGTAACTTTTGTGTTACTGTGTATTTTATCACAGTAACTCACGTGAGTCGCTTTTACTGGCAGTATGACAGCTACTCACACGCATCAGGACCCTGAAAGTTATAAGGTTTGGTCCTTCTCATCCCCTTTTGGAAGAGAGCTCCTCCCATCCCCCACCTGCCTTTACATCATCTCAGGGATAGAAGTCACTAATTTGCATAATTGGGACTCTAATATACCGATCGGGGGAGCTTGGGATGGATATTTAAAGGGCATTATTTCAGTTATCTCTTGCTGAAAACAAGACATAGTGGCTTAAATCACGACTGTTTATTGGCTCAGAGTCTTCTGATCTGCTCAGGGCTCAGCTGGGACCACTGGGGGGTGGGGTGTTGGTTGGGGCCACTCACGTGGCTGCACTCAGCTGGAAGCTTGGCTGGCTGGAAAGTCCAAGGTGGCTTCCTTCACATAACTGGAAGTTGGTTCAGGCTCTAGGCTTGGTGTGTGTGTGTGGGGTGGGGGCAGGGCGGTTCTGTTTTCCACGTGCCCTCTCTTTGTCCCATGTTCTGGACCAGCTTCTTCACAACATGGCACTGGATTCCAACAGGACGAAAGTGGAAGCTGAAGGGCTTCAGACCCAGGTGCTGGAAGCCCCGACTCTCACTCCTACCATTTTCTGTTAGTCCAAGCAAGTTACAAGGCAAGCCCAGATTCAAGCGGAAGTTTAGAGACCCCGCGTCTGGATGGGAAGAGCTACAGAATATTGCGGCCCCGATTTCCAATCCTCCACGGGAATTAAGACACGAGTGGATGTGATGTTTTTAGAAGAACCCAGAAGCTGTGGCCAGGTGAGATGGCTGGCAGGTGGCTCTAACAATTAAATCCTCTTCTTTCTCCCCTCTGGCATGCCCCTGGGCTCCCTGCCTTTAAAAAAAAAATAATAATGATGAATTCTCTGCGTTCTGCTTTTCACCTTTTCTTCAACGAATATTTATCGAGAACCTACCTGTGTCAGGTACCATTCTAGGACTCAAAGGGTGGAACAGTGAATGACCCAGAAAAATCCCCTGGACTCAGAGCTTCTGTTTTAGTGAGTCAGGCTGTAAACAAGTAAACAAGAAAGTCAGCAGGATAATTTGAGAGGGTGATGAAGTCCCTTCTGGAAATAGAGCCATTGAGAGAGTTGCAGGAAGAATGTTAGAAGTGAGAGCGAGGACCTGGAGGTGAGAAAGAGCCTGGAATGTTTCAAAAGTAGCAAGAAGATTGTCAAAGGTACAAAGTTTCGGTTTTGAAATAAGTAAATCCTGGGGATGTAATGGACAGTGTGGTTAGTGTAGGTGATAATACTGTATCATGTATTTGAAAGTGAGCAGAGTAGATCTTAAAAGTTCTCATCGCAAGGAAGAAAGTTTGCAACTATGGGTGGTGATGGATGTTAAGTAGACATACCGTGGGGATTGCTTTGAAATACATACTCATATCGAATCATTATGTTGTACACCTGAAAGTTATATAATGTTATGTGTCAATTGTATCTCAATAAAAAAAAAAATAGCAAGAAGGCCAGTGGGCCTGGATAGAAGGGAGTTAGTCTGGACCTGCGGTATGAGTCACAGGATCAGTTAAAATGCAGATTCTGACTCAGTAGGTCTAGAGTGGTATCTGCATTTCCAACAGTCCCAGGTAATGTTGATTGCTGGTCCTTGGACCTCACTCTGAGTAGCCAGGGTCTGGTTCAGGGGCTGGCAAACTACGGCTCATGTGGCCGGTCTGACCCACCCCCGTGTCTATAAATAAAATTTTATTGGAACAATGCTGCGCCCATTCGCTTACATGTTGTCTGTGTTTTGTGACGCACAGCAGCAGAGTCGAATAGCTGTGACGGATATCACGTGGGTCGCAAATCTGAAAATACTTTTTATTTACAGAATAACATTTCTATTTACAGAAATTTGCCAGTCCCGGGTCTAGACCATGTAGGGTCTTGAAGGAGTTTGAATTTTTTTTTCTAAACATCATGGTGAATCACTGGGAAGCTTTAAGCAGAGGGCGATGTGGTCTAACGAGGTTTCGAGAAGACCACTCTGGCTGCTCGTGATGCATGCACGCGGGGACAAGCATGAAGGAGATCGGGCCCCTGAGAGGCAGAGATGCATCAGCAAACAGCACAGCCACGGCATTTTCTCTTTCCCAGTGTTCTGCTCACGCCCCATGTGTTTTGTGTTTGCTTCACCTTCCCCTCGAGGTGGTTCTACTCCTTAAGTTATGGAAACAAATATTTAGGTCGCTCTGGGTATGTGACGTTATGTTAGAATTTATATTCCTCTTATGCGGATGGTCTGTGTTTGTTTTAAGGATGATATATATACTTTTTTTAAATTTAAAACTCGGTTAGGATGGCTATTATCAAGAAGACAAGCATAGGGAGTGCTGGCCAGGATGTGGAGGAAAGGGACCCCTCGTGCACTGTTGATGGGATTGAAATTGGTACCACCACTGTGGAAAACAGTATGGAGGGTCCTCAAAAAATTAAAAATAGAATTACCATGTGATCCAGAAATCCCACTTTTGGTTATACATATATCCGAAGGAAACAAAATCAGGGTCTCATCAAGGAGAGATCGCAGCCCCAAGTTCACGGCAGCATTATTCACAGCAGCTGAGGAGTGGAAGCAACCTAAATGTTCACCCCTGGATGGATGGATTGAAAACTGTGCTCTGTATATACAATGAGGTTGTATTCTGCCTTAAAAAGAAAGGAAATCCTGCAGTAGTTGACAACTTGGAAGAATCTGGAGGATAGGACTAAAGCCCAGGGCAGTGGCCCCAGGGCCTGGCGATCCTGGATGGCTTCACCTGCAGTGGGATTGCAAACCGGTGGCCCTCAGATAAGTTGTCTGGCCTCCACAGTGGTGATATTGTTCCCCTGCATTTTGGTATTCATTGAGTTAGTTGCCCTCACTGAAAAATGGGAAGATTCCACAGAAGAACCTGGATTTCTGGGTTCTCTTCGAATCATTGCAGGGCCTAGCAAACTGGGTTCTCAACTCCGCATGGCGACAGTTGGGAGGAGCTGAGAAGTGGCCGTGCTGTTATTTTCATTACGGTTATCTCAGCGTAATGAGAATTATAGACTCTGCTACCTGCGAAGAACGGTGGGGATAATTTTTCCTGTCCATGGGCTTGAAGAATAGTGTCTGGCCTGTATTTGTTGAGTCAGTCAATGAAGCTCTTCAATTAGGGACACCTCTCCTTCTCATACTTCCTGTCGTGGGGAGCTCATTAGCAGAAAAGGGAGCTTTTTTATTTCACTAGGTGGCCGTGTGAATTCTACTAGGAAGACGAGCAAACCTGGGACAGGTAGTTGAGTATCTTGCTAACTGTGGCCGGGTATGTTTATGCGGGGAGAGGGGCGGGCAAGGCAGGAGTCACAGAGACTGTGCATCCCAGGCAGAGTCTCGTCAGCCTTCCCAGGAGGAGCCTTGCCTGGCCCAGGAGGATGAAGTCAGCCCCCAGTTCAGTCTCACCTGGACTCTACAGAGTCCCCAAGGGTGGAAAAAGCATCTGGAGTTTTGCATCTCAGTTTATTGCTTTATTTCTACATTACCTCGATTTCCAACCTAAACGCGTAGGAGACGCTCTGATGACAGAAATGACCTCCATCACCAAATAGTCTACCAGAGGTGATGGAGGCTGGCTGAAGAAGGAGGCGCTATCATCCTTATACTCATGAGGCTAGAAAATACTGGAAGAGGCTCTATGCTGCAGTATTTCAAGGTTCTTACTGAATCCGTTGCTGCATCTGACATGAGATGGATGCTGCAGATGTTGGGGGAAATAAGTAAGTAAATAAAGGCACACGGACAATCAGACCACATCGCCAGCCCGGCTGCCAGCTCCTGTGGCCCCAGGTGCAAGGGTACACAGCATCATCTTGCCTTTAGACCATAATCAATGGAGCAGGCAGGAAATGAGAGGAAATTAATTCTCCCCCCACCCCTCGCTTCTTTCCCTCCCCTGCCGTCCCTCCTGTTTTTACACAAGGGCCTTTTAAAATCTTGGTTACTCTCTGATTATGGTGCAATAGAGGTTTGCAACAGCCTCTTCTTGACTAAACTCCCTCTGCCCTTAACCAGGGCGATTGGCCGGTTGCCTTGGTAATTGTCCTCATTCGCTGTGTAGAAGCTACAATTATGAAGCTTTTTCTGGGTACTGATCCTCTTAGTGTTTTTTTCTTAGAAGTTCACGACAAGATGGGACAAAGGAGTCCTAATAGATTTTATTGCTCCAGCTCCTTAGAGCACTCTGAGCCCATGACATGCGGGCATGAGCTGTGAGTGCCATTTAAATTGGTTGGCCAGAGAGAAAGCTTTCCTCTCAAGAGAGTGGCTGAGGTTCTATTAGCAGGAGGGCCAGGGCCAAAGACTGAGCTCACAGACCCGGATCCTCCAGTTCAGCTCATAATGGAAACCCTGGATGGGCATCTCTGGCTGAGGGCCGGGGCACTTAACCTTTCACTGATAATCGAAGAAAATGGACATGTAACTGCTCTCTCGAAACTCTCGCATGATTCAGGTTCAAGGCAGGGGAGCTCTGTGGGTCGTGGAAAAAAAAAAAAGCCAAGCTGGAAATGTTTGGGGGCAGAGGCGGCTTTCACCATCCCGAAGAAGCGAGACTCCATTAGCCGGGGTAATTGGAGGGGAGAAAAAGAGGGAAGACGACGATTATGACGATGGTAATCGTGATCACCATAATCAGATAATTTAGCTCGAAAGGGCACAAGAAGCTCCTATGCATTACTTCAGTTGGTCCTCGCAGGAGCCCGGGGGCTGTTCGTTCCTTTTTGTAAATGGGGAAACTGAGGCACGGGACGGCAAAAGCGGCTTGTCCAGGTCGGAGGGTGACAGCGATGGCTTTTGAACACAGTGGTATCTGACTACTAGAATCTCCCTGCTACTCAGAACTTCCTTCCTTTCGCTAGAGTAAAATCAACTCTGAGTTTTGGTAGGGATCAAGTGTCCATGCCCTTGAGGTGCAGTTTGAAGCTTAGCTGCCTCGGTGTTCCAGGAGCTGACGTGCCTTCATTAGAAAGGCCTGGGGTCTCGATGAGCCCCCAACTGGAATGGAAAAATGTCTAAAAGGGGTCAAGTCCATGGCCATCTCATCCAGAGAGCCAGCTCTTCTTGACTGGCAGTAGCCGTGTAGAGGATGCTGAGGCTGCGTCTGGAGTGACTGGGAAAGGATGCCGTCTCGATTAGCAAGGTTTGTGTGCGGGAGGGGTGGGGCGTCATGCATTTGTCTCCTCTGCAGGCCCGTCAGCTCCTTCCCTGCTGGGGAGTAGTTCACCAGACCCCTGTCGTCGGGGTCATCACACAAGGTGGCTCCAGACTCACCCTCCAATTTGCAAAAATCTTTTTGTTTGGAAATAATTATAAACTTACAGGAACGTGTCGAAAATAACAGCAGCACAAAGAACATTCATGTGTTCTTTCTCCAGGGTTCTCATTCGTGAACATTTTACTCTGTTTGCTTTTTCCTTCTCGTATATATATATAAATTTCTGAAACATTTGAGAGTAAGCTGTACAAATCATGGCCTTTTACCCCTAAATAGTTTCGTGTGTATCTCAAAAGAATACAGACAGCAAGGTAACCGCATTATAGTTACCAGCTTCAGAGAGTTTAACACTGACACCATCACCCGTAGTCCGGCTTTGTCGACAGACCCCGTGACGTCCTTCCTAGCATCCCCCCAGGCTCAGGTGTAGTAGGTCCTCGAAGAACATCATTTCATTACAGTACTGATGAGATGCCATCGGAGCTTCACTCATGTTTATATCAATTCGCCTACGGTAAAACTGTTGCAGTATGTGTCCTTTCTCTTAAAGTCGCAGAGCCTGTCGATGGCGCTGAGTGGAGACTCACTGTACTGCATCTAACTCTCCTGTCTCTTTAGCTTCCACTGGGACACCGACACATTTGATGGTCCCGTAATTTTGAAGTGCCCTGGCAGAGAGATTCGAAATAGCCATTTGTGTGTATGCTATTTTCGAGAACTAAATATGTATGCTATGCTAGGTGCTGGGCCTTGCAAGGTGAACTGGACAATTCTTGCCCGAAGATAACATCAGAACAATAGAAGTTAATATTTATTGAGTTCTCGTGATGTGCCAATCACTTTACATGCATTATCTCATTTAAATCTACAACGGCCGTATGAGGTGTGGGCAGCACGACTGTTCTCATGTGTAGATGGGGAAGCTGAGGCTCAGAAATGTTAAGGAGCTTGTGTAAAGTAACATCACACAAGTGGTAAATAGTCAAGATCTGATCTCAGGCAGCATTCTAGAAATCTCACTTGTGACCACCGCATTATCTGAGAAATAAGTCTCTGAGAAATAAGTTTAATGGCCTGGTAGAGATTGGATAAATAGCATATAAATGATGATTCACCGATTTCTTGGTCAATTAATTGATTTATTTGTTGTTTCATTCATGATTCACTGAATAATTCATTAATTGATTCATTCAACCATTCATTGATTAATCCTTCCTTCCTTCCTTCCTTCCTTCCTTCTTCCTTCCTTCCTTCCTTCCTTCTTTCCTTCCTTCCTTCCATTTATTCATGTCCCCTGTGGTCAAGACACTGTGCTAGGTTCTAGAGATGCAACAGTTTAGCAGGATAGATATATAGTCTCTGTCCTCATGAAACTTACTCTCTAAAGGGGGAAGACAGATAATAAAGTATAATTAGGGTTATGAGAATAAAAGTATAGAGAGTAGGAAAATCTAATCCTATCTGCTGGGTCAGGGAAGGCTCCCCTGCAAAGTGGCATTTAAACAAAGTCCCGAAGATGTGTATGAGTTAGCTTCAAAGAGGGAGGGATTGCTTCTGTGTAGGAAAAAGCAAAGAGAGCTTCCTGGAGGAGGTTGCATGTAAGGTGTTTAAAATATGAGTGGGATGTGAAGATTCAGAGGTTGGTGAAGTGTTTTCCAGGAGGAAGTAACTGTGTAAGCAAAGGTGGGGCTCTGGTGGGAGTGCATTACGGGATGTGCCAACCATTTCTCTCGCTGTACCTGATTCATCAGTAGTCATCCACCTCTCTGAGACTGTTGATTGAGAGGCTGCGAAATATTTAGTGTGGATGAAATACACTGAGCATCTAGATCATTTGTTTTCTTGACTCGGTCCGCCAAAGTGGGCACCATTTTGAGAACAGAACCTATCCAGCCCTACCATGTAGCTCTTGAATCCAGGGACCATTGTTCTCGAAAGCTCATTCCATAAAAATGCATTGAGTGTCTACTGTGTGCCACCTGCGATTCTAGAGACTGGACTTACAGTAGCGAACGAAATGGAAAATCAGCCATGGCTTCATGGATTTTGTTTTCTGCAAATTTAACTTGCAATTTTAATTGCAAACTTATTTACAATTTACAAATAAAGAGCATTTTGGAGTCTGAGTGCAATGATCCTGATAAAGAGGTACAGCCTTCACATCCAGTGTATAGGGGACCTATAATGAAATCCGGAGCAAGTCAGCCCCTGTTCTGAGCCTCAGTTTCCTCATTTGTCAAGTGAACGGGCTTGGTTAGACATTTAAGGTCTCCTCAACCCTGACATTCTTGAATTCTACAAACCGAAAGAGCAGACGCACCCTGGGAACTGCAGGCATCGGGGTCTGGGCGAACCTGGACATTTATAGCTTCTGTTCCCTGTTTTCTCGAGGGGCTCTGGGGGTCCTTCCTGACAGTTCACCCCTCTAAGGCTGATCAGAATTCCCTTTCTGTCTGCCTTGGTTTTCTGCACTTTGACTCATATCATAAATTATTTGTTCTCTATATGGCAGGCGTAGGTAAGTGACCAAAAGGTCACTCAGGACCCCGATCAATCCCAGCTGCTTTAATTACTTTAGTGCTGTTTGGACTTTGTGTGTGTGTGTGTGTGTGTGTGTTGTAGCAACCCAGAAGAGAGGCTCCAGAATCATTTTTCTGCCAAAGCGATGGAATTCCCTTTAATGAGAGTGAATTGTGTTGGCTTCTGTTGGCGTTAGGAGAACCCCCACCCATATTGACCTTAACAGATAGATAAATAACAAAAGAGAACACATTTGCTGAGATTTCACTGGTTTTTGAAAGGCTGATGACAAATTTTGGAGTCTAAATACAAGATGAAACCAATGCGAAATTAAGATAAAAACCAGATGAAAATCATCTATGTATTAAAATAAGCCCTCCCTTCCTTTCTTTCTTATCACAAGAGTTTTGTCTCAAAGTCCCCATGGAGGTTCTAGATGTCATATTTCATCTTTCGTAAGAATTTAGAAACAAAGCAAAGCGTGTTAAGTACAGTTAGGCTTCGGCTCCCTCGGTCAGCATGGCTGTCTCCGAGCTGGCCTATGGGTGCAAAGAAAGAAGTTTTCATAGTCAGTGTCTTTGGCGAGAGGCTCAAGTTAAGAGCTTTTGGAAATGTCAGGGCTCTCGTGCTGTTATCTGTGCTTGCGAAGGGATTCTCTCTTTGACTCTGTCTGATTCAGTCTCTTCCCTGTGAGGAACTATACGAGATGCTTATAATAAAACAATTTATAATCGTGACATCATGAGAAAAATAATAACTCAAGCTCACTTTTGAGTGCTCTTTCATGCATTTTTTCTAAGCACTTTGCATTTGTCATCCCATTTAATTCTCACAACCGTATCCCTACTTTACATACAGGAAAGCGAGGCACAGAGAGGTTAGATCACAAGCCCAGGGTCACCCAGCTGGGAAGGGGCGGGGCCGTAGTCAGACACTTGGCAGCTTAGGCCAGACAGTAGTAATAGCTGACTCGTATCATGGTATACTAAGTTCCAAGAACGATGGGAAATACTTTGCATTTAAAATGGGAGGATGCTCATGGCGACCCCGTGAAGCTGGTAGTATTATTTTTCTGAATTTGCACATGAGGAGACTGTTAGATGTTAGATGACTTAGGCGAGGACACATGGCACAATGGGACTGGGGTTTCACAGCCATTCCAGTGGCTCTAGATTGGGGGTTGGTAAACTTACGGCCCAGGGCCCAAATCTGGCCCACTGCTTGTTTTTGTAAATAAAGTTTTATTGCACACAGCCACACGCATGTGTCTGTGTATTGTCTACGGCTGCTTTTGCTCATGGTCACAGAGTTAAATAGTTGCTACAGAGACAGTATGGTCCACAGAGCTGAAAATATTTAGCATTTGGTCTTTTACAGAAGCTTGCCACCCCCCGCTTTGAGTCCAGTTTCTTATCTACTTCCGCCCCTGCCATTCTGTGTAATTATAATTATTAGCATATGCTTGTGGGAATCATATATTGAGTCATTTCCCTCAGAACAATGATTTAGCGAGGCCCCAGTTAGCTCATAAGCCATTAAACCTTGGTTCTCTCTGCTGATTCTTCCTACCTCTGCCTCGAATTCTAATTTGACCTAATATTGCATAATCTTTTCCTGTTCTCTAAACAATTTGCCTCCCAGACTTGCCCTACCACAAACACCCCGAAGGAGTTTTTTCAAAGAGAGGCCACGGGCTTTCTTGTTTCCACCAAAACATGACTAATTTATTCTTGGAGGGTTATGGCCCATCAGGACTGGTGTTCACTGGTTTACAGAACGTTATTTCATTTTCTTCTGCCAACATCTCTGTGAAGTATATTCTGTTGTCGGCTCCATTTTACAGATGAGGAGACTGAGGGTCTGAGGGGCGAGTGGCCTGCCCAGGCCACACAGCTGTGCAGGGGCAGAGCTGGGTTTAGCTTAGTGATGCTCATGGCTTTGTTTTCAGCCTCTGCTCTGTGTTATCTTCAGGTTGGGAGTAGGGCCGCTTTGGGGGGCGGGCAGGGGGAGGCCCTGAGACCTGGGGCAAGAGGACACAGAAAGTCCCACACCCTCAACGTCTAAAGCTCAAATGTTACGATGCAAAGTCATAAACTGTTAAATAAAATATGTCTTGGGCCCCAGACTTGACATATACAACTCTTAACAACAAAATAATATAAGGTGTGTGTAATAATGGGGTTTTTACTAACTCCAAGATGACCAAATTTAATTCTAATTGTGCAAGACTTGGTCCCCTGTGAATGGGTTGATGATATCCGGATGAGCAGTGAAATAAAGGCATATATAATTCACAATTTACTGCATATTCATAAAGTAAAAATGTTTTCTTTCATTTCAGCAAAATGACGAATTATGTGGTTATAATCAATATTTTCAGATAATTTGTGATCCATTGATGACATTGCCAAATTAGTAAAATCTTTCTTCAGGCATGGTATTTCTTAGGTAGTTTTGATCTGAAATGAATTTTTATTTATTTGTTTTTTTTCCACTGGGGTATAATTTACATACAATAAAATACACATATTCTAAATGTCACATTTCAGTGAGTTGTGACAAATGTACACGCTCATGTAATTACCACCTCCATTAAGACTGTCATAGTTATTTAAAAATTAATTCCATTTTGGAGAACTTTTTCTGCTGAGGCCGTAGTTACTGGAATTGTCGATAAACATTTTAAAGCAATTCTACTATTTGGAAATAAACCATGGATTTTAAATTTTATGTTTAAATTTCATAATGTAGTCACATATGATAAATTATTGATATTGCAGAAAATGTTGTATATTTATTTTACTCTCTGTTTCTCCCCAGCCCCTCCTTGTAGTCTTGCCAATAGATTGTGAGTTCCGT